>NW_012267253.1:3040564-3052551 GCF_000151885.1 Dipodomys ordii | reverse complement strand
CTTTTTTCTTTTTGCTTATGTGGTGCTGAGGAATCGAACCCAGGACCTCATGCATGCAAGGCAAGCGCTCTACCACTGAGCCACCTTCCCAGCCCCAAGGCTTGAAATTTTTAATTAGATTTAATTTTAAACATAATGAAATCTGTGATTAAATTTAAATGACACTTCAATACTCCATTGGTAACTTTGCACTAAAATCTATACCTTTTTCTTTATAATATAATCGCAAACACAAATTTATGATGGTCAAAATTTCCCGATGTAAAAATTATTGATTAGGTTCTCCTAAATATGTAATTAAACCCAAATCTTGTATATAAGATTTTTAAAAAAATTATTGAATACTTTATAGTCAGGGTAAAGACATATTTAATCAAAATTAGTATAAGTTTTAATTATGTATTATGAAAATCATTACAGGGGTGTTGACAGTAGATTTAAGCCTACTTGTTATCTTAGAACGTATTGTTATTATATCTTCTATCCCAGGGTTATAATTTAATCTTGAATTTCTCAGGATATGGTTTCGGAGTTACCAAGTAACTAATTTTTATTGCGTTATGGAATTACTAGCTCTTGGAGCCTGTTGGCAATTTCCCAAGTTTTTTTTTGATATGCTTTGGAGGGGGTTCCATTTGAAGGAAATAAATCTGTTCTGCAATCATCTCTTAAAGCTCACTGGATACTGTTCATATTGGCTTCAGTTATTTGGAACTTGGTATTTTCCTTCAAATTATAGAAAGTTCTCCCTAGATAGTGTTACGTACATTGTCCTGTTATTATTATATTTTGACCTTCTTTGCAAAAGCATTGCTGGAAAATTATACTTGGTATATATTCACAGTGTATTTAAATTAGCAAAGCCATCAAAGTTGTATTAAAGGAGAAAAATGATGACTCTTACCTAAAAATATATCCTTTTTAGGCAATTGGTGATTCCATTATCTTGGAACCTAGTCATTCTGAGTATGGTCAACAATGCTGATTAACTTTGTTGGGACATCTGTGTACTTGACTATTGGTTAGTGACCACTACTGATGACCAATCTTTCCTGTTCTTGAACAGTTTGTGTCATTACTGAGACTATTTGATTTCTTCCAATTCTTTGTGTTCCTCCTATTTATGTGGGATGAGGACAGTACATTTGTACAATTTATATATTTAATAGAATAGAATTGTGCATCTATTAACTATATTAATTCAAACTGATCATATCCTGCTAAGGTTATCTTCCCTTGTGGTATTATAAAGAACACTTAATGGGTCAATGTGTACTAACTCACTGTTGTTCTTCATTTTTTTGATACTCAAAATTTTGAAGGGTAGCCAGTGTGTCTTCTAAACTCTCTCTTTAGTGCTTTAATATCTTATACATTTTTGTGTCCTTACTTTCAAGTCTGCTGCTCATTACCTTAGAATATTCTTTGGCTCCATCCACAATGATAGGTTGCAGTATTTTCATAGGATTTATATGAGACTAATTACCTTCTAAGTCTCACATATCTTTTGACACAAAGTGGGGTAGGTTTTATCAACAAACATTTTGAGTTGAATTACTTCTAATAACAGAAATAAAAGACAATATTTCTACTTAAGAACTTGAGTTCACATTAATGTCTCCATATGGACACATTAAATCTTGTAAACTTTAGGTTTAGTGTGCAATTCAGCATGCCCTTTAGATTCTTTACCTCTTGTCCATGTAGAAATAAGATTCTCTTTTATTGAAGTATTTTATGTGTAGTCCATCATTGTTTTGAAGGACAGTATGAAGAAAGGAATCTCACTAAAGGAACCAGAGAAACTTTGAGTTGATTAGGGCTTATAAGAAATTGTCTAGGGCATCCTTCTCATTAGGCAGGTAAAGACTGAATGTACAGAATGAACAGCTTGCCCTAAGCTGTGGTGAATTCCCTGTTTATATTCTGAGATACCTGGACAGATTGGGAGTTGGATCACGCTCCATTGGGGTTGAATTAGGGCTGAAGTTCACTTTGATGCATGTTTCAAGAGAAAATATTCTGCTGTAGCTAGGAGAAAGAATTAGATCAAGCCTTTTCCAGACCAGCCTCCCTCATTTTAGGGACTGAAAGGATTATTGCACCACTCCATCTTTGGGATGGGAGGAAAGGTAGGCTAGAGTGACAAGTCAGCCTTAGATCAAGGTCAGTGTTTATCCCATATTTGTTCCAAACTTTAAGAATTTTTCTATTTTGTTGCTTTTTGTTTTCTTTTTAAACATTTATTATTATCTTTAGTTGCACAAAGGGGCTTCCATTTAATATGTAGAAAATTTCAAGACAAATTGTTACTGAATTTTAGCATCAACAATTAGAGAAACAAGAGTAGATAATTTGAGAATTATAAAAAATCATCTGGTTCAATTTCCTTATTTACACACCAAAACAAACATGGTTTAAGTTTTATAGCACTTTAAATGATTGTGGTCTCAGACTACATAATGAACAATTTGTTCTGCTAACTTTCTAGAAGAAAATAAGCAATACTATACTATAATTAGATATGAAACAGTTGTCTGATTAAAATGTTTCTGGGTTACTAGAGTTAAAATTTTCTACATAATATTTTCAAGCCATTTTAATTTCAAATAGATGTCAGATAAATATGACCAATGTACTAAATTCATCAAAAACACATTTTTATAATTCTGACACTAAGTTATAGGCTGAACATCCATTAGTGCTACCATGTTATATTTAATAAAGATCATTTTATATAATAATCTAAAATTGCAGCATTATCTTGCTTCCTTGGTAGAAGCCTTGTTATTAATTATACTTTGCTGAGGTTGTCCCTTTGGATCAGTTTTTGAGAAAGCTACATGACTAAGAGCATAATTGTTAAAAACAAATTACTCATGATTGGACAAAATTACTGTTTTTGCACATGGGAGTATTTAATGTGGTTAAGTTGTTCTTAACAAGAACCTGGTTGTATAATCTTAGTGATGCTAGGACCACCTGTGTATGCTTCTATGGTGAATAATAGCAAGAGTAGTTTCCTGTAGCTAGTTTTACACATACAGGATTGTATTTTAATATTGTAAATACCTTCAAAATATAATAATGATCAACCAACCTCATTCCTTTAATAACTACATCCTTAAAGAGCAAAGATGAGAAACTACAGATTTCCTTCATTTCTTTAAGTTGTCTTTTTTTGTTGGTTGTGGGCTGAATTCAGGGCCTGGGTGCTGTCTCTGAGCTCTTTTGCTCAAGGTTAGAGCATTTTGAGCTGCAGCTCCACTTCTGGGTTTTGAGTGGTTGATTGAAGATAAGTCTCATGGGGACTTTTCTGCCTGGGATGGCTTTGAACTGCAATCTTGAGATCTCATATTCTTGAGTAGCTAGGATCACTGGCGTGAGTCTCTGGTGCCTGGGAAGTTGTCTTTAAAAGCTGTCACTGAGTCTAGGAAGGAATTTGATAAACACAGTAGTTGATCCAAAATAGAAATTGCTACTTAGTTCCTGGAAGAAAGCCCTGGAAACTGCGAGCTCTACAACCGCATTCTATACACTTTCCTGGTCTATCAGCATTGTTGTTTAGAGTGTGTTGATTTATGCAGAAGAATCAGTAACCTTAAATATTTCTTGGAAGAAATGAGGAGTTACTTTACACTAAAACTTGAGAAAAAAATTACCCAGAGCATTGGAATTCACAGCACTGTCTTGGTAATTTTCATTACACTAATTTGCAAATCTAATAACTCATGTCTGAAATCCTCTTGTCTGGCACTTTCTTCTTAGCAAAATCTAATAGGACAGAATTTCACTGAAGTCTCTTGTCAGAGTGATCTCTCTCCCTTTCTTCGTTGAATAATATTTTTTCTTAACCTACTTTGAGGTAATCAGGAAAAAAGTATTAAACTACATACATATAGTTATATTGTATTATTAGTTTTGTGGCATAAGTTGTTTTCTAGTTATACCAAAATACTTGTCATTTTATTGTGAGGGAAAGTGTTTCTCAATATTAAAACACTGTAACTCAGATGTATAAAGAAGACTAGAAAAGAAAAGAAAAACTTAATTATTAAATGGTAGCTAACTCAATTTTCCCTGTTTGAATTAGATTTGAAGAGGAGAATTGGGAAATATTTCAAACCTCTTCTCCCTCTTTTCTCACCCATCCTAAGATGGCTCTCAGCCTTGGGAAAAGAGCCCATTTCTACATGGTGATGAAGGAAAGCATTGAGTACATTTCTGACTGAGGACCTTATTTTGATGGCTTCTGAGCAAAGGAGTCAGTTCTTTTTGCTGTCTATTTCCTGCTGTTGATCTCTATGAAACATTCCTCCACAGGCTCCCTCTTCTTTCTACAGTAATCTTACTGATGAGCTCACCAGCTAATCTTGCTAACTTTTACATCTCCCCTGAAACATGCTGAGAATTCTGCTTTGTCCATATATCAGGTATCTGTCTCTTTTCTCCACTTGTCTCATGTTAATGCAGGGCCTTCCTCAAGGTGACTTCCCACTAGCATCCGGAATGAGATGATAACACATTTTTCTGTTTGGAGGTCTCTGGGCTCTTCTAATCTTTTCCCCTAAGGTCAAGGTCATATTGTTAACAGACCAGGAGAAAGGAGGTCTGCACAAATAAAACCCTACCTGGCTTCTCTCTACTCATTCCTTCCCTGGTATAGAGGGCTTTATTTTTTTTTCTTGTTTGGCCTCCTTTATTCAAATTCTTATGTATTCTTAGGGAGACCTACCTTTTCCTTACTAGGATACTTAAAGGAAAGAGATCCAAATGGAAAAATATATCAACAAGTATTTAAAAATCTCTCCCATTGCTTTCTTCAGTGTAACATCCCTGAAATGATCATGAATACAATTCTTATTTTAGACTGTTTTTTTTGGCTGTGGGGCCTGAACTCTGGGCCTGGGCGCTGTCCCTCACCTCTTCAGCTCAAGGCTAGCACTCTACCTTTTGAGCCACAGTGCCATTTCTGGCTTTTTCTGCTTATGTGGTGCTGAGGAATCGAACCCAGGGTCTCATGCATGCAAGGCAAGCACTCTACCACTGAGCCACCTTCCCAGCCCACAATTCTTATTTTAATGAGAGAAATTAAGGATAGTCTGGGGTGGTAGTAGGGGTAGACCTATAAATTGAGGCTTCCTAGCTGAACAAACACATCAGCCAACTCTCTTTATTATGTTTGAAGCCTTTCAGAGTATAACATGCTCCATTCTGTCTGTAAGGAACTTATCATTTAGGTAGGCAAATGAAACTTACATGACTTTAAAGGCTGCACATGAATGTGTAATGTATTAGTGCTATAGGCAGAGTAGGATTCAGGCCCGGCTGCTAGAAGGCTGTTTCATGGCAATAGTGAATTTGCAGATAGCATTCACACTGGAAGTGTGGGGGAGAAATGATGGTTTAAAGGAAGACAAGACTTTAAGAAATGAAGAGGAAGAAGACATTTATTTCAGAAACAACCACAATTCTAGAAGATTTTTATGTTAAAGATGCTAAGTAAATAAGAATGAACTGGGATTTGGGGAATGTTTTGAGACCCAGCTAGATTTGTTCTGATCAACTGGTTTCTGATCAGAATATTAGGAATTATAACTTAGAACACACTCTCAATGTAGCAGGTGGTTACTTGGATACATGAAGTCCTCAGAGAAAGAGGTGATCAGGGCTCAGGTTCCAAAATATGGACACCATTGTATTTTGACATACACATTTTTAAATAAAAAGATTTTCCCCTCCTATGATCTAATGTTCTTACTTTGGACTCAACTTTCAGGTAGCTTTGCCTCTAGTGCTCAGTGGGTTTCTTTTACATTAGGAAATGATAATCTTGCTGCCAATTTCTAGCTGTTGAAAAGACCCCCATGATCTTTTTCCAATTATAAATGTGAATTTTAAAACCTGAGACTATTTCTTATGGAAAGAAATTCTTAGACTGATTTATTCCAAATACTTTCAACTCTTACTTGACTTACTTGAAGGACAATAATGGAGTTAAATATTTCATAGCTCTTTTTTAAATTAGCTGAATGCACACACATATGCATTCAAAATTATTTCTAATGTGAAGAATCCCTAAAAGAAAAAAGAAACCCAGAATATAAGCACTGTATGCCAACATGCTCTTATGGGTACTGACAAGCTCCTGTAAGGATTATAGCTACTCCCATGTCCTTTCTTAGGAAGGACACAAAAGATGTTTTCTTACTCAAATAACAATTATTTTGGAACTCGATGAAAAAGACTTTTAACAGTTAGACCTGTAAAATTTCAGAAGGGATTTAGATTAGCTAGGGGTAGGAATTCTTTGACTTTTAAAAGGTTTTAGAAATTAATCACTAGAACTAATTGCTATGAAAATGGAACTTGTGGGTGGTCCTAGGGCTTGAACTCAGGACCTTGTGTTTGCTAGACAGGTACACTACCTATGCCTCCAGCCCTTTTGCTTTAGTATCACTTTAAAAAATTATCTGTACTCATCTTTCAGTAGTTGTACGAAGGAGTTGACATCCAACAAAGTAGTTTATGAATACAGTGCATATTGATCATTGTCATCCCTTTCAACATTTTCACCCCTCCTTCCCAACCCCACCTCTTCCCTCAGTTTTCTTAATTTTGTAGGATATACATTGACTTTTTTTACTGCATTCTCCACTGCATCTTCTCTTTTTTCATCTGCCACTTTTTCTATGATCCCACTCCAACCTTTCAAGTACCCATTTTCTGATGTTTATTTTGTGTAACTATGATTTAGCCTTTATAAGGAATTATACTTTTTGAGTTCTCCCCTGAATCTACCATATTTCAGTCAATACATTTGTGTATACTTGCATACCACCCAAAGTATACCTACATATTTATAAACAAATTCTAACTTCCACATATGAGGAGAAACATACAACCCTTGTCTCTTGGGTCTGACTTACTTCACTTAACATACTTTCTTCCAGGTACTTTTATTTATTTGCAAATTATGCAACCTTATTCTTCCTAATTCCATGGCACAATAACATATTTTCTTGATCCATTTGTCCACTGAGGGACATTAGGGATGATTTCATGTCTTGGCTATGTTGAATAGTGCTGCAATGTACTTGGTTGTGCTAGTGGCTTTACTGTATCCTGGTTTATAATCATTTGGATAAATGTCCAAGAGTGGAATCATAGAGCAATTCCATATTTTTTTTGACAAACCTCCATATGCTTTCCAAATAGGCAAAGAACACAGTTAATAACCTAAAAAGACAGCCTAATATAAATGAATCTTCAAAGAATCAACAGCTCGATTTACAAGTAAGCTAGTGAACTAAATAGAGACTTTGCAGAAGAAGTAAACATGGCCAACAGACATATGAAGAAATACTTTACATCCCTGGCCATAAAGGAAATGTAAATCAAAATAACACTGAGATTGCACCTCACAGTGGTCAGTATGCCTATCAAGAGTACAAAGGATAACAAATGCTATTGCAGATGTGGGGAAATAGTACATAGTTGGTGGGAATGTAAATTTGTTTAACTTTTGCAGAAAGCAGTATGGAGGTTCCTCAAACTAAACTTAGAACTACCTTGTGATCAAGCAACTTCACTATTATTTGTTTAGAAGAGATCCTGCTTTTTGCTTGGGGCTGGCCTTCGACCACACTCCTTGTAGTGCTTCCAATGTATTTGGGATTACAGTTGCATAACACCACACCCAGCTTGCTTCTGGAGATAGGGATTTTACTAACTTTCTCCCTGGGATGGCCTTGAACCATGAGTCTTCCGATTTCTCTTTCTTGAGTAGTAGAGATTATAGGCATATGCTGTCATCTTGGCTCTCTCTTACTAGATAGTTAAAAGAACAGTACTAACTAGAATTTGCTTTTTGTCTATTACATGAGATCATGGGGGATGGATTAAATTATTTCAGCTAATATAAACTTACACAAATATAGAAACTGATTACTTTTATTACCAAATCAGAATTCTCTTTACAAAAACTATCATCTTCATGTTAGAAATATTACTAAATGAAACAAAAAGTAGAAATTGTTTTAATAGGACTACAATAACTATTCAAACATTATTATTCTGTTTGTGGAAGATGAATATTTCAGAATGCAACCATAGCCATTCTATTTGATTACTTTGGATTATAGACAAAGGCAATCTATTATAGGAATTAAAAAGCTGCTTTTTTCAACTGTTGTATAATCATGATTTGCCATTTCATATTTACAGTAAGAGTAGCGGCAGCTTTATGTCATGAAGATGAGAATTTGAAATACAGTAAACTATTTTATTGGCAGAATTATGTTTAACTTCCTCTTAGATTTACTTACACAAGAACGATAATTGGCTCATATTTCCTGGGTATCTGAAAACTCTTATTAGGGAGAATCAACTCAGAATCATACTAAATGACAGGAGAGAATCAGAATTTGATCTGAAAATCATCTGGGCATAAACAGGTATCTTGTTTAATGGACTTAAAGACAATATTTCATGCTTTGGTTCTATGTCAGGTTAAAATGTTAATTTCAGGGCACTTCAAAATTCCAGAAATATATATGGACCAGGCAATTTGCACTGGAAAAGAAGCAGTTAATAATTGGATTGTGATTGTTAAGAAACTTTGCTTATATTTCATTGCCCCTCCACCCTTTGCTTTCTTCCATTCCTTATTTTTTCTCTCTGGCTGTGCTTGCCTGCCTTTGTAAACTTGATGATTGCTCACACCTTTTATGTTTTCAAAATAGAGTCACTCAGACCAGGCTATACAAAAGGAGAAATCTAAGCAATTAAAAATTTAAAGTATCCCATTCTTCAATGAAAACATTTCCATGATATAAATTTCAGTGTACTCATCCCAAGATTCATTCTTTCAAGATACCCTAAGTGCCTATAATTAAAAAAAAGTCCTGTCCATGTCCATTTTCCCTTATGACAAGAGGTTCTTGCTAGTTCCTGTTTATAGGAATCCATAGTACAAGAGCCCCTGAGAGATGCAGATCCTGGATACCCCTCAATGGATGAATGGATCAAGAAAATGTGGTAAATATACACAATGGAATTCTACTCATCCCTCAGAAAGAATGATATGTATCATTTGTAAGGAAATGATAAGACTTGGGAAAAATTATATTAAGTGAAGTAAGCCAGACCCAGAGAAACATGGGCTTCATGGGAAACACAGGTTTCCCTCATTTGTGGTAGCTAGAATACGTCTATAAATCTGTAAGTAAGCACACTGAGTGGTAAGCAAGAGGTTACAAAGGATTTAGTAGAAGTGTACTGTGGAGAGCACACATAGTGTAATTCTTTAAAAAAGACGAATTGAAAGCACAACAAAATATGTACCAGAAAATGGTTATTTGGAAGGGGAGTGTGGGGGCCGGGGGAGAAGGGTAGAAGAATGAAGGGGAAAAGGAAGGAAAGAATGCGAGCAAGAATTCATTATATATTCTACAGAATTGAGAGCTATAAGGGAATGGGTGGGTTGAAGAAGGGGGGGTGAAGATGTTGAAGGGATGGTACAGCTCAAGATGCATTGTACACACAAACTGCTTTGTTAAATGGCATGAAATTCCATACATAACCTAAAATTAAGATAAGTAAGGGAAAGGGTGGGTTGGGAGGAGTGGAAGGTTGAAAGGGGTGAAGTTCATCAACTGCTTAGGAGAATGGCAACTCTTTTGTACAACTACTTAAAGATAATAAAATTATTCCAAAAAAGAGAGAGAAATGGGTGAGAGGAAATCTACCCATTCTGAAATGTTTGAGTTAAAAAAGACTCACTTTTCTAACTATATAAAATTGCTATATATTAAATGAAAGACCCACTTAAAAGTTTGAAAGAACACAGTGAAGCAACTTAATTGGGTATAAGAAAATGTAAATCAGTCATAGGGTGCTCTTTAACCTGGAATCAGAGCTGTGGGTTTAACAGTAATGGACACATGACTCATTAGGACTAAATGAGGCTGTAATTTTAAAAGGAACATGATATTAGGTGACAGTTTAAAAGGCATTAAATTACTGTACTCAGCCTTACATTTCACAGATCCTTAACAGGGAAACAACAAATATTTATAGCAATGTGACTTGCTCCATCTTTTCTATGCGTAATGACTTTTAATTGTCCTTATGCTGGCAAATTAAATTGTATTTATTAGAGATTGTTTCAATAAAACATCTTCAAAAGGACTCTGAAAGAGGCTGTTCTTATGGACTCTTTTAAAACCTATTATTACTCCTTCTTTTTTTTCTGTTTAGGGTATGTGCTTTAGTAGAAAGTCTTGTTAAGAACTTTGGATTATATGCAATGAAGTCCCTGTAAAATATGATTAAGTAAACTTTGACAGCTAGTTAAATTTCTTCAAAGTATGGGTTGAATTTTTTTAAGTGCCTACGTTCTTTTCCACCATGAAACTGGGCTAGTGAGACAGCCCAGGGATACAATGAGGCACAAGGGCTCTGTGGTCAGTGTTGGGCCTGGGGCTTCCAATGATGTGAGGCTGGCTGGAGAGTTGGTAATGTGGACAGAGGGTGTCTGGTATGGTTGTCTCCTAGGAAGAGTCAAGATCCAAGGTCAAGTTTTTGGAACATTCCGTTCTCTTGGAACAGGTTGCGATGTGAAGAGTGAGACAGGTGGCTGCTACCTCAACTTCATGGTTTCCTAAATGATTACAGTAGACTAAGGTTTGCCAAAGGCGCAGAAAAGGACCCGTCTCCTTTTGTCATCAGGGTGACTGCTGTCTGGGCCAGCATGATTCTGTCAGTATGTGTACTTTGGAAGCAAGCTCGTCTGCAGATGGTGTGGGGCAGACCTGGCTATGCATCTGGCCTTTGGGTGTCTGCAGGAAGCAGGTGATGAGATGGACTCGTGCAGCTTCCACACTGTGCTGTAGAGAAGGTTCAATGCTCTCTGAGGGGAGGTCAAGCATAAGCCCTGAAGGAAAGGCATGAAACCAAGAATTTAGAGCCAGGGAGATGATATATAGTTAAAGTAAGGAGAGAAGAGAGTGAGAGAGGAGAGATGAAAGAGGAGAGAGAGGGGGAGGGAGGGAAAAAGGAAAAAGAAAAAGGGAGGGAGGGAGGAAGGGGGAGAGAGAGAGAAAGGGGGGGAGAGAGACCTTGTCTCAAGGGCTAGTGTATTTGCTGTATTTGCAACACTGGAGGATAAGATTTTTAGTGAGACTTTCTATTTCAAACTTATTACAAAAGCAGTGGTCTTTACAACCATCAGATTAAATCCTTTTCTCTTTCTTCTTTAAGTTGCCTTTTTGGTGTTTTCTAGTCCTATAAAATCAGCTTATCATTTTGACATGAACAATGATTTTATATGTCTGAATCTGTAGCCCTTTCTCTGTATCTCTTTTTTAATTAAGTTTTTTTCTTGTGTAAATACTGTACTGAGGGGTTACAGTTACATGAGCAAGATAATGAGTTCATTTCTGATCCAGCATTGTTGCCTCCTCCTTTGCTTTCCCCCTACCATCCCTTCTTTCCCACCTCCTCAGCTATACCCTGCGTCCCCCCTTCCAGCTCCCCCCTTCCTGCCTAAGCTGTAAAGTTTGGTTTTTTTTTTACATTAGCCAACAAAATTATCAAAACATTTTTCTTTTACTAGGGATTAGGAGCCTTGGAGAAGATAGCACTCAAGTGAAAGTCTCTGAAGCACATGACCTTCAGAGCAGCTGAGACTGTGAAGAGGCTTCATATCATCTGAAGATGGAAATGAGCTGAGAGAAAAAGCTATTGACTCAATTCCTGCACGGGTTTTCTCCAGCGGCATCTCTGATTTTTCTCTACACGGAGGTAAATGTTCATGCTCCCTCATATTGTGTCCTCCAAACAACCATAATAGTCTTTTTTATCATTACAACGAGTTATTATATTCTAGAGGAGAATAAAACTTTGATTTTACAATCTGTTTTGAACGGTAACCTTTTTTTATTTTTATTTTTTTAATTTGTTATTTTCCCCTCCCCCCCAGTCCC
>NW_012267253.1:3017053-3039853 GCF_000151885.1 Dipodomys ordii | reverse complement strand
TTGTCTCAGACATATACTAGTTATTGCAAATAAGGGAAACCATGGGACCTATGTTTCTTTGGGCCTGGCTTACTTCACTTAATATAATTTTTTCTCTGTATCTCTATATGCGTGTGGATTTCTTCTGTTGTGGTAAAGCCAAAGATGTATGTTCTTAGGTAATGTTGCTAGATCTTATGTTTGGAATGGGGGCTGAAAACTTCCTTCTTGGCTGTTAAGGCAGAGATGATACTTTTGAATTTTTTCTTTTTCTATCTTTTTTATTGTGAAAATACCGTACAGAGGGGTTACAATTAGATGGGCAAGGTAATGAGTACATTTGTTATCAAGCACTGTTGCCTCCTCCTTTGTTTCCCCTTCCCATCTCTTCCCCTACTTCCCCCACCCTGCGTCAAAGTTGTAAAGTTTGATTTTCAATATAATGCCTTGTACATCTCATTGTTGCAATGGGTCCACCTGTATCCCTATTTAAACAATTTGTTTTTTCCCATCCCCTCCACAAATTATGCCATCATCAAATACAGTGAAAACAGGGTTTATACCGTGGGGGAGAGACATACAAAGCAACAAAGAAATATCTTATAAATATGTTAGAAATAATAGCAAGAAAGAAAAACCATTTGAGTCCTTATCTTGGGATTCATTTTGCCTAACATCGACTTATCTGACCGCAGACATATACTAGTTATTGCAAATAAGGGAAACCATGGGACCTATGTTAATTGAATATTTTGAAATGAAATCATACTGTAAGAAACAAATGGTCAAAAGCATTTCTAACCAGTTAAGGATAATGAATAAAGGAGACAGCAGTGACTGCCTGATAATACTGCAAATAAGTGTTTCTATTTCTTTAAATAACAGTATTATTAAAATGGCATTCAAATCTGTAAATCAACTTAACAATTTTATCTTTTAAAAAAATTATTGTAAAGGTGATGTACAGAAGGGTTACAGTTATATAAGTCAGGTATTGTGTACATTTCTTTCTGAAGTTTCACCTCTTCCCTCATTTTCTCCCAGTTTTTTCCCTCCGGACTCCCTCTCTGCCCAAGTTGTACAGTCGATTTTCAACAGTGCCTAGTGACTATCTTTTCCCCACCTTTTCTGTGCTTCCCTTTCCCCTTCCCAAATCAGATAAATTTACATACATGACAAAAGGTACAGAAATAAAAAAAAACAGCCACAAAAGAAAAACAAAAAAAAACCCACAAAAATAAAAAAAAGACTTTTGTTTCCATTTCTTGGAATTCATTTTGACAAACATCATTTTATATGATCAGTTGCACATAGCTATTGAGCTTTTGTGATCCTCTCCTAAGAATATCTTCCTTTGGTCTTACCATGTGAATGTTTAGAGTGCTGTTTAGTTAATCATGTCCAAGTATATATATTTTTTTGCCTTTTACTATCTCTTTTGGGTTTACTTGTAGATTTACAGGCACATTCTAATTATTACAAATGAGGAAAGCCATGCAACCTATGTTTCTTTGTGTCTAGTTTACTTCACTTAATATAATTTTTCCCAAGACTTTTCATTTCCTAACAAATGAGGCAATGTCATTATTTCTGATGGAAACATAGAATTCCATTGAGTACATAAAATACATTTTCTTGATCCATTCACTGAGGTGCATCTGGGTTAATTCCATATCTTTGCTATGGTATACAATGCTGCAATGAACATGATTATGCAGGTGGCTTTAGTGCAGCCTTGTTTGTGGTCATTTGGGTAAATGCCCAGGAGTGGGATATCTGGGTCCTAGGGAAACTCTATGTTTAGTCTTTTGAGGAACCTCCATAGTGCTTTCCAGAGTGGCTGAACAAGGTTACATTCCCACCAATAGTGTACTAGTGTTCCCTTTTGGCCACATCCCTGCCACCATCTGTTATTGTTAGTTCTCTTGATAATACCTATTTTAACTGAGATGGGATATAATTTCAATGTTGTTTTGATTTGCATTTCTTTTATGGCCAGATTGAATATCTCTTCACAATTTTATCTTTTCCTGACTATGGTTAGGCATAGTTGTAAAAGGATTGTATGAAAGTAATAATCTGCAGGATCAGGAATAAAGGTATCAATTTCTGGTGGCAGACATTGTTATTTTTTAAAAATTTATGGTAAAATACATATAACAATATTTATAATTTGGACTAAGCTGTGGCTTAAGTGTTCGAGTACTTTCTTAGGAGTCATGAGGTTCTGAGTTTATTTTCCACTACTGTGAAAAATCTTATTAATTTTAATAAGTGTCCAATTTATAAGTATTTATAAGTATTATACAAATTTTATAATAACTTATAAATGTCCAATTCAGTGGCATTAGATAAAATCATAATATTTCAATATTACATTATTAAAATATTATTAAAAATTTTAATCCAAACAATATTGCTTCCACATTAAAAAATTATGTCTCCATCTACTGGTGAAATGAATAGATAGAACAAAAACATTTAAAAATGCAACAAAACAAAATAGGTTGGAAGATTGAATAAAAAGTAAAGCTCATTAAAGTTCAAGTTGACTTTTTTTTCTAAACTGACATTGTGATTTTTCTGTTTTTCTATTGGTTTTATTGCATCATAAAACACCATCCTAAAACCAGATGGAGTGAAAAGCAATTACATTTTCAAGATATAAATGCTTTTGAAATTGATATTCTTTACTTTTATGACTAAGCTCTTGGTTAGAAAAATGTCGCAATAACACATCAGAAATATGGTATGGCTAATAGGAGATTTCATAGTGGTATCAAAACCTATATGGTTGACTTTTAGGTTTTAGAGTAGACAATATATTAGTGATTCCTACTTTTTATTTTATAGTCAAGAAAAATGAGGTTGATAGGGATTTATCTTTTTACCTGCACACCTATCTGTCTAGCATATGCTTTGTTCCTGAAAGTACTATAGAGGGTTTTGCAAGGATGCATAAAGATAGAAAACTAATATAAATCGGAAGTAGGTGAAAAAGGCAAAGGTTAAAAAAAAGAGTAGGATCATAAAAAAAGCAAGACTATAGCTCCCTCAGAAATGCACATCCTAAATCTTAAGGTGTTTGGTGGATATAAACTACAAATTATACCAGGTCAATAGACAGTAGGAAATTTGATTAGTTTAGCAATTCAGTTATCCCAAAGATAATTGAAAACCATCTAATTGATTAGATAGCTACCTACAACAAAGCAACTGTCTCCCAGGAAACATTGTTTAGCCTCTAAATTGACAATGTCTTAGAAGGCATCATTGCAAGGCAGAACAATGCATTTCTAGGGCTTTGTAGGTGTGTGTGTGTGTGTGTGTGTGTGTGTGTGTGTGTATTCTTCACTGTCACTTGAGACTTCCTAGGAAATTTCTTAGAAGCTTCTTGGTGCATCTTTTTCATTTAGCCTAAGAGACTCAAGCTTGGCTTTTCCCAGTGGTTGTAAAAGATCTCTGACACAGCATCATGCTACATCCTAGACCTGAGCTTTCACTGAACTCATACTTTGGGTCTAGGGATCTTCTAAATGTGTGTTGATAATACAGATTTCTGTACAGGGTGTATATTGATTTACTCAGCAAAATAGAATGCAGGACTCTACATGTGTTGTTGGTTTTGAAGCCACACTTTGAGAAACATTGAGTCATCTTTTCTTGGAAGGAATATTTGTCCTTTGAGCTTTTGTGGTTGGTACAAATATGCTTCAACAAAAGTCCTTATAGGATCTTTCTACTTTAGGTCTTCTGCTACACTTTTTCTATTGCCTATGTCATTGGTAGGACATTCCAAATGTCTGAAGGTATCCTATCCCCATTCTCACTAATCTTTCTATTGCTATTTATGATTTATGAAATGCAAATATGTTCATTTTTATCTTCTACTTAAAATTATTTCAGATTTGTGTTGTATATAGAACAAATGACCAGCTACTTTTTCTTTCATAAGAAAATAAATTTGTTGTAGTTTTGTTTCTTAAGAAGAGATATAATTTAAAATTATAATAAAAAGAAGTAAAAATAGTTCAAAGAAAAATGATGTAATAGGAGAAACTTGATGTTAATATGTATATTTAAATAAGTATTTTTCTAGAAAGGCTGAGGGTAAGAAAGTTAGACCTTACCAGAAAAAGGAAATCAAAGCAGAACTTAGGAAGTGGAAAAACCTCCCATGCTCCTGGATTGGAAGGATCAACATCGTGAAAATGGCAATACTTCCCAAAGCTATCTACAAATTCAATGCGATACCTATCAATATTCCAACCTCATTCTTTAAGGAAATAGAAGAGGCAATCCAAAAATTCATATGGAACAATAAAAGACCCTGAATAGCAAAAACAATCCTTAACAGAAAGAACAGTGCTGGAGGAATATCAATACCAAATTTCATACTCTACTACAAAGCCATAGTAATTAAAACAGCTTGGTACTGGCACAAGAACAGACCTCAGGACCAATGGAATAGAATTGAAAACGCAGAAAGGAACCCACAGACCTATAGCCATCTAATCTTCAATAAGGGAGCTAAAAAAATAGAATGGAAGAAAGACAGCCTCTTCAGTAAACGGTGCTGGCAAAATTGGTTAATCACCTGTAGAAAAGTAAAGCTAGATCCTTATATAACACCCTGCACCAGAATCAACTCCAAATGGATCAAAGACCTCAGAATCAAAGCAGACACTCTGAAAACATTACAGGATAGAATAGGAGAAACCCTAGGTCTCCTTGGTACAGTCCAAAATTTTCTTAAAAGAGACTCAGAACACAACAAATCAAGGAAAGGTTAGACAAATGGGGCTGCATGAAATTGCAAAGCTTCTGCATGGCAAATGACATAGCTAGCAAAATCAATAGAAAACCCATGGATTGGGAGAAGATCTTCACTAGCCATACACGGACAAGAGTCTCATATCTAAAATATACCTGGAACTCAAAAAATTAAATCCTCCAACAACAAATCCTCAAAGAAACAACTGCCCGATACATAAGTGGGCTAAAGACTTAAAGAGAAACTTCTCTGAAGAGGAAAGAAGGATGGCCAACAGACACATGAAGAAATGATCAACCTCCCTACCCATAAAAGAAATGCAAATCAAAACAACATTGAGAGTCCACCTCACTCCAGTTAGAATGGCTATAATCAAGAACTGTAATAACAACAGATGCTGGAGGAGATGTGGACAGAAGGGAACTCTACTGCATTGTTGGTGGGAGTGTAAACTTGTTCAACCACTTTGGAAAGTAGTATGGAGGTTCCTCAAAAGACTCCACATAGAGCTCCCCTATGACCCAGCAATCCCACTTTTGAGCATTTACCCAAATGGTTACAAACAAGACCATACTAAAGCTATGGCAACTCCTTTGTATAACTGCTTGAAGATAATTTAAAAAGGGGCAGGTCACTGGAACTGGCGCTTCAGAAAGAACTAGACCAAAGAACAAAGGTAATGTTGTAAAACCAGTCAAATCTGAATAGAGCTAACAACTAATCTTAGCCTTGGGCATGATTTCATTTTATAAATTATGGGTTATACTTTTTCATCTATAAAATGGGAACCACAATGCCTAATACATACTTTGCTACCTGTAGCTTAAACTTAAGTATATCATCTGAGTATACATTTTATTAAAATAAAATTTTATTAAAATTAAAATATTAAAAATTAAAATTTTATTAAAATGTGTTAAAAATGCAAGGATTTAGCATCCTAGTACCTAAAATACAACCATAAAAGGTTAATCAGAGTATCATTTTATTTAAAGTCATATTGGTACTTAAGTTGAGCCTTCAGAAAAGAAAACAATAGCCAGGTGCTGGTGGCTCACACTTGTAATCCTAGCTACTCAAGAGGTTGAGATCTGAGGATTGTGGTTCAAAGCCAGGCCAGGCAGGAAAAGTCCATGAGACTCTTATCTTCAATAAACCACTCAGAAGACTGGAAGTTGCACTGTGCCTAAAGTGGTAGAGCTCTAGCCTTGGGCTGAAGAGCTGAGGGACAGCGCCCAGGGCCAGAGTTTAAGCCCCTCAACTGACAAAAAAGAAAAGGAAAATAATAGATCTTAGAAAATAATGGGAAAGGATTATCAGAAATGAGGTGCTTTAATTTTTTTTTTTGTGAGAATACCATACGGAGGAGTTACAATTGCATGGGCAAGATAACGAGATTTCATTGTTGCCTCCTCATTGTTTCCCCTTCCCTTCCCTTCCCATACTCCTCTCCTCCCCCACCCCCAACGTTTAATTCTGTTTTCTGTGAGGATATTTTCTTCATCTCAGCAAATCTAAGAACAGAAACTGGAAGCTAGGTTGAGATCAATTCTCAAGAAGCACAACTCTCACATAAGCAGATGGGTCCTGGGGCCCAGGATATCCTCTGTGAAGGCCCAGTGAAAGTGACTTAGTTACCAGGTAAAGGCAAACCCACAAGTGCCCACAGCTGCAATGAAAAGTTGCAGTACGTTTCCCCAGTCTCTACTCAAAGAAAATGTTTCAAGGTTTGATAAAATGGGAACTTCCAGGACAGAGTGGGCTATGTGGTTTTTGAGTGTGCTCCAATGAAATCACCACGAAGTCAGCGTGTCTCCATTTAGTGGCCAAATCACTGAATGTTGGAACTGAACATAAATATACTCTTGAGAATATAATTGTATAAGTAGTATTGTTTTTGTTAATTTTTTTGTGGAATGAAAATTCAGCATTTTAATTGTAAAATCAGGGTAAAGGAATCTTTGGCCAGTTACTGTGTTCTAATATAAATATTCTTTTTATTGAGCATATTTTTTCACAGCAGATCTCTCTGCATATTGACAATTCAGAGCTTTTCTTCTCCCATTTGCCCTTTCTTGGAAGTTGCTGTTTTCTTTTTTAATGCCTCATCCTTTTCAGTACAGTTTCTAGACCAGCCTGTTTGTATTCTCCTAGGCCTAACAGTTCCCCTTGCTGTACCATCTGTCACCGCCCACTTGAGTAATGGTGGTAACAGATGAGACTTTCACATTCAAAGGCACAGTACCTCCAGGGCACGTGGTCAATCACATTCTCTTTCAGACTTAACAGATTTACTATGAGCTCTCTGCTTCCTACCAGACAGCATGGCTTTATGTGTATTTTAAAGGAAACAGTACATGTGTTAGTTCTTTACTTGAAATACATTTTGCATACTCCTTATCTTATATGGTTCATTATTAAAGAATTGACTCATCAATATTCTTCAATAGGGAAGCTAAACATTCACATGATTTAGGGAACATTCTGATGATAAGCTTTACATGACAGAAACCTTCCTATGGTAACTGTATACACTTCCTTTAAAATACAATTTTAGGGGCTAGGAAAGTGGCTAAGTGGTAGAGTGCTTGCCTTGTATACATGAGGTCCTGGATTTGATTCTTCAGCACCACATAAGCAGACAAAGCTGGAAGTGCCTCAGTGGCTCAAGTGGTAGAGCACTAGCCTTGAGCCAAAGAGCTGCGGGACAGTGCCCAGGCCCAGAGTTCAGGCCCCATGACAGACCAAAAAAAAAAAAAAAATATATATATATAAATATATATATGTGTGTGCGTGTGTATAATTTTAGTTTCTAATAATAGCACAATTAGCAGTAGCAAAGGAGTATTGTGTACATTATACTCTAAGGTACTATGTTTTAATTTTATGCCATCAATTTTCTCAAGCTGAGTAAAGGGAAAACATACCATGTTAAAAAAATGTCTAAACACCTGCATGTTGTAACTAGTTTATTTAAATGAGGATTCTTTAGGGTTTGATGGTATGTTGAGACTGATGTTACAATTCCATGAGACAACTCCTAAATCACAAAGGAAGTTACAAGAAGAAAAGAGCAGAGGAAGAACTCTTAAGAGACATTGTAATAGCATAATTCAGAGCACAGAAGGTTGTGTTCTGCGCAGATCTGAGAGATGCAGCCTTTGCCAACAATAACAGAATGGGAAAATGCTTTTCATGGTAAATCCAAGCACAGGGATTTATGGCTGGAGAGTTATTAAAGAACCTGCAGAGAAAAAAGAAAGCATGGTTCATAATTTGTATATCACACAACTAGAGATATTTTACAAAGATTCCTATCTGCCTATGAATTTCATAAATGAATAACAACAAATAGGCATGATTTTTATTTTAAACTTGGATTCAGGCCAATAACAATGATAAAGGAAAATTATGTTAAATTTACATGTGTTAAGGAGTATTATAAAGCTACCATTATTTATAGATTCTAAAGAATTTGAATAGTCTGATTTCTAAAGGTGGTATACTAGGTATTGAATGGTTTTCAAGAACAAATATTTATTTCTAAGTCATATTGTAAGATAGCTACAGATCAACTATGCTATCGTGGATGAGATCTCTGTCTCTGTAACTCTGTATCTTCCCATGCTAGGGCAGTGGGCAGGCAGACTCTAAGTTAAGCTTCTGTTCAAGGACACTGAGTCATATTTGTTGATACCTTTTAGTCAAAACCAGTCACAAAGCCATGATCAAACTCAATGGGTTCAATACACATTCTCCTTACAGTGAAGAATTTCAAAAATTGTTGGGGGTGGGAGGGGGGGATGAAAAATGGAGAACAAACCATACAACCCATTACTGTGGTCAAAGGCACCTTTTTAGTATTTTAGAAGGTCAAAATATTCCACTAAAATCACAAGCACTATCCTTGCAAGATAGTCTACAGTTTATTATAAGCTCTTATTGTAATCCCCTGTAAGAGTATTCAACAACTGTTGGCAATTTCCTACTTGAAGCTCAATCTCTCTGTCTCTTAATTTTTTTTAATGGTATTTTTCTTAGATCGTTTCTTTTCTGTCTTCTTTCCTCTCTATGTCGTCCTTAGTTATCTTTCTTCCTGGGACTCTGGAAATAAGGATTTCCTTATGAAAAAGACTTCCTTAAGATAAAGGTCTTCTTCCAGGGTTTAAATCCTGGAAGAGAAATGACAGCGTCTTTCTTCTTATTGCCAGGCAATGTTAATTCTGTGTTCTCCTGCGATTTCAATGGCCTCTTCAAGGTGGAAACAAGTCAAGAGAACGTCTTCAGCCACGCTTCCAGAATGGTACTTCCACCTGCCTTCTATGACTTTCATTTACATTGTTTTTGACACCATACACCAAATATTGTTGTTAGAAACCTAACCAGTTTTCTAAATAGTTGTGTCTCTCCAAACTTTCCTGATCCTAGTGACAACATCATTATCTAGATTATTCTGGTTCAGAATTATGAGTTGTTTGGCTCTACTTACCTTCCAGCAGCCAATGAATGAATGCTAAATTACAAGGTACTCACTCATCATTATGTTTACCACAACCATACCCCTAATGTCTCTTCACAATCATCACCTTTTGGGTTTACATTAAACCCATCTCGACCACTGGGATATATATTTTTCTGTATTGCTTCAACTTTTCCTAGTTATAAAAACTTATATAAAACTTCCTTGTTATGAAGGAATAGGAGAAACTCTAGGTCTCCTTGGCATAGGCCCAAAATTTTTTAATAGAGACCCAGAAACACGACAAATCAAAGAAAGATTGGACAAATGGGATTACATTAAACTGCAGAACTTCTGCATGGCAAAGGACATACCTAGTGAGATCAATAGAAAACCCATGGATTAGAAGACGATCTTCACTAGCCATACAACAGACAAGGGTCTCATATCTAAAATGTACTTGGATCTCAAAAAATTAAATTCCCCAACATCAGATCCTCAAAGAAACAACTATCTGATAAATAAGTGGGCTAAAGACTTAAAAAGAAACTTCTCTGATGAGGAAATAAGAATTGCACATGAAGAAACGCTCAACTTCTCTAGCTATAAAAGAAATGCAAAGCAAAGCATTGAGTTTCCACCTCACCCCAGTTAGAATGGCTAAAATCAAGAAATCTAATAACAACAGATGCTGGAGGGGATGTGGCCAAAAGGGAACCCTACTGCATTGTTGTTGGGAGTGTGAACTTGTTCAGCCATTCTGGAAAGCAGTATGGAGGTTCCTCAGAAGATTCCACATAGAGCTCCCGTATGATCCAGCAATCCCACTTTTGGGCATGTACCCAAATGATCACAAACAAGACCATACTAAAGCTACCAGCACAACTATGTTTATTGCAGCATTATTCACCATAGCTAAGATATGGAACCAACCCAGATGCCCCTAAGTAGATGAATCGATCAAGAAAATGTGGCATATATATATATGAATTGTATGCTTCCATCAGAAAGAATGACATTACCCCATTTGTTAGGAAATGGAAAGACTTGGAAAAAATCATATTAAGTGAAGTAAGTTCAGATCCAAAGAAACATAGGCTCCATGGTTTCCCTTATTTACAATAATTAGTATACATCTAGGATAATCTTAGCAGATGAGCAGAATAGCTGAATAGCTACGTACATTTGACCATACAAGATGACACTAAGAGAAATGAACTCCAAGACATGGACACAAGAGGTTTTCCTTTGTTGTTGTTGTTTTTTAATGTACTATGCGATTTTTTGTTTCTTTTGTATGTTCTTCCCCCTACGGTATATCTCCTGTTGTCAGTATTTGATTTGATACCTTGCTATTGTATATATTGAATTAGGGAAGGGAAGGGGAACAACAGAATGGTGAGACAAAGGACAAGGGGGGAACCAATGCAACAGCAATATACTCAAGACAATATGTTGGAAATGATCTGTACAACTTGGGGGTGTGGGTGGGGGTAGGGAAAGTAGGAGAAAAATGGGAGAAGGGGTAACAAGTTTGACAAGAAATATACTTATTACTTTACTTATGTAACTGTAACCCCTCTGTACATCACCTTGACAATAAAAAAAATAGATTTTAGTCTCAATGGGCTTTTGAACTAGTGGGTCTCGGGCTAAAGTGGAGACAACACACACACACACACACACACACACACACACACACACACACATACACACACACACAATGGAGGGACCAATAAACCATTTGGCTTATTAGCAGAAAGTACAAGAATGTCTATGGTTTTAATCAATTAATTGAGAATCAATTATTTGTTTTGTTGACCCAACTGTCTGGTAATCTAGCCAAATATGTTACCACTTGAACCTCACCTCCATTTCCACTTTTGTTGACTAATTGGAGATAAGAGTGTCATGGATTTTCCTGTCTGGGCTAGCTTTAAACTATGATCTTTGTGATTCTTAGCTCTTAGCCTCTACAGTAGCTAGGATTATAGTTGTGAGCCAGTGGCCTCTGGATCCACTTCCTCTTATGGTGACCAGCTAGGAGGAAGGCCTACCTAAAAATAAATGAGTTTAAATTCTTTATCCCCAAACTTGTCAAAATTGTAAAATAAATCATGCTGAAGGTATGGTGAAAAAAAAAAACAACTTCCTAGTTATTTTCTGGCTCTAGGAGGAACACTTTCTGTGTGCTTCTAACTTTTTTTTTTGACATCTCCAATGATAGTTACATTTCACTGAAGCTCCTGCTATAATGCTCTTTAAATTTAGCCTCAAAGGATATCTCTTCTTAAAACTTTGTCTAATACTGCTTGGTTTATGTCTCTTCTGGGCATAGATATGTTCTGTGTATCAGTGAGTTGTAAAATTATTCAATGAGAGACTATAATCTTCTCATGGATTAAGACAGGGTACTGTTCCTACAAGTGATCCCTAGAAATATCTAAGCCAGAAATCTGTAAGTAGTTAATGAATTAATGTGTGCTACTGGGACCTAAACCTAGAGCATTAAACATGCCAGGCAAGCATTTTACCAATGAGCTACATCTCTAGATTCTGTAGATAAACTTACATTGTTTTTAGGAGCTTACCTCAGGAGTCAAATTCTCTGCAACATAGTAAGCATGCCATAAATGCTATGATAACTACATTTTGTTGCTATTAAACTTTCCATCAAGGCTGGTAAAATGTGCATAGATTTATCTGAAAATAGTTTCACATTATTTCTCACCTATAAAATAAAATGGCTAGGAGTGGGAACGCATTCTTTATAGAGACCATTGGGAAATGATTTAGTTATCTATTTACAATGGACACACTGTGTGTGTATGTGTGTGTTTGTGTGTGTGTGTATGTGTGTGTGTGTATGTCTGTATGCATTTATAAGACCTATCTTTATCACAAAGTTAACTTCTGAATAGGGTGGTTAGATAATTTCTACTTAGTCTAAAGAGGAAAGCAATGTGAAAAAAATCCATTTTCTTTGCAACTTGTATTAAGGTAATTGCTAAATCTCCTTAGAAGACAAATATTAAAAAAAGGAACTTTTTATTCTGACTTACTCAACAGCTCGTTACCTTGACTATTATTCTTTCTGAATAAAGAATTACCTACCACATAATTACCTTGCTTCATGCTGAACTTAGAGAATTATCTCCAAATAAGTCACAATCAGTTGTTAGGAAGAGGAATGTGGGCTGATTAACTATTAATCTTAGTTTTCAAAATATAGATTTTAAAATATAGATTTTAAAAAGCTCATGCTTGTAATCCTGGCTGCTCAGGAGGCTGAGATCTGAGGATCACAGTTCAAAGCCAGCCTAGGCAGGGAAGTCTATGACACTTTTATCTCCAATAAATTACAAAAAAAAAAAAAAAAAGAAGACGCCAGAAGTGGCACTGTGGCTCAAGTAGTAGAGCATTAGCCTTGAGCGAAAAAGCTCAAGGACAGCACCCAGGCCTGTAGATTAACCCCAGGATTGAAAAAAATATCCAGTAAATCTAGTGTTTACTGTTAAATAATGACTTCTAGAAATGCTAGTTTTGTACTTAATAAGTTGGGAAATGCTGGAGGGTTAGTGTCAGTAATAAAGAAGAGAAGACATACTTTTCAAGATTCAAATTGTCAGACATTGTGTTTTGCTAAATTTCAGTCCTTGTTCACTATTTTTCAATTATTTTTAAATAGTTGTACAAAGGGGTTTCAATTCCACATACCAATTTATGTGTCCAGTGCCCCTTGATCAGTGTCAGCCCTTGTATCATTCAAATGTGAACTTCTTGTGGAAACAAAATATAAACATTTTCAATTTTCTTTTTGGTATTTATTGCTAACACATTGAAAAAATATTTTGTAATTACTTTCCTTCCTCCACTCTTCTGTGGCTGGTGATTACTTCAAAGAAATGAAAAGTTACATCCAATTCTTATTTTTTGGGGCCTTGGAAAGACACTAATCTAGTTTTCTATATAAAGCTTTCTATGTAATGAAATTTGAAATGTTGGTAAAAATAGAGATGTTATTCTTCATATTGTTCTTCATGAAGCTCTCAAACAAATACATGCATCAATGAACTAAAAAACAGATGGTTAAGTGGTGAACTTTATATATTTACAATAGTTTATCCTCATTTTAAAGACAAAGCATCTGCAGGGGTTAGGAAATAGGTACTTATTCAAGTTGTCAAAAAGCAAACAAATAACATAATCACATTTGCAAGTAAAAATAGTGAGTATAGGTGATAATGTTAGCCTTATTAGTGTCCAGACATGTAGCTGTATTGGTCATTTAGTTACTTAAAGTTTTGAATTCTATATCTATTCATAAGAAATGAGGACTAGGATGTGTTTCAAATCCTGTTTCTTTAAGCCCCAAATCAATATTCTGTGAACATGACCCATAGATGGCAGTACCATATAATGAAAGGAAAATGATGTTTTCCAAATTTGTCCAGATTAAGAAAAAAACATAAAATTAAAATTCACTTATGATGGAGATTCAAATGGAAAACAAGCAAGCAAAAGCAAAATGGCCATCATTATAATCAATCAATTTGTTTTATAACATATAGTTACATGAAGTTCTAGCTGCATAAAATAAAGATGGCAGAGAAATAGTTTACTTTTTTTTTCTATGTAAACTGCATGAAGAGCAAATTAATTTATGGGGTTTCTAAAGGAATAGACTCCAACTCTGATACTACAAAATTGGATTTTTGAAAAACCGATATAAGTAGCATACTTAAATGAAAGTAAAATAAAATAACCACAAGAACAATAAAATTTAACTGAAGTGACATTTGTCCATGTGATAAAAGCTTATGACTTTAGAAAAATTTACAGATTAAAAACTTGAATTTGACCTAATAAGCAAAACAACATGCTAAAATACTTTGAAAACAACTTTTTAAAAATTACTAAATGGTACAATGTTTATTAACCTAGGCCAACATTCACTTATTACTGAGTGGCATTATGAAACCTAGGCTAATAAAATATTCTCTCTTGGACAGAGAAGGGACTAGCTTTAACAAAAGGACAGGGATTATCTGTCTTCTAATTTCCATGCAGTCAGAATAGGTGCTTTTAGGGAGTTCGACCTCAAAGAGCAAAATTCTCTAAGTCAAAATTTAACCAACCTCTTGTCCCAAGTATGATAGCTATGCATTGTAGAAATAAGTACAGATAAAATTAAATCTGATCAGCGTTGTTCTCCTGGGTTCTTTATTGTTGATGTACTTTTAGGACAAACCCCAACATATTATAGTTGTATAAAAAGTTGTATACAAGTCCCCCAATCCCTTATCCTCTTGGGTTTGGACATTCCAAAGTATTTCCAGGCACATTTAATCTAAGTATCATTTTTGTGGAGAATTATGGATAAGTATTAAAATTATAAAGGTTTGCCAAGGGTGACTTACATAGCTTTATCTATCATCTCTTTTGGCTCATGGCCCCAGATGTCTAAGAAGGGCTAGAGGAGGGTTGGATTCACACCAAAGGAGGACATTAAAATAAAAGAAGAACCAAGAGGAGGTTGGGCACAGAAAGCAGCAGCTTTTCCTATGGGACCTACTTTCATGGGTGCCCCATGTAACCAACTTACCTTTATGCTAAATCTGTGGTTTCTGTTCCCCATGGCTACTACCCACTTCTCTGCTCCCTTTTTGGAGAACAAAGTCCCTAGAAAGATCTCCTTTTCCATTACCTTCAATTTACTTATTTTTTCTTATTCTTGAACTATCTATCTTACATAGGTTTTTATCCTCAGCACTCTGGCCAGACAGATTAGTGACTTTTATTTTGACAAAGCCAAAGGCCATCTCTCTATCCTGACATTCCTTGAACTAATCAATTACATTTGGCTCAGGTACTTACTCCTTTACTTGAAAATCTTTATCCATTTGATTTTCAAGATTCTGCCCTTTGCTCAAGTTCCTCCCATTTCAACGTCCACTCTATATTTAATTTTCCCTTGATAAATTCCTTGATATTCATCCCACATTTTTTAAAGTTATAAAACTCCAAAATTAGTCTTCAGACACCTTGACTTTTAAAATAAAGTTTATTGTACTGACTCCTATAATGATTGATTCACTCTATGGCTTTAAATACCATCCATGTCTTTTTTTATACCCTAATATACATATTCAATTCTGACTTCTTCCTTGAATCTCTGAAAATATGTATTTGAAATAAAAACGTGGATGTCTGACTAGCCACATTAAATTTGTTCAGAAGGAACAACTGAGGTTTTTTTCTTCCTAATCCTATTAGGAACTCTATGTGGAGTCTTTTGAAGGACCTCCATACTGCTTTTCAAAGTGGTTGAACAAGTTTACACTCCCACCAACAATGCAGTAGGGTTCCCTTCTGTCCACATCCCTTCCAGCATCTGTTGTTATTAGAGTTATTGATTATAGCCATTCTAACTGGGGTGAGATGGTATCTCAATGTTGTTTTGATTTGTGTTTCTTTTATGACTAGAGAGGTTGAGCATTTCTTCATGTGTCTGTTGGCCATCCTTCTTTCCTCTTCAGAGAAATTTCTCTTTAAGTCTTTAACCCACTTATTTATCAGGCAGTTGTTTCTTTGAGGATTTGTTGTTGGGAGATTTAATTTTTTGAGTTCCAGGTATATTTTAGATATGAGACCCTTGTCTGTTGTATGGCTAGTGAAGATCTTCTCCCAATCCATGGTATTTCTATTGATCTTGCTAGCTATGTCTTTGGTATGCAGAAGCTCTGCAGCTTGATGCAATCCCATTTGTCCAACCTTTCTTTGATTTGTTGTGTTTCTGGGTCTCTATTAAGAAAAGACCAGCCTGTGCCAAGGAGACCTAGGGTTTCTCCTATTCCATCCTGTAATGTTTTCAGGGTGTCTGCTTTGACTCCAAGATCTTTGATCCATTTGGAGTTAATTCTGGTGCAGGGTTTTACATGGGGATCTAGCTTTAGTTTTCTACAGGTGATTAACCAATTTTGCCAGCACCATTTACTGAAGAGGTTGTCTTTCTTCCATTCTATTTTTTTAGCTCTCTTATCGAAGATTAGATGGGTATAGGTCTGTGGGTTCATTTCTGGGTTATCCATTGTATTCCATTGGTCCTCAGGTCTTTTTTTTTTTGTTCCAGCACCAAGCTGTTTTGATTACTATGGCTTTGTAGTAGAGTTTGAAATTTGGTATTGATATTCCTCCAGCAGTGTTCTTTCCGTTGAGGAGTGTTTTTGCTATTCGGGGTCTTTTATTGTTCCATGTGAATTTTTGGATTGCTTCTTCTATTTCTTTGAAGAATGAGGTTGGAATATTGATAGGTATTGTATTGAATTTGTAGATAGCCTTGGGAAGTATTGCCATTTTCACAATGTTGATCCTTCCAATCCAGGAGCATGGGAGGTTTTTTTTTTCCCCACTTCCTAAGTGTAAGGTCTGCTCCTGGATGGCTAGCAGACTCCACCCTCCTCGCAGCAAAGTCTCCACCCAGTACCTGCGTTACCTAGGCAACTGGGACACCTGGAAGAGGTCACATCTGCATCCGCTGAGGTCACATCTGAATCTGATGTGGCCACACCTTTCCCCGCCCATACCCTAGATAAGGCCTAGCGAAGGCCCAGGCTCTCTCTCTCTGTTCTATTCTAGCTCTCTGTCTGTTCGTTTCTAGCTCTCTTGCTCTTCTTTTCTAGCTCTCTCTGCTCTCTCTCTGTTCTAGCTCTTTCCTCTCTTTCCCAGCTCTCTCTCATTCCCAGGCCTTTCCCAGCCACGTGGAGTGCCAACCTTGCCTGGTCCCAGCAGGTCTACTGAATAAACCTACCCCTTACCTGAATACCACGTGCGTGGTGCAGTTCTTACTCTGCTACCTCTTTTAAAAACCTAACATAAATGGTGCCGTGACTCAGATAAAGGGCTTAAAGTCAGGATAGCTGGGATTCTTCTCTGTTTTGTTTCCTCTTTTTCTGTTTGTTTCTCCCTTTTTGCTCTGAGGAATACCCACAGTTCTGATGGCCTTTTGCGAACCAGTCTGTTCCTCTCTGCTCTCTCTCTGTTCTTTTCTAGCTCTCTCTATCTCTCTTGCTGCTCTTTTCTAGCTCTTTCTGTTCCTCTCTGCTCTCTCTCTGTTCTTTTCTTGCTCTCTCTGCTCTTTTCTAGCTCTTTCCTCTATTTCCTAGCTCTCTCTCTTTCCCAGCCACATGGAGTGCCAACCTTGCCTGGTCCCAGCAGGTCTACTGAATAAACCTAGCCCTTACCTGAATACCACGTGCATGGTGCTGTTCTTACTTGGCTACCTCTTTTTAAAAAACACGCAGTTCTTACTCGGCTACCTCTTTTTAAAAACCTAACACTAAGTTCTGCTTTGACTTCCCTTTTCAGGTTTTTAAAGATTTTATCATAGAGGTCCTTCATTTCTTTAGTTAGGTATTTTATTTTTTGTGGGGCTATTACGAATGGAGTTGCTTTCCTAATTTCAGCTGCACTCTTCTCATTGTTGGCATAATGAAAAGCCATTGATTTTTAATTTTAGACCCTGTTACTTTGCCAAAGTTTTGAACCAGCTCACGCAATTTGGGAGTGGAGTCTGTGGGGTTCTTTAAATACAAGATCATGCCATCTGCAAAGAGGGAGAGTTTTACTTCAGCTTTCCCTATTTGGATCCCCTTTATGTTTGCAACTTGTCTTATTGCTATAGCTAGGCATTCTAGTACTAAATTGAAGAGAAGTGGAGAGAGTGGACATCCTTGCCTTATTCCTGAGTTTAGAGGAAATGGCTTCAGTTTTTCGCCATTAAATATAATGCTGGCTGTATGTTTGTTATATACAGCCTTTATTGTCATGAGGAGTATTCCATGGTTTCCTAGTTTTTCCAGAGCCTTCATCATAAAGAGGTGTTGGATCTTGTGAAATGCTTTTTCTGCATCTGTTGAGATATCCATGTGGTTCTTATCCTTGCTCTGGTTGATGTGCTGAATTATATTAATTGATTTGCATATATTGAACGAGCTTTGCAATCCTGAAATGAATCCCGTTTGATCGTGATATATGATTTTTTTTGGATAGATTGTTGAAGTTGATTGGCCAAAATTTTGTTGAGAAATTTTGCATCGATATTCATAAAACAAATGGGTCTACAGTTCTCTTTCTTTGATGAGTCCCTGCCTGGTTTTGGGATAAGGGTTATGATGGCTTCATAGAATGAGTTTGGTAGTGAACTTTCTCTTTCAATTTCATTGAAGAGTTGGAGGAGTATTTGTGTGAGCTCTGCTTTGAAGGCCTTGTAGAATTCTGCTGTAAATCCATCTGGTCCTGGGCTTTTCTTAGATGGCAGGTCTCTTATTGCTGTTTCTATTTCAATGCTTAATATGGGTCATTAAGTTGGTTTAACTCATCTTGATTCAGTTTGGGCGTGTCGATATTTGATAGGAAATTGTACATTTCTTCCAGATTCTCAAACTTATTTGCATAATGATTTGAGAAGTATTCCCTTATAATGTTGTGAATCTTGGTTGTTTCTGTTGTGATGTTTCTATTTTCATCTCTGAGATTGTTTATTTGGGTGTGTTCTCTTCTTTTTCTGATAAGATTTGCTAAGGATCTGTCGATTTTGTTAATTTTTTTTGAAGACCCTACTGTTTTGTTGTTTCTTTTTTTTTTTGGATTCTAATTCATTTAATTCTGATTTCATTTTAATTATTTCTTTCTACCTACTGGGCTGGGATTAGCTTTTTGCTCTTTTTCAAGGAGGTTCAGAAGTCTCATTAAATTGTTGGTTTCAGATCTCTCCAGCTTGTTGATGTAGGAACTCAGAGCTATAAACTTGCCTCTGAGTACTGCCTTTGCTGTGTCCCAGAGGAGCTGGTAATTTGTGTGTTCATTTTTGTTGGCTATCATGAACATTTGAATTTCCTTTCTAATCTCCTCCATGACCCACTGGTGATTCAACAGTGTGTTGTTCAGTCCCCATGTGTTACAGACTTTCTTTGGTGGCTTTTGGTGTTGAGTTCTCATTTCATTCCCTTGTAGGCTGAGAGAATGCAGGGCATAAGATCAATGTTTCTGAATATGGACAAGTTTGCTTTGTGACCTAAAATGTGGTCTATTTTGGAAAATATTCTGTGTGCTACTGAGAAGAATGTGTATTCTGATGCTGAGTGAAATATTCAGTAGATATCTGTTAAATCTAGTTTATCTATGCTGTTGTTTAGATCTGTGGTATCTCTGTTGAGTTTTTGCCCGGTTGATCTATCTATGGGGATAGTGATGTTTTAAAGTGCCCAGCAATTAATGTCTTTGGATTTGTGTGAGATTTGAGGGAAAGTAGTGTTTCTTGGATAAATTTGGGTACTCCATTGTTTGGTGAATATATATTTAGAATTGTAATATCCTCCTGAAGGAGAGATCCCTCAATTAGTATGTTGCAACCTTCTTTATCTCTTCTCACTAATTTTAATTTAAAGTCTATTTTATCTGCTATTAGATTGCACCTCCTGCCTGTTTATGGGGACTGTTTGCTTGGTAGATTTTATTCCAGCCTTTCACTTTCAGAATATGTTTATTTTTATGGGTAAGGTGTGACTCTTGAAGGCAGAAGATAGAAGGATCTTGCTTTGTGATCAAACTAGAAAATCTATGTCACTTATTTGGAGAGTTAAGACCATTAATATTGAGAGTTAGGACTGAGAGGTGTTTGGTAGTTGCTGCCACCTTCTTGGGTGCTGAGACAACTGGGTTCTTCCTATGGTTCTTGGATTCTTAGTTTGGGTGTGTTTTCTTGGCCATTATTGTACTCTTGTTGGTTTTCTATATGTAGGACTTCTTTAAGTATCTTTTGTAGGACTAGTTTGGTGGAGATATATTGTTTCAGTTTTTCTTTGCTATGGAAGGTTTTTATTTGGCCTTCTGTTATGAAGGAGAGTTTAGCTGGGTACAGTATTCTTGGTTGATAGTTGTTTGTGTTTAGGCCATGGCATAGATCATTCCAAGCTCTTATTGCTTTAATTGCTCTGATGAGAAATCTGAGGTTAATCTAATTGGTTTCCCTGTATATGTGATTGATCTTTTCTCCTTGACAGCTTTAAGGATCCTTTCCTTGGTCTGACTTGATCCTGCGTGGATTATAATGTGAGGGTGGGATGTCCTGTTCTGGTCTGGTCTATTTGGGGTTCTAAAAGCTTCTTGTATCTGAGTAGGCCTATCTTTTTTGCATGTTTGGGAGGTTCTCTGCTAGGATCCTGTTAAATTTCTTAGACTGTTAACTACTGTCTGTAGGTGCTCCTCTACACCAATTATCCTCAGATTAGGCCTTCTGATGGTGTCTTCCAAATGTTGAATTGATCTATCATATTTCTTAGATTTGTCTTGGATAGTTCTATGTTCTTTCCCTCTAATATCTACGCTGTCTTCAATCCCCAAGATTTGATCTTCTGCATGGTCTAACCTCCTGTCAAGACTTTCTACTTTGTTTTTAATTTCTTTTCCTTCTAATTGGTCAGGTTTGATGGCTTAAAATTCTTTGTTTTAAATCTTGTATGGATGTCTTTACTTTCTTAATTTGGTGCTCAGTGTTTATTCTCCAATCCCTTTGTTGATTGGTTATGGTTTCATTGGACTCCCTTTCCATTTAACATTCCCTTTGTGGTCTCCCTAGATTTCTTCAGCTGTCTGTTTATGGATTCCATGGATGCCTCTATTGATCTTTGTCTATTCTCATCCTGCTCATGCAATTCCTATATTAATCTTTGATTAGCTTCCTTACATTCACGAGATTCCTGTATTACTCTTTGACTGTTCTCAGCCTGCTTACACAATTACTGTATTACTCTTTGACTGTTCTCACCCTCCTCACGCAATTCCTGTATTCATCTTTGATTAGCTTCCTCACATTCATGAGATTCCCGTAGTAATTGTTGGTTAGCCTCATCATGCTTGTGACTTTCCTGTATTAATCTTTGTTTAGTCTAGTCTTGCTCCCTATCATGCTCACACTGAGTTCTTTGCAGGCTTTCAATCTTTTCATTCACCATGTTTACCAGTAGTGTTTGTTGAACTTTTCAGTAAGTCTCCTCTGGATTACTCATTAACTGTTGTCACCTGATTATTATAAGTGGGAGTTGAGATACCTGGACTTGCCATTTTTTTCTTGTGTTTCTCATTGTTTTGCCCATTTGGTATGAAAGTAACACCAATTTCATGCTAGAACACTATTTTAAGGCAAGCATCAAGCATCAACCAGAGTCCTGTTGTTGCACAGGCTGCAGATACAATCTAGTTCAATAGGTACAGTTTATTCAACATAAAACAGCTATGGATTAAAGGGCTAAAAATATCAATGAGGGATTGAACAGACCAGAAATTAATAGGTTTAGGGAGAATTGTGGGGAAAAATAGGATTAGAGGGATGGGGAGAGGTAAAAGGAAAGAGTGAATTTAACCAAGTCCTAATTTCAGAGAGGAAATAGGTAGAACAGAATGAAAGGAGAGAGATAAAGAGACAAGAAAAAATGAAAAAGCAAAAATTTAAATGAAAAAAGAAACACTTAAAAATTATGTAAGTTTAAAGAAATAATACTGATAGAAAAGGATAGAATGAAATGAGAGAGATAAAAAGGAAAAATGAAAAAATAAAAAAATTAGAAATGCAATACTTAAAAATTATATAAGTATAAAGAAGTAATACTACTGTTAAATAAGTTAAATGGAATACTTAAAAATTATATAAGTATAAAGAAATAATACTACTGTTAAAGAAATTAAGCCTAAGTGGATGTGAATTGAGTAATAAACTTCTGAATTAAGTCTGTACATAATGAAGGGTAAGGTCTAATAATTGAGGACAGGTATATATCAGGGGATCAGCAGAACAGCAATTAAGTCACACACACACACACACACACAAACACACACACACACACACACACACACACACACACACACACACCTAAAGTTGAAATTATGAAAGAAAGAAAATAGAAAACAAATTTTTAAAAAATTAAAAAAAAGAGTTCTTTGATTTTTTGGGGGGTGGGTGGGTGGGTGAAAATCTTATATCTTCCCTGTATCTGTAACCAGTCTCTTGGTGGAGTCTCTGGTTTGCTTGTGGTCTTTGGTTTTCTGTGGCTTGATTTGTTTCTTAAGTCAGTTTGAGCAGACAGAAAGAGGCTCTGCCTTACCCAGGACTTTGTGATCCTCCTCCCAGGCTAGTTCAGTGGGAGGGAGATCTGCTTTGAGTACCACAAAAGAGGGAAATGGCTGTTTCCTCTAGCTTGGAGTTGCTGTGATGAGACTAGGTTCTGGGTAGGTTTGAGGCCAGCAATCAGTAGCTTTTCCCAGAGGGGCTAGCTCCTGAGACCCTCACACAGCCCAGCCTGGAGCCATTCTCAGGATTTATATTTACAGCATTTCAATTGTTTCTCTTTTACCCCTCCTGCTGCTGGGCAGGTTGCCTAGGCTGCAGTGGGGAGGGGCAGCGGCTGGCTCTGTTTACCCAGTGAAGAAAGTCACTCCTTTGTGTATATATACCACATTTTCTTGATCCATTCATCTACTGAGGGGCATCTGGGTTGGTTCCATATCTTAGCTATGGTAAATAATGCTGCAA
>NW_012267253.1:2975695-3015264 GCF_000151885.1 Dipodomys ordii | reverse complement strand
GGTAAACAAAGGAGGAGGCTGCAATGCTTGGTAAGAAATGTACGCATTATCCTGCCCATGCAATTGTAACCCCTCTGTACAGTATGTTCACTAATAAAATAAAATTAAAAAAAAAAAAGAAAGTCACTCCTCAGGGGGTGAGCCTCCTCTGCCTGGGAATGGAGACTTTCCCCTGGGTGGAGCTGAGCCCAGCAGGTCAGGTCAGGTTCTTGTGACCTGTGGAATGGCTCCTATTATTTTCTTCCCAGGCCTGAGTTGGAGCTAGCTGCTTGGACCTAGCCTTTGTTAGTATCAAAGATGGAGTTCTTCTCTGGTGGTAGGGGAGGGGCTACCTTCCACTGCTGCTCTGTGAGAAGGAGTGAGGATGTCTTGGGGTGTACTCACACCAGCCTTTTGGTTTCTGGGCCGTTCCTGGTCTGCAATCATCAGGATGAAGATTTCTGCTCCTTGTCAGTTCTTGCTGGTGGTGAGTAGAATCTGCTCGCACATTGTGTCTGGTGCCTTTGTCCCAGGCTCTCTATGTTGATATGGTGGCCACAGTAGCAGCTGCCGCTGCTGCATACACCAACAAGTGCTGAGATCTGTCTCCTTGACCAAGCTGCCTGAATTTTCCCACTCTGGCCAAACTCTCTGTACTGTGATGACACACTTGGTGTAATTTCTCGCCTAGGACTGTTCACTAGAATGCTAAAACTGCTTTCTATGCTAGAGCTTGTTTAGCTTCCAGCTTCTCCTCCAACATCTTCCTTCACCTTCTCTGTGTTTTGGCAAGTGTTCTTTCTTACTTGAAGTTAATAACCATTGCCTAGGAAAAAAGAAACCACTTTTAGAACATTTTATATACTTGGTTTCAGAAAACACCAGAGACGCAGAAAAGTTACATGAAACAGAGTCAAGTAACATACATCCAGGAGAGTGGGGAGAAAGATTGAGCAAGGGGAAAAATAAGTGGAGAGAATGAACAGACTCACAACTGAGACTTTGTTACAAATTCAAACCATACAGTGAGGTCAGTAAACTACAGCAAGTCCAGCCTACTACATGATTTGTAAGTAAAGTTTTATTGGAATGCAGTCAGTATACCCACTCATCTATACATTACACATTACAATGGCACTACTGAGGGCTTGTGATAGAGCATTCATGGCCTACAGAGAGGAAAATCTTTACTACATGGATCATTCCAAAAGTGTCTGCTGTTCTGTGCCACCAAGTCATATAATCTTATATGAGTAGGCCATAAATTTGCTGCTAGCTTTTTTAGTTGCTGGTTTAGATAAGCTTCCAAATTTAAGTATAATTATTATAAATGCTCCAGACTAGAAAGAAATTTCTACTGGAAAGGTTATCATAAGAACCTGATAACCTAATGTACAGTATCTCTTGTAAGTTTCTAAGGCTTAGCATGGTGGTCAAAGTATACTAGATTAATTCTTAAGTTTCTCTTCGTGTAAACTAGTGTGAGGTGATCAATGATCTAAGGTTAGAAATGTGATATTCTGCATAAGCATCTTTATTCCTTTGAATTCTTTCTTCTGTGGCATGTCTAATATTTCATATTGTCAATGTTTATCTGCTTTGCAGTCGTAGAACTGTTTGAAAGGAATACAAAGAAGAGCAAAAGAATATTAAAGAGTGAAAAATTCTGAAAAGCAATGCCTATGGGAATGAAGATGTCTTAAAAAACCCAATGAAAGCTGTTGAGTAATAAGAAATAGTGAGGATAGGATAAGCGAGTTAAATAATGAACATACAGTAAAAAAATGTAAGTGAATGACAAGAAGGTAAAGCAGGTTCTCTATAGCTTGTGGGTGTTAGAGGGTGGTGAAAGGTAAACAGAGGTAAACATAGTTGAAATTCTTTATTCCCATGTGTGAAAATGGAACAATGAAGCTGGTTGAGATTGGTTCAGATTGGTTTGGGAAAGAAGGGTGAAGTAGAGTGATGGACATAGCAAGTCAAGGTACATTGTATGCATGTAGAGACATGTCAAAATAAGCTTCTACAACTAATTGATGCTAAAAATGTGTAAAGAACATTTCAAAAAAATCGAATCTGAAAATTTGCAAATGACTTTACCTTCCTTGATCTAGTTGGAGAAGCCTGGGGATATAGAGGGAGCACAAATCACCATTTCCAATGATGTGGAGACATGGAAGGGAATGACACATTTGTAGATAGCTCAAATTTAGGCATATAGAGTGGGAGGCATCACAGATGTGTTTTGGTGGCAAAACTGAGATCAGTGTTTAGAGATTCATTGTAAGTAATTTCGGTTCCACCATTTGCAAATGGAGTTCCCGCACCCCTCCCCCCCAAAAAAAATAACCCTCATGTTCACATCATTTCTTTTAGCTATATACTGAAGAAAATAAAGTAATTTAAATAACAGACACCCCCTCCCATGTTTTGTCTTACCCTAAAGCGACCTGAAACAGATGTTCTATTCTAGCATGGTGTCATATGTCTGATGAATTGCTTCTAGCAGGTTCTTCAGCATTCTACTGTCCCTAGTTTTTAAATACACCCCTCCACCCCCTTAGAGTTTATGGCTGTTTTCTTTCAAGGTCAAGCTGTTGCCATTCCTCCCAGTCCCCCTTTCCTGTAGTGTTTTTAGCACGAACACATGCTCTGTCTGTCAGGTACTGTGTAAAAATGACTTTGCTGGAAGGAGTGGAGATTTCTGGGCACCAGCCATACACAAAATGAGTGTTACAAGCAGATGGCCTCATTACTAGCTCCAGCACGAGCCGGAGAGAGGCAGTGTCATATTTTTACATGAGGTAGCTGTTACAGTTCTCTGCGTTTTGGCCTCGTACCTTGGTCTCGGGTCCTTTCAAGAGGCTCAGTTCAACGCAACTCCCTTTGTAGCCTCCATTTCCCACTTCTTAGATCCCACTCGGCATGATAGAAAAAAATATAAATAAAACCTCTCCTCTAGTTTTGTTTTGTTTTGTTTTCCTCAGGCCAGGTGTTTTTCTTTTGACTATCCTCAAATCCTCATATGCTCTCTCTTAGTTTTTCCATTATTGTCTGATTCTCAACTTTCACATTTTCTTTAGCATTGTTCTGCCATCTCTCTTCTGCATTGCACTGTGATGGTGTGAGCATTCCCAGTCTTAACTTTCTACTGCCTGTCAAGGCATTCCAAAATTAGTGTGCTAGCTCTCCCCTCTCTGGCCACCCCTCTTTTTTGTTACAGAAAAGCTGTGGCTATCAGACAATTCAGAATAAAGCCAGGGTAGGATAAGTAGTAAGAAATTTTTTTTCTTAATTACTACTTAGGAATGTGAGCTGACAGGAAAGAAGTAACCATAAAGAAAGACAAATGAAAGCTTAAGTACTAAACTTATGCTCTCTTAAACTTCCTATTTTTCAAGTTCAGATGGGTCAGCAAGCTCCTACTGTCTCAGTGGAGAAGAGATAAATAGTCCCACTGGTGTTTTTTATTTTTATTTTTTTGACTTCTTGTAGTATCGAAAGGAGGTAGCAGTTTCCTAATTTTCCTCTGTTAAATGGTTATTACTCATAGTATTAGCATGTATTCTCAAGTATATTTTAAGCTTCTGATGATAGGGGGCATGCATTTACTATGCTATATCTTCCTTAGTATTCAACCTAGGGCTATCACTACCTCTTGCTCTTGTTTTACTCTATGTTGACTTCATCCTCAGGCTCTTGACAGGGCTAACTGGTAGCTTGTTTTCTGTCCTCTTACATCTTCCCAAGTTTAAATCCAACATCCCCATAAATAATTGAAAGAAAATAGCTGGACTTGACAATCTTTTCTATTGTATCATATCTACCCTTGGGGATTTCAGTGGTCAGAGGGATAAAATGACTGAGGTTGGTATAGGAAAGGAGGCAAGATCTGGACAGAGTTACTTCCATTGAAGTACTTGTTTCAGTGGGAAAGGGATGATCCTTAAAGGCAAATAGAGTTTCCAAAACAAATAGAAATATTCATTGCTGTGTTCTCATGAAGGAAGCTTATGAGGGTAGTATTGTGTTCTTGTAATCCCTCTGAGCCTTGAACAACAAATACTGCATGAGTTCTCATAACTTACAAGTTCCCCATGAATGGCTCAGGGCAGATATGTAAAATTTTAGAAGCCAGTAGAGACTATGAGCAGTTCACAGACACTGCTTGAAATCATATAATAAAGAACAAAACTTTCATATGGTCCACAGAATCCTTTACAACCTAGTTTATTTCTGTTTCATCTTCTGCCAACATCAACTGTCCCCTCTAGAACTTAACTCAATACTGTTTCTTGTCAATCTCTAAGTACATCATACAGTTTCATGATTGACTGTTTTCCCCCTTTCCCATCTTTGCCCTTCATTTTCAAAATAAACTCCACATTAAAGTTTATTAAATGGGTAATGGGTTGTAGAAGAAGGTTTGAGAGAAACTGGGGGACTATGGAAAAATATGCTGAGCTCAATGACTCTTTGAAAATCTCCTTTCATTCTTGGACTTTTCAAACTTGTGCATTTCTATTGCTTCATTAGGATCAAACTGAAATGTTGTTACACTGAATTTCTGTAAAGGGGTGAGGGAGAAGAAGTCATCGCTCGCTTAAAAGCCTTGGTAAATTGTGATGGCATTAAAACAATGAGGCAGACAGTAGTCAGGGAAATTGTGTGGGATATGTTCAGTTTTAGGGAGACAAGTGTGAGGTATCTGTGCAGGGATTCCTGATTAGGATAAGTGCAATATAGATTTTTTAGTAGAATAGCCTAGCATGGAGATGTTGATCTGGTGTTACCACATAAAAGTGGTTAAGATTCCTCAGTGAGAATGATCAAGGATAGATCCTTAGATAAGATTATTTAAGAGGACTGAGGCTGAATGCTTAGCAGTGGAAATAAGTGAGAATGAATGGAGATGTGTGAGGAGACCAAGAGAAGTTAATTCCTATTGTTAAACAAGGGTCACAGACAGAGTGTTGAAAGGAGGGAATGGCTAGTGTCAACAGATGTAAGCAGTAAAGAGATGGTTCAGATCATTGTGACCAATGCTATTGGACAATGATATGGCATGGTTGATGGTTTGGAGGGAAGATTTGAAAGAAAATTGGGAGCTATAGAGGGGAACTCTCTCTCTCTCTCATAAAATGGTACCCAAAGGCAGCCTTCCTGAGCACATTGTGTTGGGAACTAGAGATACAAAATCTTTTCTTGCATAGAAAAAAGAATTGGAATTGTAGCCTTGACTCCCTGTCCTGTATTTGGTGAAGGACATTTATTACAACATCATAATGGATTTCTTTCCAGCATATTTCTTCTGAAGAGAGAACTCCATTATGTGAACATAATAATGGAAAAATACAACTCCTGAACAATCACGTCAATAACTCTTTGGGGACAAAGCTGACCAAATACGTTATTACATCCTACCACATAGCACACAAAAAATGAAATCCACTGATCTGGATAAAAAGGAGCAATTATTACCTTGTTCTTTCTAAACACATGGTATTTTTTATTATCTCCTCAGGATCTCCACTTTTCAAACAAAAAAAGTTTATTTTATAACCATTAAATTGCTCGGTTCTGGTTGCCTGGTGAGAAAAAAGTAACAAGCATATAAGGAAAAATGCTAGAGTATATGAATTTAAAAAAATTAGTATTCAAAATTGATATGTTAAAAGCTCTAGGTTAAGTCTATGGTATTTAGAGACTTTGTAGTTGTGGAATTATGATAGATGGTCTGAAAAGATCTTGAAGGTATCAAGAGATTTATTTTGTTGTTTGAACTTTACCCAGATACTGTTTTCTATCCCTATAGGTTTGGAAAGTCCATCAGTATTTTATTCAGGAGAATTAAAGCTTTAAGATAAGACAATATGAAAGACATTTCAAATCCATAAATCATATTTAGCATAAACAGTAATTGATATTTGTCTATCCCATCTCCTAGGTCTATGTGGGATGAATATATATGGAATCAGAATAATGTCTAAGTAATCTAGTCTATGAATCTGTAGACTAATCTGGTTTAGCCAATGAAGCCAACACATTGTCCATCTTTTCCTACTGACTTTGGTTTTTGAGTCTGTTTGAGGCTATGATTCATGTCCAAAACATATACTGACAAACTTTTTCACATATTTTGGTGGCCTTAAAGATTCCCACATATGCAGATTTGAAATCACATTTCCAAGAGCACAAGTAAAAGATACATAGTCCAGACATTTATTTTTCAGTGTACAAGCAAGTCTTTTCATTTAATGCACTGATATTTAGAATAAATAGCCCTTGTTCTCATCAGGCGAGGAAATTCTAGCATCCATGGCTCATTGTTTAGAAGACTTAAGGAGGAAGTTGGTGTATAGTTATCTTTCTCAGCCATATCCACAATTCTGGCTGTTTGATAGAATCAATAGAAATTCCTCCCACTGTTTTATGTTCACGAAGAAGAGATTCGGAGAAGAACTACAGTGAATATCAATCCTAAGGCAACCTAAATACCATTAAAGGTCAGTGTATTTCTTTGATGTGGTCTTATAGTCTCTCTTACATTATAATTCTCTTTCAGACTAAATATTAGATCATGTCTTGAAGTGTGGGTAGAGAAGGGTCAGTATACTGAGGATGTTTTCCTCTATTGCAGGAGACTGGAGTGGGTCACGTGCAGTTCTGTCGTGGGTCAGACTATATATACATTTTTAAATTGGAGTCATTCTGATGCAAAATGCACTGAAACAATGGTAAAATTTTGAATCTTTGTCCTTTGCTGATTTTATATCAGAGTTTTAAGAGATGAAAAATTAAAGAACAGAACAAGGTTAATGTCTTTGAAATGCTTGCTCTTGTTACAGTTGAAAGAGATTTGCTCTCTAACACTTGATGACACAGGTTTAATGCAAATGGAATGATGTTGTATAAACAAATTTTGGTGGCTGCTATAGTTTGGGTCATAAGTGTCCCCCGAATGCTCATATGCTAAGGAGTTGGATGCAGGCCTGTAGCACTGTTTGGGAATGGTAGGATCTTAATGAGGGGCTGCCTAGTAGAAGGGAGTTGCATAATTGAGTGTATTCCTTTAAAGGAATACATTTCTATTTGCTTTGCTTCTTGGCCACCATAACATGAAACTTTCTTCCACTTCACATTCCTGCTGTGATATGCCTCACTATTACAGGTTACAACCACAACGCCAAGTAACTTTAGACTGAATCTCTGAAATCATGAGTCAAAGTAAACATTCCTCTTTCTAAATTGTTTGCCTCAAGTCTTTTGTTATAGCAATGGAAAGCTGGCTAACACAGAGATGGTATTATTTAAGATTCAGTTAAGAAAGAGATGGGACACTGAGATTAGGATAATGCAACAAAGGATTTTAAAAGTACTTTTTGTAAGACAAAGGCAGAATATAAGAAGCTAGTAATGAAGTACAGGTTTTCAGAGCTGTTTTCTAGATACCTCTCAGAACTATGTACTAAATTGGCTATGCTAATAAGGATGACTATAGAGGAAAAGAATTGTGCAGAGAGGGCCAGTTTGAGTGAGTGCCAAGGTATACTTATGGCACAAAACAAGGTAAACCTCAAGGAAGGAAATTTGGGACACAGGACCTCATTTGTCCTCAATTCCTTCCCATTGTGCTATATCTGGGATCTACTACTGATCCATTGATGCAGTCCAAACAGGCCATCTTCGGCACAGAGTGAAAGATTAAGAATAGACAACAAACAGGACAAAAACAACAACAATTGACACATAGCCAACAAATCTGGATTTAAACTCTGGCCCCACCATTTTGTCACCTTTTAATCTCTGCAGAGATAATTTTTCTAGAACTCAGTATTCTGCATTACAATATTCTAGAGTTAAATGCATAATATAAGTGACAAAATATGTGGTAGATATCATGACATATATCATGACATAGAACATAAAATGCCATGCCTAAGAAATACATTTTGAATGTTTATTAAATGAATTTCAGTGGAATAATTTTTGAAATATGGGTGAAAGTTAAACTTAGGATGTAGTTTCTTTTTTATACTTCATGTACTGTGTATAAAACTGATAGGAGTCTCTCTGAATAATATATTGTCCAAAGGCAATTAGAGAAGTAGTCTGTATTTTCTAGGAAAGGCAATGTAAATGTGAAAACAAAATAATCATTACTGGTAATGGTTAGCTGTTGTGTTCTGAACAGTTAAAATATGATGTTAGACACTTTTGATGAGTCAGGAAGTTTCCAGTTTCTTCATTTTATGATAACAGTATCTCTTAAAACATAGACTTTTAGAATTTAAAATGCTCCATAGACTAAGCTGTCTAAGCTTCTGACTTTGGAGTTGGGAAAAGTGATGACCAGAAATGTAAACTCATCTAAGGATAATCACCTACCAGTATAGACAGAGGAGTTCTAGCCTCAGGCTAAACAGTCTCCCTACAGATTTTGATCCATAGCATCCTGAACACAGAACTGACTAGAAGTCTCAGACTTTACAAAGCAGTGTTAATAACATGGAGTAAAGTGGTGATTTCAATCTTCATCTTGATTCCAAGAGAGAGGAGTAAGTCAAAGCAAAGCATTAACATTTTGCAATTTATAAATGAGCCTCTTGTCCTAAGTGATCATCATTCAAACTGCCATAAGCTCTTACAAATAATTTATATAGCCAGCCCCTGGTGGTTTACACCTGTAATCCTAGCTTCTCAAGAGGCTGAGATCTGAAGGTCATGGTTTGAAGTTAGCTTAGCAGCAAAGTTGTGAGAACCTTATCTCTGATTAGCCTACAAGGAATTTAAATGGAGGTGTGGCTCAAGTAGTAGAGTGATAGCTTTGAGAAAAAAGTTAAGTGATAGTGACTAGGCTCTGAGTTCAAGCCCTACTATGGCACAAAAACAAACAAAACCAATGAATTGTATATATTTCCAAAAAACCTGAAATTACGCTTTGCATTACAGAGAAAAATCTGCATATAAAGACATCATTTGAGCCAGGCTCAGAGAAACGTATTTACTTTCATATATGGAAGATAGATCTAAAATGCAGCTATGAATAAGAACATATATAGGGCTCAATGCAGTTAAACACAAACTGACTTAAAGGCGGGTATACTTAGGGGAAGGATCCACAGGCATAACTCCTCTAAACAACGAATGTACTGTTTATTAGAATGAATGCCAGGAAGGAGAAACATGGTTTATGGGAAGGGATGAGCAAAATAGGGGCACAGGAATGGAGGAAGGAAGGGTGAGAAAATGTCATTGGTATATTCAAGGTACATTGTGTGAAAATTGAACTATATAACTTGAGGATAAGAGGGGGAAATGGAGGAGAATGAAGGAAGGGACGACATTGACCAAGAAGCATGCACTTATAACCTGACTTATGGAATTGTAAACCTTTTTTTACAACTACTTGATAATAATAGTAAAACTCTCTCCTCCATAAAAAGAAGACATCTCTTACTTGATATAAAGGGTGATTACAGTTTTCCTACAAATAAGGAAATGTAAACTGTCTGAACTCACTGTGAGAAGTAACTTTATGGAAGTATTTCTTAATGCAATAAAATTATTTTCTTGAGCACTTCATAGGAATTTGCATAATAAAAAGTCAGAGCTCATGATTTCGAATATTTATTCCAAGTGAGTGGTTATTTATTGCTAAGGAAAGTAAAACATTGCAAGAAAACAGAACATCATGATTTTTTTTCAAGGAAACATATATTTTGTAGAAATTTATTATCTGCTTTCCCCACTGTGTCTCTAAGAAGAGAAACTATTTTTTTAAGGTCATTAAAGCACTTGAGGACTCTGAAGAGAAGAAACTACTTTAAGGGATGAGGGTTAAATGCCAATCCCTTGTCAGGCCAGATGGAGGGGGCCATGGAATAGCTCTTCAGAAGCGTATGTTATTAATTAGAACAAACTCCACCTCCAAAAGCTCTGGGAAGAAGAACATCCAACATACGCCCTAGGGAATCAATCACTGTGTCAGACGTTCCAATTAACTTCCCTTTTCATTAGCCCTCATTGACAGCCTTTGAAGTATGTTTCAATTAACATAAAATTTGGGGCCAGAAGATGTCTACACTTCTCAAGTACTGAAACACACTATCCCAAACGATTCCTGTGAACAAAGTCAATAAATGCAATTATTATTATCCGCTACCCAAACCTGAAAACCTTATGAGACACTGTGCATCATGGTGGCTCTGAATGTGGAGGTTTTGTGAACTTGGATATTTCAGGTATTTCCACTGTAGAGTGAAATCAGCATAGCCTACTGCACATAAGGGTGTCAATCAGATAAATCATGAATACACTAGATTTGGCCAGGGAGTAGGGACCGTAAGTTTTAATAATGCAACGGTGTCTATAATTGTTCTTACTATCAAATGACTATTTTATTACTTATTAAGACTATAATATGTTACATTCCATTTGCTATATTTCCTCTTTAATCTTCTCAGTAACCATAACTTTGTGGGTAGAGATCATGAGTTGCATTTTATAGTTGAGGAGAACAAAGTTGACAGAGCCAAAGAAAGTTGCCTAAGTATGCAGGATAAAAAGTCAGAGTTACAGTTCCAAAACAAGTCTGTCTGACCTCAAAACCCATGCCTCCTTCAAGGCACTATATTAAATTCCAGCTGAGTTTTCTATATTTGTGACAAGCTTCTCCTAAATTTGAACTACTCTGCAAGACTATAGGTTTGATTAAATAGAATTTCCATTATGGAGTGAGACTTAATCGTATGTTTTATAAATTAAACAGAGTTCTATTGTTTATTATTTTTTAAAGAAATGAGTGTTTTTTTGTGAAAATAAAGCATAAGGTCCTATTAATAAAACAAAGGTAAAAATACATTCTCTTCACTCAGACAGAGCTACTGTTAACTACTTAGCATATATTCTGCAATTCATTTTCCAGATGTGATCTAATGTTAATTGTTTGTTCCTAATTTGTCACAAAATTCTTGAATTTATAATCTAACCATAGAACAAATAAGGGAACAGTCATCTTGTTTTCTCCTCTAAATAAGACATTTTCTTTCTATTCAATTTTTGAGTGGCATAAAGCCTAGACTGTGGTTAACCAGTAGAATTCAACCAGTATTTTTAATGATCATAAAGGAAAATAAGGACACAAACATGACATATAAGAACATAAAAAGCCCTGAAGGAAAATGGAAAACCAATAGTGGTTAGGAACTGTTTGCTTTTTTGGCATATGTCTCAATTTATTCTATTTTAATCAGTCAGTGGTAATGGATATAAATCCATGTTCTTTTTCCAGCCAAGTACCTATGCTGGATTCTTAGTACTTTTTTTTTTTTAACCAAAGAACTAAACAATAGTAAAAAGAAATTCCTAACTCCAGACATTTACAATTACTCATTTGTAAATGAGTATTTGTAAATAGTCAGAAACTGGTAATAGCAAAGTATTAGTTTGTGCTACCTCAAATTTAAAGACTTAAAGGCTGTATGGATTATAAATAAAATTTACCCACAGGGTCTTAGGATCTTTCTTTTATAGACTTCATTCCAGCATCCAGTTTCTGTTGAAATTGCTGCTGAAGAAAATACCCAAACATCAAAATGGAAGTTAAATCAAGTCACCTGTTGGAAGAAGAGAGCTACGTCACTTTTGTTTACACATCTACTATTTACCTTCACTTTTTAACTTCTTCAAAACACTTATCATACAATCATCACCATTTTTCTTTTTATTTGAGTGGAATACCTATAGTGAAACAAAATCTTAGATAAAGTGAAAAATAACAAGATTGGAGGGCACAAGGAAATAGATTAAAAAATCAAATATAGAGTGATGCCTAGAGCAATAACTTCTTGGTGGGAACTTTAATATTCTAGTTTAATGTAAAAGACTATAGTTTCATCTAGAACTGATTTTCATCGAGTCAGATTCAGAATAAATAGGCCAAACACACTGCTTTGTGGCAACAATTTATTCATATGCATTAAATATTTTGAAATTAAATAGTTTTTTTGTTTTTTAATAATATGAAAATTGTTAAGTGATCATCTTAGTAAAACTACAGATAACTGGATGCATTTCTTTATAATGCTTGACTAATCTACCATTTTTAAATTTTAGAAGTACTTGATGATATAAGGAATATATATATATATATATGTTATATATATTTAATTTGAAATAGTCATCTGAATAATTATTTCTAGATTCCAGTTTTATCTGGTATAATTGTAAAGCACAGCCAGTATAAATGAATAAAGGAGGTATTCTGCATGCTATGAACCATTTTTTATTATACTAAGAAGGATCTTGGCTTATATGTTCATAGATTTACATTTATTTGATCCTCAACATAAAAATAATTTAAAATCATTGTACCTTCTTAATTACTATATGAGGCAAATTATCCTTTTTTGTTTAAAAAAGTTCTGTATGTATTTATTTAAATTAAAATAATTTTTATTTTTTACAAATCCCTAGTTTGAATGAAAAATAAAGTTTGCTATATAAATTACTTGAAAAACAATAGTATTCGTACTTGATGAACAGAAGACATATTGTATTTGCTTTTCTGTTTCTCAGCCTATTTAGTTGCTAGAATGTAAGCTATGATTCTATGTTGATAAATAAAGGTGCTTGTCCTATCCGTTCAGGGTATCATCACAACCATCAGTCAAATAGAAATCCTCCTCTTAGTATACTAGTCATTAGTATTGATCATTTGTTTTATGTAGAACATATAACATTATCACATATGTGAACATTGAGGTGTTTTATATATATATATATATATATATAATTATCAAATAAGGCATAGGCAATCTGAAGCATGCAATTAACTGTTGTAAAATCTTTCTTCCATCTGACTCCCTGTTTTAAATCTTAAAAATATTGTAAAGGTGATGTACAGAGGGGTTACAGTTACACAAGTAAGGTACTGAGTACATTTCTCTTTGAACAGTGTTACTCCTTCCTCATTTTCTCCTACTGCCCCCATCCTCTGGACTTCCCTTCCCCCACAAGGCATAAAGTTCATTTCCAACAGTGTCTAGTGAGTATCACTGTTGCATTGGTTTACCTGTGTCCCACCATTTCTGTGATTTTCCTTCTCTTCCCCAAATCAGATAAATTTATATACAAAACAAAGGGTACAGAAATTAAAAAAAAATCAGTGACAACAAGCAATAAACCAAAGGTGAAAAAAGAAAAAAGAAATAACTGCAAACAGGAACCCCCAGCCCCTCTTTGCTTCCATTTCTTGGAGTTTATTCCAATAAACATCATTTTATAGGGTCATATCTACATCGCTACTCAAACATTGTGATCCTCTGAGTGTTTTAAATCTTTTGTAGAAGGAGCTGTAGCAATGGCGTCACGTACAATGATGTGATACAATGACCTCAAAGAAATCAATAGTTATTTTCTGACTTTGTGTTAGACAAAGTTATCAGTCATGAAAGTAGTTTTGTTTAAAAGAATACAAAATTTCAGCCAGGTGCTGGTGGCTCACACCTGTAATCCTAGCTACTCAGAAGGCTGAGATCTGAGGATTGTGATTCAAAGCTAGCCCATGCTGGAAAGTCTGTGAGACTCTGATCTCCAATAAACTACCAGAAAACCAGAAGTGGCACTGTTGCTCAAGTGGTAGAGTGCTAGCCTTGAGCTGAAGAGCTGAGAGACAGTGCCAAGGCCCACAGTTCAAGCCTCAGGACTGACAAAACAAACAAAAAAAAAGAATGCAAAGTTTCTATTGGCTCTCTAGTTTGTGGCTAATTTCTTCTGAAGTGTTAACTTGGGATATGTTGGTATTCTATAAGGAAATATATGTCCTGGGAAGTTTGCTATTTCCTTGTGATTTTAGTTACCTGGAATAATCTGTCTGAACAAATGAATACAGTGAATTGTATCCTGTCATGGTTTATTGGACAAGTTTCATGTTTGTGCTTACCTACCAGCCATTGTTCAGTTTTTCTGTATTTGGAAAAACAATCAAGTTAATGGGATAGCCTTACCATTACAAAAGCAAGAATTCAAATTTCCAGCAGCCTGCCTTGCATCTAGAATCTAAGTGGGCTTCCACAGTCAAATATGCTTGGGAACCTCTGTTTCAGCAACAAGGTGAAAGAATTTGTAGTTCAGTTCTATTTTGAGTGACAGTTGAAGCATCTGATTATTGGAGAAAAACACACTACTTACTTAAAGTAAAGACAAGTCTTGAAATGTTTTCTAGTTTCAAAAGTCCAAATTATAAAAAGAACTGCACCTTGAAATACAGAGAATACAGTACTTTCCATTGTAGAGTTGATGTTTAATGATTTTCACCATCCTCAGAACTAGTTCTTGTTTTAAAAAAAAACTCAACAATTTTAACCAAACTGCATTTAGTAACATAGATAAAGGAGAAAGTAGAATAAGCATGGAGTTCTCCATAGAACCTTTTGTTCATCTCTCAACTATGTTTAAGTTGTGTATCTTTTGATTTGTACAGGAAAGTTGAGTCTGCAAGGAATATACAGGTGATTACCATGATAACATTTGGAAGCCTGATCTGTTTTAAAATATATGATTTTATTCTTTTCAATCAAACCTTTTTTTTACCTTGATCAACTCTAAGGGAAATTATAATCTTTAATATTCACTTATTTGTAAAGTAGTTCATCCTTTGTTGAAATTTGCCAGAAATATTTTGCATCCTTTTAGCTGCCTTATGGAAGAAAATACTAGTTGTCTCTGTTATTTGAAATACTAGAGATGGAACATTTTTCCATATGTTAGATGTATACCAGGAATGGTAATATATTCTCAGAAAATGATAGTCGAGTTAAAAATCTGAAGTAAAGCTAAACTTTCTTCTTTTGCATAATCAGGTCAAATAATTTTTTTACTTAAAAATATATGCATTTATATATTTATTATTATTATAAAGTTACATAACTCAGGTAATGAATACATCTATTTCTTTTTTTAAATTGTGAAAAATACCATACAGAGGGGTTATAATTATATGGGCAAGGTAATGAGTACATTTCTTAGCAAACATTGTTGCCTCCTCTTTTGTTTCCCTTTCCCATCCCTTCCCATCTACCCCCCCCTCCCCACCAAAGTTGTAAAGTTCGTTTTTCGACATAATGTCTTGTACATCTCATTGTTGCAATGGGTCCACCTGTATCCCTATTTAAACAATTTGTTTTTTCCTTTCCCCTCCACAAAGTATACCAATATCAAATACAGTGAAAACAGGGGTTATACTGTGGGAGAGGGACATACAAAGCAACAAAGAAATCATCTTGTAAGTATGTTAGAAACAATCACAAGAAAGAAAAAAACATTTGAATTCTTATCTTGGGGTTCATTTTGCCCAATATCAACTTATCTGACCTTTTCTGCTTGTCTCAGACATATACTAGTTATTGCAAATAAGGGAAAGCATGGGACTTATGTTTCTTTGGGCCTGGCTTACTTCATTTACCATTGGGCTGGAGTCTCTGGAGGGCAGTTCATTACTTTTGAATCAGTATCTGTGACTAATGGAGGGGATCTAGGAAGAGAGAAGCATAATATGTGCATCCTCACTCAGTGACTTGCTGTTTCCAAGGTTCAGACCATTATGGGTCATCTAGACAGAATTTTATTCAGATGTTATTCTGTAAAATTTCACAAAAGGCCACTGGATCAAGGATTATTTTGTAAGGATAGTCATTTCATAGATGAGTCAGTGTTCCTTCCTCTCCTCACACTTCCTAGCCTAGATACTATATGACAACACTTGAGTCATCATGCAGTAACCCAGGAGAAAAAAATTGCTTCTTTAGGGAGAATCAGAGGGCATTTCTGCCCTCCTGTTGGTCTGTCCAGGTAAATCAATAACTGTCCTCACATAAAGACCTTCTTGCTGTAGTCCTTGCATGTGTCATTATACATATGTATATATACATATATTCATATACATACATACATACATATATATATATATTTGTTGCTGATCCTAGGGCTTGAACTCAAGGTCTGGATGCTGTTCCTGAGCTTTTTTGGCTCTTGGCTATTACTCTACCACTTGAACGACAGCCCAGTTTTACTTTTGACCTTATGGTGGTTAATTGGAAGTAACAGTCTCATGGATTTTCCCACCTGAGCAGGCTTCAAATCATGATCCTCAGATTTCAGCCTTCTGAGTAGTCAGGATTACAGGCGTCCACCACTGGTGCCTGGCTGCATGATTACATTATTATTTAATAAGGGAAAGAAAGGACTGTAGAGTATTTTGGCTTAAAAGAAACCAGGTTTTAGCAAAAAGAAATCTAGGTGTTACACCCATGGTTTTAAAAATGTTCAGAATTAAAGAAGTTAACAACCAATTTGCGACTTAAAAAATGTCTGCAAGGAAAAAGGAAAACACTTATGTATCCTCACATACTTCCTCACACATACATGGGATACCTCTACTCAAAAGAGGTGAAGTCAATGCAGTGTTCAGGTTACTGCTCTTCTGATTGTAACTTAGTTTAGCTGAGTATTTATTGGATATCTACTATATGTCAGGCCTTATGTTAGTACGATAATGAATGGTAAAAATGCTTAAGATTGCCCTAGTCATGGATCCCAGAGGCTCAGAGATGGGTTACATTGTCAGAATGGGTATTAATAAATCTGTGATATGAATTACTTTGATTGGAATTTTTTTCTGAAGGGTCAGAATCTTCACAGCAAAATCAATACTGTAATATATACATATCTAGCTACTCTTCCCTGTTCCCAGGTAGCCATAAATTATATAAAGTGATGCAGAGAGACCATTCAATAAAAGTAGAATATGTTTTATAGTCAGTAGTGCTTACTATAAAGAAACAGGATCATTTCTTATGACTACAATATTAAAAATTTTCATTAAACCCACTTGCATTAATTGAGGATTGATTGCATCTCATGTGAGCTTTAAAATAATCCTGTGAGGAAGAATGTATTCATCAGAGGTTTTAGTATTAAACAACAGAATTTACCTCAGCTAGTTTACCAGATGTTCAGATGTGTAGAAGGATGTTGTAGAGAATCTTTGTGAAGGCTGAGAATAAGATTCAGGGCAGAGCACACAGATCCTCAGAATGGGCACTGTGAAGACACTGACTTTATGTCATGGTCCTAATAAGATGCGATGTCATGAATTCAAGACTACTGTCTCCATCACTACCATCAGCATGCATTTAACTTTTGTGTCAGGAACTATTTTTATTTTAAATTAATTTACTTTATTGTTATTATAGAGGTGATGTACAGAGGAATTACAATTACGTGAGTCAGGTAATGAGTACATTTTCCCCCAGTCCCTCCGTCCCTTCTCCACTCACAAGTTATATCATTCACTTTCATCAGTGTTCAATGAACTCCATTGCTGTACTTTTTAACCCCGTTTCCCTCTAGTTCTGTGCCCTTTTCCCCCCAAAGATATAAACGTGAATACACCATACATAAAGAAAAGGCAGAATCATCAAAAATTAAAAACAAAACTCAAGAACTCTTGCAACAAAAATCAATTGTACGTTATATAATTGATAGTAGGGTAGCCTACTATAGAACCTTATAGAACCAGCCTTATAGAATCAGCACAAATATTATAGTCTTTCCTTGCTCTACTACATCCTGCATTCCTGACTTCTCAAGAGAAGAAGGGTATGACTTGATATTGCGGCACGAGCTCACCATTTTGGAGGCTCATAACTTGTAGAGAGGGTAGTCCTGGGCTGGGAGTTGTGGAGGAGTCAGGAGTACTATGTAGGTCTTGAGGCCTATGGGGTGACAGCATCTGAAAAAGGTGGGTTAGAGAAACACAAAGGAAGTTCAAATGTATGGAGAGAGAAAATTTTATTAGGAACTTTATAGTGAGCATATCTTGTAATAAATATCTCTTGTAGTGAGAAATTTTCTGGAATGAATATCTCTAGTGGGCAGAGTCCTAAAATGTGTCAGAAGCTACATTAAAATTATTATTTATGAAATAAAAATAATATTATCCTTTAGTGTTTCCAGGTCTTTAGCAGTTGTTATTTGGAGAGTAGTTTTCAATAGAAAGGACAAAAAAGTTCCAGATTATAAATAATTTGTGGCTAAATGTCACATGAAAAACAGGCAACTCATGTGAGTTACAAAATCAATGAAATGACAAAAAGTTCAGAACTATAAGTAGTTTGCGGATAAGAAGCATATTAAAAACAAGTAATTCTTAGCCAGGCACTGGTGGCTCATGACTATAACCCTAGCTACTCAGGAGGCTGAGATCTGAGGATCACGGTTTGAAGCAGTATGGACAGGAAAGTCTGTGAGACTCTTATACCCAATAAGCTACTCAGAAAAAGCTGGAAGTGGTGCTGTGACTCAAGTAGTAGAGTGCTAGCCTTGAGCACAAAGAGGCTCAGGGATGATACCCAGGCCCAGAATTCAAGCCCCAGGACCAGAAGAAAAAAAAACACAGCCAAAAACAAAACCAAAACCAAACAAACAAAAAAACCACCAAAAAGCAACAACAAAATCTAGGTAATTCTACTAGGTTAAACTGCTAAATGGTGATTCAGGCAGCTTAAAAAATGACATTGTCCAAGATACATTGAATTCATATACTTTGTTAAATGGCAACTCCTTTGTATAACTTCTTAATGACATTTTTTTAAATGTGCAAAAAGAATAAAAAGGTAACAAAATTCTAAAATAAATGAAAAAGGAAACATATCTCTTGCCAGTGGAAATCACAGATCTCTTCCAATTGCCTTGTTCAGAGCAAGTAGTCATAAACTTGTTTGCTACCCATTCACACCCTGTGCCCAGAGAACTCTTGTGTGACTCCACTTTCCCTTGAAAGACATCACTGATGTTCTTCAGGGAAGAAAGACCAAAGGAAAATAAGAACAAATAGATCAGTTTAAGAGTTTTCTATAAGTGAAGTCTTCATGAAAATCCTACAACTATTCATATGCCTCAATAAATATTGTTGGTGACAATGGTATAAATTATTCCACATATTATAGAAATACCTATTCAGAGGGAGAAAAGTATATTATTCTGTAAAACTTTGGGTAAACTATGCAATTATGCAACAAAGAAAACATTTACAAGTTCTAGTAAGAAGTGTACTTTTACTTCTAAGAAAGTAAGAATATATTTTAGTGTAGGTGAAACTTAAAGGTGAAAAGTGCTAGATTGGGGTTAGGGCTTGTGTTTTGCATTTAGGTATATAATGTATAATTCTATTTTCTAACATTAATTTCTTGTTTGGTTTTCTGTTTGAAAGTGTATTTTAATCAGAATTCTAATTTATTTGATGTTTATCTTTGGTGTGAGATGTGATTTCCCCAATTACGAGAGTATTTATTTGGGGAAATAAGGTGTTGATTACCAAGTTTATTCTAGGAGATTGCTGTAATAAAGATTAGAATAGACTATTTGTATACATTTCTATGTAGTTTACAGTGTGAATACCAGGCACATATAAGTTGTATAACTTGACTATTAATTCTAAGTACCATGTAAGAATATTACCATTAACAAAATATACGGAAGAAAATACATATTTGCATTTGTTAATATGTAAAAAGTCTTTGGAAACACACACAAACATAATACTGGCCATTACTTTGTTTGAAATTTTAGAGGAAATAGCCACTGTATGGGCAGGACCAGGCTGGGAGAGGTTCTTCATATTTTCTGACTTTTGAACAGTGACTAAATTTTCTAAAATTAAGACAGACACTTTTTTTTATTCAACATGAGTGATTACTCTTGTAAAATCATTTTCATTTCCTATTTTTCATAGTCTTTACTCATGTTCTTTCTATTCCAGACTTTCTAAATAACAAAATTGCAACATCTGGGACATAAATTACAAATAAGATTTACTGTGATTACTTTTTGGTCATCAATTCACTTGAAAACTATCAATTTTCCATTATTGTCCATATGTCCAATTTTACAGTCCATAAAGTTGATGGCTTTTTCAGAGACTTAATCCTCTGTGGTATTAATGGTCCACAGAGGAAAAGAATTTTTTTAAATAAAGATCAAGAATTAAATAATGGACAATAACCAAGCCCATAAGTCACACATATAAATAAATGTTTTTGTTTGGAGAATCTTTTTGGGTTGATGGTTTGGAGACAGAGATGTAACTGTGAAAATCATACAGACTTCTCATTGTTGATGTGGAAATTATGGAACTATATTCTCTGAAGGAGCTTCCTGCTCTCCCCCGAGTTTGGCATAGGGAAGCCAGGAAGTGGAATAGAAGGTGAGTCCTTCTAAGCAAATTGCAAAAACTTGATTCTGATTAATACAACTATACAATCTCAGTACTTTTTAATTTTTTTAATTTTAATTTTTAAATTTGTTTACTTTTTATTTTTTTAATTTTAATTTTTGGTTTTGTTACAGGGTTTGAAACCAGGGCTTGGATGATGTCCCTTAGCTTTTTGTCTCAAGGCTAGCACTCTTCCACTTCTGCTGCTCTCCACTTTCAGCTTTCTAGTGGTTAGAGATAAGAATCTCAGGGATTATTTATGCTCAGTCTGCCTTCAAACCCAGGCCCTCAGATTTCATGTTCCTGCACATCTAGGTGATTACAGGTGTGAGTCTCTGGCTCTGAGTCTTAGTACAAGACCTGCTAAGCTTCAACACGAAAAGGACGAATACACATATCCTGGGATAAGGCATGTAAACAGCAGGAAGAAACTCCCAATGATAACAGTGCAAATTAACAAGACAAATCTTCAGCCCTTTAAAAATCTTTAAAAACTAAAACAAAAAGTTCTTTTTAGGTATTTTAGGCACTGGTTGGATAGTATGTTCTTTTTGAGGTATGAGTCAGTATCTCCATGGAGCATTTAAGAAGTGTAATAGATGAATTATCATTTGGAAATAATTGTGCTTCCTTTGTTTGTGAATTATTCATTATCTAAGCAAGATTATTTATGTTTTCATTGTTTAAAGCAGTAGACCCTGATGTTATATAAATATATATGATATATAATATAAATATATTTAAATACAACATATACATATATATCAAAATAGGTAGTTTTAATACTGACTCATTTCAAGTTTGTATTTAATGCAAATGAGAATTTTCAAAATTGAACATCAAAATTTATTTAAATTTGTATAATGTTTCATAATTTTCCTTGTAACCACTTTACTCATTCACAAAATCATATGCCTTTAAATATGTGTTTGCCTTGATAGCTTTTATCATCCATAACATATTTCCAATGTTCAAGGTAAAAATTAATCTTGCAATCAACCTTGAAACTCAAATTCTTCAAAAGAAAAACATGTTCCATATTCACTAACAATATCTTTACCCTAAAAGGCCCAATAATCAAGAATAGCAAGGAATTGACTGTAGGCTTCTGAGGAAAATTTATTCCCATAGACCATTTATATTCTGAGTAGTTTCTCTTTTAAATTAATTTGAGAAGTGTTAAACATTAACACAACTTAACTACTGTATCAGTATGCTGACCTATGTTTTGAAGCCTAAATAGTTTCATAGATTCCCGCCCCCCCTCCCAATAGACTATTTTAGGGGTAATGGATGTAGCTTGCAGTAGAACACTTTGCCTAGCTATGTGAAACCATAGATTCCGGCATCAGCTCTACAAAACCAGGTCAAATCAAACCAAATAATATATTATTTCTAAGAATTATTCTCTTAAGATTTTAACTAATCATAAGATCATGCCTATGCTTAAGATCAATCAGTGATCCTCTACGATCCTAAGAATGAGTCATGAGGAGGAAGAAGCATTGAAGTGTGAACTTTCAGTAGCCATTTGCTTGAGTTATTGTGATACTGACTTGATCCTGGACAATCATGTACTCAGTCTAATTTAGTAAATCTCTCCAAGGAGATACCAAACTTGTTCAGAAATTTGTTTAAATGCTTAGTCTTTTCTATGAAATAAATGTAGCTAGATTTATCTCTTAAGGTACATTATAGGTTTAGCTATTTTGTTGAGTAAAGAAAGAAAATGGAAGAAAATCTTCCATATTTCCCCTCAAGTTTTTATTTTAAAGTATATATATATATACTTATGTATAAGTATAAAGCATATATATATGTATATATGTACTTTATATATATGTATGTATATAAGCCAACAAGAGTTGATCCCCTGAGTTCAATCTCAAGTGACAGCACAAGTATAAATATATATACTATATATTTATATAAATATAAGATTTATATATATTATATGCAATATGATACATTTATATATTTTAATTATAAATTAGAGGTAATATAGTTATATAAATATTTGTAATAATATACAAATATAATTTATAATATACTTTATAATTTAAAATATCAGATTGAACTCAGGGCATCAAGTTCTTGTTTGTTTAGCTTTTTTCCCTCAAGACTAAAGCACTTCTACTTGAGCCAAGACCTCTACTTAAAAGCCAAGCACTTCTGCCCCAACTAGCTAGAGTTACAGGCATGAGTCACTTGTGCCTGGCTCTGAAACATTTTAAAATAAAAAAAATGCTCATTTATATGATTTTTCCTTAAGTGTGTTTTTCCTTAATGGTGGGTTGGCTTTCCATGATGTCAGTTACCCACAGCCAACTACAATCTGAAAATTCCATAAATAAGAATATCTTTTCAGTAGTGCATTTTTCTGAGTAACATGATGAAACTGTGTCATTTTGCTCTGTCCCACTAGGGATGTGAATCACCTCTTTGTTCAGTGTATCCATGCTGTATACTCTACCCACTCATTAATGACTTCATATTGGCCTTGATTATCAGACTATCATGTTATCACATGCTTGTGTTCAAGTAGCGCTTATTTACTTTAATTGCCCTAAAAAGCAATTGTATTGCCAGGTATTGGTAGCGCAGGCCTGTAATCCTAGCTACTCAGGAGACTGAGATCTGAGGATCACCATTCAAAGCCAGCCCAGGCAAGAAAGCCCGTGAGACTCTTATATCTCCAATAAACCACTAGAAAACTGGAAGTGGTGCTGTGGCTCAAATGGTAGAGAATGAGCCTTGAGCTGAAGAGTTGATGGACAGCGCCCAGGCCCAGAGTTCAAGACCCATGACTGACAAAAAAAAAAAAGCAATGGTATTGAAGCTGGTAATTTTATTACAATATATTGTTATAATTGTTCTACATGATTATTATTGCTTATATATTACTGTACCTTATCAATAAATTGAAGTCTGGAGTTGAAGGGATGACACAGACCAAGATGTATTGTACATATAAACTGCTTTGCTAAGTGGCAAAAAATTCATTATATAGCCTAAAATTAAGATAAGTAAGGGAAAGGGGGGAAGGTTGAGAGGGGTGGGTGAGAATGTTGAAAGATGTGACATTGATCAAGATGCACTGTATTCATAAACTGCTTTGTTCAATGACAACTTCTTTGTACAACTACTTAAACATAATAAAAACATTCAAAAAACAAATTAAGCTTTATTATGGGTATGCATAGAAAAAAATATAGTATATAGAAGTTTCTGTACCAATCATACATTCAGGTATCTACTAGAGGTCTTAGAATATCTTCCCTGAGAATAGGATGGGACCACTGTATTTTCTTTGTTCAATCATTTTTTTTTTTGGGTCCGGTCGTGGGGCCTGAACTCTGGGCCTGGGCACTGTCCCTCAGCTCTTCAGCTCAAGGCTAGCACTCTACCACTTAAGCCACAGTGCCACTTCTGGCTTTTTTCTTTTTGCTTATGTGGTGCTGGGGAATCGAACCCAGGGCCTCATGCATGCAAGGCAAGCACTCTACCACTGAGCCACCTTCCCAGCCCCCAGTCATTATTTTTTAACTGTTTAATTTTTGCAGCCTTTCCTTCCTTTGTTCATTCATTCATTCATTCCTTTCTCCCTCTTTCTCAGCCTCCCTTCCTTTTCCCTTCTCCTTTCTTTTATCTTCTATAGTCCCCTCCCCTTTCAAATCACAAATATCAAGAGACTTCACCTTTAACTTTTTCAGTTTCTAAATCCTAAGAATAAGGTCATTCTCTTACATAACATCTAAAATATAATCTTAATTCAATAACACTATCTATTGTACTTTCTTGATATAACATTTATAACTTTTTAAAATTTCAGATCAATGTTCTTGAATTACATTTGATTATGTCATTCCACTCTCTTAATAAGAATACTTTTTGGCCTTTTCTTATTTGTTTTTAATGACATTGATTTTTTTTTTGAAAAGTACAGACATACTGTCTTGTAGAATGTCCTAGATCCTGAAATTTAAAAATTATTTTCTCATGATTAAAATCAAGCTGAACATTTGGCCAGATCCCACAAAGATGATGTTGATGTTTTGTATTCTATCATACGGGGACTACTGACCGTTAGGCATCTTCTGGGTAAGGTCAAGTTTGATTGAGGTATGGCATGTGAAATCATTCCACAGAAAATGAGGTTTTCTCTTTGTATTTAATACGCAAGCTATAGGATGATAGAAGAGACTGTGAATATCTTATTACTTCTGAATTTTTTATAGGATGATTGTGCCATTCAATGACAATTCTTGTCTGGGTCATTTAGGTTATTTCTGAACCTTTCCTACCATACTTGTGCCATGATGCTTCTTGCTGGGTCCTTTGATGAGGGAAATGTTTTTCTAATTTGGCTTTGTCACCTCCATTTGTCAACAACCACTGTGCATTTGCATATTTATTAAAGTTGAAGTTAGGGATAAAATTCAACCTAGTGGTGGTGAGCTTTTATGGTTATCTCAGCTAGTAGGCTCATGTTATTGAGGATGCCAAAGAGATGGCTGTAATGCTCACCAGCGGCCAGTGTGCTGGGATCTCTATTAAGGCCGTGGGTGTAATTTCCCTTTTCAACTTAGGACCATATTCTAGTGGGTAGCTGCACATGTAATTGGACTAGAGCTGTACCCATTTTTCTAATCTAAAACACAAACTTTACTAATTGTGAATCATTTTTTATGTGAATGATGACAATTATTATAGCCCATGTTTGTCAATCTATTTCTTTAGGTTATTTTGTTTTAAAAATATAAAATTTTAAGGATATTTTGTGACTTGCTTTTTTTGTTTCTGGCAAAAATTGAAGACTAGTTATCTTAAACAAAACCCCTGTTTAAAGTAACTAAAATGAAGCAAATATTTTATTACTAAATGTGATTATACATTAATATACATGGCAGTATTATTATTTAAACCTGGGGCCTTGTACTTATAAAACAGGGCTCTATACTACTTAAGACATGTCCCAATCCTATTTTGCTTTGGTCGGATTATTATATTTTGGATTGTCTTCCATTATTCCTGGGGCTGACCCTGAGTCAATATTTTTCTATTTATGCTTTCCTCCTAGCTGGACTTAATGATGTACCTCATGATAACCAGCATATTTATTATTTCTAACTTTGCCCAACTTAGCTTCAAACCCTGATTTTTCTGGTTCTTCTCTCCATAATAGCAGAAATTATAGGTATGAGCCATTGTGCTTGCCCTTGGTGTAAAATACAATTATAAAAGGCATTTGCAGATTAAAAACAACAAAAAAGAGCCTCCTACCAAGAAACTTCTACTCTCAACCCCCATAATCTTTTTTTTTTATTTCATTTTTTTTAATCAGTTGTAAGGCTACCATTAAGGGCCTAGGCACTGTCTCTGAGCAATTTTGAGCCACAGCTCCACTTCCAGTTTTCTGGTGGTTAATTAGAGATAAGAGTCTCATGGACTTTCCTGCCCAGGCTGGCTTTGAACTGCGATCCTCAGATCTCAGCCTCCTAAGCAGCTAGGATTATAGGCATGAGCCACCAGCTCCTGGTTCATAATCTTTCCAGAAAGATAAAAATTTAAATTATTAAGTGACAAAATAACTATATTTATGGGTCACAGTGTGGTATTTTCAATACATGTTCGCTGTATGTAATGATCAGAAGATCAATTAATTGGGATATCTACTACCGCAAAGATTTGTCATTTTTTTGTGTTGCCAAAACTCCAAATCCTCTCTACTAGCTGTTTTAAAATAGACAATGAATTGACAGCTATAGATATGCTACTGTGTTAGGGAACATTAGAAGGTGTTTCTCCCAGTCACCTGTACATCTGTGTCCATTAATCTTCCCTGTCCATCTTCCCCTGTTCCTAAGCTCTTCCAAGGCTCTGGTAATCACTATTCTATTTTCCACTTCTATGAGATCAACTTTTCTTTTTGAGATCTGCATTTTAATTTCCACATACAAATAGTAAAATATAATGTCCTTGTTAATACCAGTTAATGATAGTCTAGAAACTGAGGAAAGAGAAGATTAAAGCTAATATGTATTAGACTTTGTTAATCTCTATGCTTAGCACTTTCCAATTTTGCTTTCCATTTTGTAGGTTGAGGAGTCATGTTAGTATTACAGAAAGCATGGAGAAAAGTGTTTTCTTTCTTTTAAATAAGTGTTTAATTGTGAAAATACTGTACAGAGGGGTTACAGTTACATGAGCAAGGTAATGAGTACATTTCTTAGTGTTTTCTTACAATAAGCAAAGGGAACCCTCTGATGATCAGATCCTCATCTTTATGGTCGTTAGCAGAGCTGTTTTTATCACAAACCAACTCCCCTTAAGGAGATCATGAAGACTTGTTTGTTCTTATGGATGAAAGTATTTATTATGTTGAACTTCACCTCTGGAGAATCCTTAGAAAATGAATTTCTCTTAATAAAGCCACAGTTAGATGACAGCAAAATTAAAACAACAAATAACCAATTTCATATAAAAATTTGAAATTTTTGTATAACAATAAAGTATATGAGGTTTATTCAGGAGTCAGTGGCAATGATTTGTTTAACAATAATATGTATGATAGGTAAATTCATTTTAAAGCACAACCACCACATAAAGAATGATGTGGCTATTACAGTTTCCTTACACAGGTCTTGCCCTGGATTCTTATGGAGTAAGTCCAAATGTTACATAGCCTGTTGAACCTTTATTATTCTAAGACTGTGTAACATTGCCTTTGTGACAGCTTTCAATAAGTTCTATTCAATTGTCATCACAGGCTTAAAGATATATGCAAAAACATTAAAATATGCAGGGCACTGTTGGCTCACGCCTGTAATCCTAGCTATTCAGTAGGCTGAGATCTGAGAATCACATTCAAAACCAGCCCAGGCAGGAAAGTCCATGGGAGTCTTATCTCTAATAAACCACTAGAAAACTGGAAGTGGTGCTGTGGCTCAAGCAGTAGAGCGCTCACCTTGAGCTGAAGAGCACACCGACAGTGCCCAAGCCCAGAGTTCAAGCCCCATGACTGACAAAACAAAAAGAAAAAAACCACTAAAATAAATTTAGTATTAACAAGGATGCCTTACCAACAAATGGTAAAAAGGAAAATGTTTTATTTTGGAAGGGAGCTATATATAAGCAATATTTCACCACTGATATAATTTATACAGTATAGGTTAGGGTCTGAAATTTGTGTGTTCAAATCCTCCCCAGGTGATCCTAATGAGTTTCCAGGTTTGGGATCACTGGAACAAACTAATAATAGAAGTTGAGAAACCATCCAACTGCCCTCATTTCTATCCCATGGGGGAAAGCAGACACCAATGGTTCTCTTAAACATATAAAAGTATTAAAAAAAACTACATTGTAATTACCTTGGGAGCTTTACAGATACTGATTTTTTTCCCAGCATGGGAAATTACTGGCCTAAGAAATCTTAGAAGAGAGAATGATATTACTTTTATAGGTTGAAATCTTAGCTTTGTCCTACTTATGTTTTCAAATGCAAATAGTCTGTAAGCTATATTAAGTTGAACCACTTAAAACCATTGAAATTATTGTTTGTACAAAAATGTGTCAGATACCAGCCATGTAATACTTATTAAAAATAAGTTATTATATGTTCTAAGTTATTACAATATGTTACCACCCAATGCTAAGGAAAGCTGCTTTAAAACGGAATAATTTGTGAAACAAGAGGCTATCTTATATGAATAGGCTATCACATCTAAGGATTCTAATAATGATGATAATGATGGTAACAGTCAACATTCATTAATCACTTTTCAAGCGTCAGGCAATATATTGAACATGGTATAGAAACTATAGTATTAATCTTCACCAAACACTCTACTAGGTACTAATATTACTGTCATTGTACAGATGATGAAACTGAGTCATAGAAAATTGAAGCAATTATCCAAGATTGTGGGGGGTTCTCTGGTAGATTTGGGATTAATTCTGATCAGATGGCAGAGTACATGTTTTCTCATCTAAGATGCTATCCCTTTAAAGACTATAGAGATTCTTTTCAGGTCTTATAATTCTAGGTCAAAGAGAATGATGACTGTATTTCTCTCTGGGTCTATGGAGTCAGTTTGTTACTCTGCAAGCCAATACTATGTCTTGAATAAATTTTAGTTTGTCCCCTGTTTTCCTCTAAAATATCATAAGTCAGCAAGATATCATCTGACTTGAAGTCTCTCTAAGAATTCCTGAGTCTCTTTTTCCTTCATTTAAGTGCACAACAATATTTATGATACTGGATTAAACAATGATGTTCCAAAGATGAATGAAACACACTTCTTGTCCTCAATGGGTCCTAGCTGAGTAAGAAAGACAAAAATACTAGATTCCATGGGAATTGTGAACAAGAATCTAATGGGCTAATTCTATTAGCTCCTGAAAATAGAATGGGTTAATTCTATTAGCTCATGAAAATCGAATGGACTAATTCTTCATTGGGTACCAGTAAGAAGGGATTTGGAATATTTTGCAGAAAGAAAAGAATTTTAAGAGTTTATTATTTGTTTAAAGAGGAACACATGAAGAAAACTTTTATAGGAATCTCATTGACAACCACCATTTTCTCTAGATGTGAAGTATTAGTACAGCAGATTTTCAGAAAGTGATAGGACTAAGTATGATGCTAACAAGAAGTTTATAGAATACTGAGGTGGGACTAGAATAAGGAAAGGAAGGCAGTGGCTAGGACTTTACACCATGGTAAAGGATTGAAACTTTATCCTCTAGGCAATTGGATTCTGATGAGATATTAAGTAAGACAGTGACCTTATTTCTGAGTTTGTAAAGACCACATTGAAGAAGCAGAACCAATATTCTTTGCTTAATAATATGGTTCATTAGAAATAGACATCATCATCATTACTATCATAATCAAATGTTAGCACCAATAGTAGCTTGGAGATATGACCCAAGACTACCTTTAAGCACAGAGCTCTAGGTTAAAAGAATCTTGGTAGAACAAAATGGATAAATTTCTGTTTTTTTTCCTGAATAGTTGGTGTGGGCAAAGAAAATAGCATTGATTGAAACAAAACTACATTATATCATATAGTAAGCTGTATCCTGTATATTTAATAAAGGATTTATTTTTCTTTCCCTTTTAATTGCACTGGAGTTTGAATTCAGGGCCTGGTGTTTGCTAGCCAACTTTTTTTTTCTGATGAATGAGATCTGAAGAGCAAAAAGCCTTCACAAGTGTACAAACATCTCACCTGAGTTCACATTATGGTGGTAAAAAAGGGAGGAAAAGTAATGAAAAAATGTAATCACAAGTTGCATTTGCTAATGGATTTTAAAGAAAATATGATCTCATTCAATTGCATGTTAATCTACTTATTGAACAGCTAGTGTGTGCCAAGTATTGCTACTAGATCATATTTAGGTCATTGAGTCTATAAGGCACAGTTTTTGTTAGGATAGTCTGGCATCCAGCTGTATGTAATTGACTCATGTGAAACCAACAATGAGAAAATACAAAATCTATTCCTGCAGACAGTTTTTACGCAATAAAAACACGGCTGATGTTAGAAATCCCCAACCAGCCAATGACATAGTTTTACTTCCCAATACCCCTGGTGGCCAAATAAAGTCATCATCTTCTTAACTGCTAAGTCATCAGGCAACATAACCAGTGCCACTGTATTTCCCACTCAGTCCTCTGTTGAGGATAAGGAAGACAGTGGATGGGTTTTCTCTTCACAGAAAGTAAAGTGGGACAGGAAGAAGCCTGCCTTGCTTTCTACAAAGCCTTACTTTGTTTTTCACAAAGAAAAAGAGCTCTTTGGAAATAGTTTCTTGTTCCACATAAACCGTTAAACATTGTAAGCTGCTTAGCCTTGCGGCCTTGGCTGTTCTGTTGACAATGTTATCCAATAGAAGAACAATGGCTTCTTCCTCACCTCTCTCCCTGTGTTCCCTTGGGGTGTGCCTTGCTGCAGCCTCACATACATTCTCTTAGTCTGGGAACCAGCTCCATGAATGTTATGTCTCAATTGGGCAGTTAGGTGTTGAGTAGACGAAGGAAGAAAAAAGGCCGGAAATGTTCCTTTTATTTGAAATCTAGGCTCAAGTGCCACTTAGAGTATAGTTGAAGGAAGTCTTGATATCCTGAGATGAGCCTCTGGGGAGACCCGGCTGTCTGCCTGCAGTAGCAGGCAACGGTAGCCCTGACTGCAACATGGTGTCCTTCTAGAAACTGACTTCTCTATATGCCTCAGGTGCAAACTTGGTGAAGAGGTTCTTTATAATTCTACAGGTTTCCAGTGATTAATTTTCCTAAGCTTGTCTTGAGCCATAGTCTGGAAGGAAGCCATTGCCTGGAAGGAATTTTAAGATGGTTCCTCCATAGGGGAAGGGTGGTGTGTGAATGATGCAAGAGATTCTGTGTGTGTGTGTGTGTGTGTGTGTGTATTACTGGGGCTTGAACTCAGGCCCTTGTTCTGTCACTTGGCTTTTACTCAATGCTGGTGCTGTACCACTTGAGTCACAGCTCTACTTCTGACTTTTTTGCTAATTGGCAATATATATATATATATCTAGATGTATATATACATATATACATATGTATATATATGCCTTGGCTGGCTTCAAACCGCAATCTTAGATCTCAGCCTCCTGAGTAGCCTAGCTAGGGCAACTTCTGTGTGAGATGAGTCTCTAGACCAGAACATCATCAAAAACCACTCAGATTCCTAAATCAATAAGTCCGCTGCAATCATTTCAGTGGTTAAGACCAAACCATGATCATCTCTTGCAATTTCCTGTTTTAAGTGGGCATGTATGTCTCTGATATATTTGTAACTGGACTGTAAGAGAGAAGTTAAACCCTGGAATGTACATGAAAAGGGAGGGTCATCATACCACTTGAGAAGTATTTTTCCTCCTCTTCCCTACCCTCATTGCAACAATGAGCTCACCTACATTAAAGATTATCCTTAACTAGTTGTGCAAAGGTTTCAATTCAATATGTCAATTGGTGAGGGCAATGCATCTTGATCAACATCACCCCATTCATCATTTTCTCTCATCTCTCCCAACCCCACTTATCTCCTCAATTTACCTAGTTCCATTTTCACATATGTACATTGAATATTATGACTGCATTCTTTTGCTTTTCCTTCTGCTCTTCATTCTTCTGTGCTCTCCCCCCTCGAAACTCTCCTCCCCCACCATTCCCTGCCACAGCCTTGACCTTATCCCTGCCTGAATGCACTGCTTATTTTATGTATCCTTGACTGCTGCTTGGACAACTGTGATTTCCACTTAGCTTGGTTAGAAATGCAAATTGTTTTCCATAATGAAAAATAGCGCTCTGGAAATAGTTCCTTGTTTCCATCACAGACGTAAACTGTTAAAAAATTTTAAGCTGCTAAGCAGTGTTGTATTTGGCTGTTTTGTTGACAATGTTACCCAATTGAAAAAACAATGGCTTCTTCCTCACCTTTTTCCCCTGTGTTCCCTTGGAGTTGCTAGCACTGCAGATCACAGAATCTTGAGGATTTATGGGCAACCACATCATTTTGTTGTTTACTTGGGTGATTTCAAAGGCCAAATAAGAATCTCTGTGTTGCTAGCCAAAGCCAACAAGGCACATAGTAGAAAATTAGAAAGGGGGAAGCTGATGAGGTTTCATTTAGTCTTAGTGTCATTCTTGCAAGAACAATTGAATCAGAGCACAATGGATTCAAGTGATATTAAGTAGGATAGCATCACAATGGTGTCCAGAAACTGCTTCTCAGGTTCAGTGTGATGATAAGTTATACATTTATATTCAATGCATGACCATAAAACTGCTATGCAGTAGTTGTTTCCAATATACCACTATTAGTGTGACATTGTGAGAGGTGGGATTGAATGACCATATCTCACAGACAAAGTGACTTATTTAAGTAGAAAATGGAAATTTCAGCTCCAAATCTAGGAGCTGGATGCAGCTGTGTCTTCACTGGACACACCCCAAGACAAGAGAGCTACTTGCCTTCGGAAGGCATGCTTTGCTTCACATTAAATGCGTTCCCGTCTACCATTTGTAAGGACCATCCTGGCTTCCTAAAAAACTCTCAGAGAGCCAAGCACTGGTGGCTCACGCCTGTAATCCTATCTACTCAGGAGGCTGAGAACTGAGGATCTCGGTTCACAGCCATCCCAGGCAAGACAAGTTCGTGAGACTCTTATTTCCAATAAACCACTCAGAAAACCGGAAGTGGTGCTGTGGCTGAGTGGTAAAGTGCTACCCTGGAGCTAAAGAGCTGAGGGACAGTGCCCGGCCCAGAGTTCAAGCCCCATTACCGACAAAAGAAAGAAAGAAACAAACAAACAAACAAAAACTTCTCAGAGAAAAACAAAAGCAAAAATCTCTCAAGACTATGACAAGCATGTGATATGGTGAAAAGATAGACAGAGAAGAATGGTAGAGGAAAGTTCATTCTTCTCTAAGTCTTTCAAGTCAAAGGTCTAGGTGGGACAGGGTATTTTAACTTTCTGTCTTAAACTTCATACATTCCTAGACAGAACCAAATAAAATTTCCAACAACAAAATCAATTGGTGTTAATTAATATGTTAATTTTATATTGGGAGTTGTGGCATGTAAGTCCTATTTCAGCATTTTATGTTTTTTTTTTTTAAATTGTGGTTTCTTCTGCCAATGATTTCTTGCAGATTTCATTCTTTTCTTGGATATAACAGAATTTAGTATTTTATGTTGCAAATTGTACATTTGGCCCAGGGGTCATAGGGATTATGAAGATGGTAGTGTCCTTCTGTCTGTCTGTCTGTCTGTATGTCTTTCTTTCTCTGTTTTTCTCTGTCTGCATATCCAGAAAAACTTGGGGTTACTGACTTCCTCCTGCAAGCCAAAGGCTTGGGCACATGTAAGTAGAGTTTTGGCTCCCTGTGCCTGTGTGATGCTAAGGTCTTGAAAAGAAAATGGAAAAAAAAGTTTTTTTTTCTTTTAAATATAGGCCTACTGTATTTGTGGCTGATTATGAATCTTTCTTCATAATGGGAATTATGGGTGGCTCTGAGCCAAATATATTGGCACAGTAAACTGAATATTTGTAATCCAGAAGATGGGAGGAACTTGGAAAGAGGACACCATATTGATTGTGAACAACTGGAGTGCGCACATGTGCTTAATGATACTGGCAACTGAGTGCTTCATACGCTAACAATCAGTGAGAAATTCAGCTGAAAACGTAGAGACAGCAGAAAATGCTCATGGCACCCACACTTAGGGTAAACAGTTAATGTTAACCACCTTTGGCTGAACTCAGCTGATTTTTATATTTCTCTAGCCTGATGAAGACCCACCCTAAGTGAGGCTGGCTTAGAGACAAGGCAAGTGCTCTACCACTGAGCCACCTTCCCAGCCCCGTGGCTTAGAGACATAGTACCAAGAGTCAACTTCTTTTTTTTTTCTTCTTAATATATGTATATATATATATATATATATATATATATATATATATATATAGATAGATAGATAGATAGATAGATAGATAGATAGATAGATAGATTATAAAGATACTCTTCAGAGGGCTTATAGTTACACGAGCAAGGTAATGAGTCCATTTCCTATTGAGCATTGTTACACCACCCTCCTTTATTTTTCTCCTACCATCCCTTTCCTCTCCACCTCCCCAACTCCCCACCCCAACAAAGTTGTAAAATTAATTTTCAAAATACTATCTTGTATATCTCATTGTTACAATGGGTCATCCTGTATCCTTATTTCAGTGTTTTGTTATTTCCCTTCCCCTCCCCAACTTCTTGCTAATAAAGTAAGAGTAAGAAAGAAGATTCTGGGTTGTTTTTTTCTTTTATCATCTGGGACATCTCTCTCTCTCTCTCTCTCTCTCTCTCTCTTTCTACACACACACACACACACACACACACACACACAATTTAAAGTAAATTAAATAGGTAAGTTTAATTAGGTAGTCCATAAAGAGAACACTACACAGTATTCAGGCTGGAAGAGAAGTTTATTTTATGAACTGCTTGCCCTGGCTGTACATGGTGGAGACCACATGGCCAAAAGCACAGGGTGAGGTCCCACCTGGGGTTAACTAGGCAAGGGGTGGGGAGAAGGTGTGGCCAGATAAGGGAAGGTGTGGCCACACTGAATGCAGATATGACCTCAGAGCCCGGGACTCTCCCACAGTCCAATGGGAGGCATTACCAGGGGCAGCCCAGGATGTGACATTGGAGGAGGGAGAGGTGATTGCCTCTAGGTGTGCCAGTTACCTAGGTATTGAAGCTACTGGGCAGAGACTATGCAGGAGGTGGGGAGACCCGGGCTGGCATGGCCTGGGGCATAACTTACACACACACACACACACACACACACACACACACACACACACACACACACACCTCCCTACCATGAGGTGTTAAAAATATTCTGTGAAAGTGCAAATATGGGTTTCATTCATACATGCACATATAATGTTATTTGATCATTCCCCTATGACATCTCTTTCCCTCTTACTTCTTCCCCTTGGCCTCCATTCTTTCCCCAAATAGTCCCTCTTCTACTTTCTAAATTCCACATTTGAAAGAACAAACGTGATCTTTGTCCTTCTGAGTTTGCATATTTTACCTGATATGATCTCTAGTTTTCTCTATTTTCCTGCAATGGGCATTGTTTCTCTCTTTGTGACTGATTCTGCTTTATGACATAATTTCTTTCTTTACTCCATTGTGTACCTATGCCACATTCTCTTTTATTTTCTTAGTATATATTGTACAAAAGGGTAGGGCTACACTGTGACATTCTCACCCATGTATATAAGATACTTCAATTATACCTCCCACCCACCAAAAACCCAAGTTTTAACATAGAGCTCTAAGCCCTTTGTGTTGCACTGGTTGAACTGTGGCATGTCTGATGACTCTTTATTTAATTTTGGATCTTAAGTGCTAATTCAGAAGTAACAGAAAATGTCTCATCCTACCTCTTTTTATAATGATTGTTCACTCATCATAACTTACCCTCAGGATTTCCAAGTTAGATAATAGGAGAACTCAGCTGAAACACATTATTGACAAGTACTATTTCCTTTGTCATCCAAAGTATGACTCTGAGAGCAAGAAAGGTTATCTAGCCAGATAGGAATTTAGGACAATTCATGTGTGCAGGAGTCTGCACTTGGAAATTCAGAATATATAATCATGACATTAGTTACAGATCTCTGGAGTGAGTTGATTCTTCCTAGAAAAGATTTATGCACTTCTACTACTGTGAAGTCAAGGTATAACAAATGTATCCTATTCTCTAAAAGGGGGCTGGCCAGGTAGCTGTTTATGACTGGTGAAGGTCATGCCCTGTGAGGTATCTTCCTTTTCTCCACAGAAGACAGAGTTATATAGTTATACAATTATAGAGAACATTGTCATCTATAAGAGAGTATAATCTTAAGAGCTTCATTCCAAGAAGCTCTTTACATTAATTATGGATTATGTATGAATCTGTCCTAAGAAGCTTTTGATGGAGTGTTGGAGAAGACACTTACTAGCAGTAAGTATATTAAAGAAAGGAGCAAGGCAGTTTCCAAGATTGTTTCTGTTCCAAATCTGGAAAAAGGCAAGCTCTTTTTATAAAGGGTACTGTCAGTGTATCTTGAAATCATTTAGTTATTTCTCTCAGCTGTTAACTAAAATTATAGCACAGGAAGGGAACATATAATAGAATGACAATTCACATACTGTGTGAATATGAAATGATATTTTGAATTCCCTTGCAGTTAAATAAAGAATCATCAGCCTCATTTGGGACTAGTTTTGTTGTTATTATATATTAGATCTAGATAGTACATAAATACTGTCCTTGGAGAAAAATGTGAAAATATTACAAAATTCTCAGTGGGAACGGTAACATGGGCTGGGAAGGCAGCTTAGTGGTAGAGTGCTTGCCTTGCATGCATGAGGCCCTGGGTTTGATTCCTCAGCACCACATAAGCAGAAAAAGCTGGAAGTGGAGCTATGGCTCAAGTGGTAGAATGCTAGCCTTGAGCTGAAAAGCTGAGGGATTGTACCCAGGCCCAGAGTTCAGGCCCCATGACCGACAAAAAAAAAGAAACTTACAGTAACATTAAAAAATATAGATTATAGAACTTGATGTAGTTTAAGAAAAACCAATAAAAGCGATAGTAATGCATTATTTGTCATCCTTACTTTGGTTCATTTTTTTAAAGTTGGTTAGTGCTGAAGAACATTTGGGGAAGACTGAAGGATCAATTTCTAAACAAAATCTTGGTTTCCCAAAGACAATAAATAGAAACTGTATAAAGCATTAGGTTTGAAGGTTAGTTTTTGATTTGATGGAAAATAATGGGATTCCGGAAACCCAAGAATTCCTATGAAGAGTCAGTCAGTGAAGTTGTTGTCAAACATATAGAGAAAATGTATTTGTTCCATAATAAGTAAATGTAATTGAACAGTAATACCTGATGTGTAAATAATAGTTTTATATATTTATGCTTCTCAATAGTCTCTGCTTTCTCCCTTTATATTAGAAAATAGAGATCTCAGGTATAGAGTGCTATAATTTTCTAACCTTCATTTTGTGTACATGATATATTTGTTTGTGTTTCTTTTTTATTATCTTTAAGTAGTTGCACAAAGGAACTGTTGTTAAACAAAACAGCATATATATATATATATATATATATATATATATAGGCATCTTGAAATGTTACCTCTTTCCACATTCTAACCCTTCCCTCCCAACTCCACCCCTTTCTCACTTTTCTTAATTTTAGAGGACATATATTGAATACTTGACTGCATTAGGGCATTAGTTTGGAGGCTAGCTTCTTTCTATAACAAGCCAGGCACCCCAGCATGAGTCACTACCTGTATAGCATGTTTGGAGACACAATTTGCCTGTTTTAGTTGGAAATACTGCTGTGTTCTACCATTTTAAATATCCTAGACCACGTGAACATAACCTTGCCTTCTTCCAATGGGAGAATGAAACAATGAAAATAAGGCACTGCTTCTAGATACTCAGGATGGAGAATAGTAAGGACTGGAAGGCTCTATCTGTGGTTCTCCTGGACTAGAACATTCCTGCTCCCCATAGTGTTTCTGTCCAAGCCATGGAGGCCAAAGAGAGTAAATACTGAATAAATTTCCCAATTATAATATTCTATGTGCATAATCAATAGGTTATAGGTTGTATTTGCATACAGTATGGACTCTATTCTTTTCAGTCTTTGCAGTGCTTGGTGTAAGCATGAAATACGTTTTATAAACCAAGACAGTGACTTGTCCATGAAAGAGAATGATAACAAAGAAACTCGAATTCCATATTTCTCATTTATGAACCATTCCAAGCATTGGTCACTACAAATCAACCATTTCTTTTTTCTTTGTTAGTTCTTAAATATAGAGAAAGACTGTTAGTGCTGACCCTAGCCATGGTATATGGAGGGAATTCTTATGCTTAGCATTCTCATTCATCCAGTATCTCACTATGTTTCATTAAATTTAATTCCTGTTACTTCAACTAGAAAAAGTTTTATTATATATGAGTAGAAATATTATAATTTCTGTGAAATTGCCAAAGACTCTGTCTTCCCAATAAGCCTAAGCATGCAGCCCTAACAAAATGAGATCCTTATTTAATTAACACATTCAGCTGACATTTCGTACAATTGTGGCTTCCCATAAAGTGCATAGGTTTATCATATGCAATAGAATTTTCCTTTTATTTCCCCTTGTTTTCAGTGGCGTAAACAAAGGTTGTTCAAGGGAGTTAATGACATGATAGATCCAATCTCAATGTGCAGAAAAGCATGCATGCTGATAAGAGTTTGAGAGAAAAGGAAGAATTAAGGTAAAATTTCTCACTGATGGGACCTAAAGAAGAGACATGTAAATATGACCACATTACTGCACAAGTAGAGTAGTAGAGTTGTGGATGGAAAACCAATGAAGTGGAAAAATAGGACTTGAATGTAGGTAAAAACTGGATCATTAGGATTAAGATAATCCAAAATAAATATTTTCTGAATCAGATGACTATACAATATGAGTATAGCCATGTAATCATAATTGCATATTTAAATTAAATTTTTTTAATTTTTATTGTTATTATAAACGTGAGATATCCAGAGGTAGTTAAAAATACTTTATTGTTTTGAAATAGTTTATGTTCACAGCTAAAGGTGTACAGATTTCCTGTCTCCTGTCCACCTCTCACAGGTGTGGATTTCCCATTTATCAATATCATACACAAAGGGGTACATTTGGCACGATTCCCACTCTACTGATTACACTGATGCACTCTAAACAAGTAGTTTAAAGTAGGGTCTCTCTTGGTGTTGCACATTCTGTGGGTTTGAGCAAATGTTTAATGACATGCATCTAGCATTATAGTATCATACCCAGTAATTTTCACTGGCCTAAATTGCTGTGCTCAGCCTATTCATTTTTTCTTACCCTAACCCCATCTACTGGAGACCACTAATCTTTTTTAATGTCTCCAAAGGATGAGAATATGTTTACTTTTATGAGAAACTGCCAAACTCTCTACCAAAGGGAACATGCCATGTTGCATTTCCAAAAAGCAATAAAAAAGAGTTCTTGCTGTCTTCTCACCTCAGCAATATTTGTTGTCAGTGTTCTGGAGTTTGGCCATTCTATTAGCTATATTGTTTTAATTCTTATTTCCCTGATGACATATAGCTATGATCTGAATGCTTGTGTCCTCTCAAAGTTCATATGTTTAATTCTAACTTCTAAGATGATAGTATCTTTTCAAAATTGACATATCATATATTTATGGATCACAGTACAATAATTTGACATAAATATGCAATGTGTAATGGTCAAATAGCCTTTCTATCTTCTAAAGTATTACTTCTATTTTTTGAAACATACAAATGGCCAACTATATATTCTATGTATAATATAGGTATTATATATATCTATATTATATATATTCTATATATACAAGTGTTTATGCTATATAAATGTAAATATATGTATATATATTTATAAATATGTATGTATATTTATAAAATGTTCAACATTACTCAATAATGCAAATCAAAACCTCTAAAAGATAATACCCTATTCCAGTCTAGAATGTCTACTACCAAAATGACTAAAGGGTGTTGTGTCATTTATTCTGACTCATGTTCTCTGAATTTCTAACGTATGCAGTTCAGTATCTAACACTAACTTGGAGGAAATTCTCAGTGTTATGTTAAACATTTCTCTTTTTTCCTTCTTTCCTTCTTTCCTTCCTTCCTTCCTTCCTTCCTTCCTTCCTTCCTTCCTTCCTTC
>NW_012267253.1:2948496-2975451 GCF_000151885.1 Dipodomys ordii | reverse complement strand
CTTCTCTCCTCCCCTCTCCTCTCCTCTCTTCTCCTCTCCTTTCCTTTCCTTCCTATACTCTCATTATTCATGTATCTTTCCAGTTATTTCAGTTTTTGGATATTCTGATTTATTTAGTCTTTGTTCTCTGCTTTTAAATTGATATATCACTATTGATATATCACACAGACTTCGATTTCTCTCCTCAGCCATGTTAAACCTATTTAAGACATTCCATTCTTCATTTTTTGCTATAACTTTTTAAAATCTCTAATTAAAAAAAACCTGAGAAAGATTTTTGCTTCTCTACTTACATTGTCAAACTATTCTTCCATGCTAATTACTTTAATACATTCTCAAATATCTAGTCAATGTTCTTTAAAGTCTAGGTCTAGTATTTCTTTTCTTTTCTTTTTTGTTTGGTCATGGGGCTTGAACTCTGGGCCTGGATACTGTCTCTCAGTTCTTCAGCTCAAGGCGAGTGCTCTACCTCTTGAGCCACAGCATCACTTACTTTTGGTGTTCTAGTGGTTTATTGGAGATCAGAGTCTCACGGACTTTTCTGCCTGCGCTCCCTTTGAACCATGATCCTCAGATCTCAGCCTCCTGAGTAGCTAGTACAGTCGTGAGCCACCAGCACCCGGCAGTAGGTCTAGTATTTCTGATGCCTGTTTCTGGTGTTTTTTTGTTCTCTTTAAATGATGATGATGATGATTTCAACTTTTTATATGTCTTGTAATCTTTTTTCCTTGCTAAGCAGATATGATTTCCAGATAAAAGGAATAGCCATATCTAGACCTTTAGTAAGGAGTGAGGAAAATAGAAAGATAAGCAAGGGGTTACAAGTGAATTAACAAATAGTGTAATTCTTTAAAAAGACTAAGTCACAATCCAACAAAATAAGTACAAGGAAATGGATACTCACAAGAAAGTAGGATGGGGCCTAGGAGGGAGGGGCAGAGGAATGAAAGGGGGGTGCGGGGGGAGAATGTAGGCACGAATTCATCATACATACCACAGGGTTGAGAAATATACAGGAATGGGAGGGTTGAAGGGGGGGTGAAGATGTTGAAGGGATGCTCATGATGCATTGCATTGTACACACAAACTACTTTGTTAAATGGCCAAAAATTCAATACATAACTTAAAATTAAGTAAGGGAAGGGATGATGGGTTGGGAGATATGAGTGAGAAGGTTGAAAGGGGTGATAGTGATCAAGATACACCGTATTCACAAACTGCTTTGATGAATGGCTACTCCGTCGTATACTACTTAAAGATAATAAAACATTCAGAAAAGTAGAAAGGGTTTATAGTCTTGGGATCAAGCTTAACTCCTCAGGGAGCTTATTTTTCTAGACCTCACAAGTGGTTTTCCTTCTTCCCCTTCTTAGGTGAAATGGGGTAGCGAGAATTGAGCTGGAGTTGGGTATATTTTTCTTTCCTCAGGTCAGTAGGGCTTTGATTAGATGGATAAAACCGAAGTAGCACAGGCTTTGATTCAACAGTAAGAACAGAGTACTCTGGCATATTTCAAAATAGTTCTTTTCCCCTTTCCTAATGGAAGCTCAATGACACAGATAATTTATAGGAGACATTGGTTGAGATAAAGGTGAGAGAAGTTTTACCTGGACACAAAACTCATCGAAGTGGTGGAGGCTCGAGGCTCTTTATGACTTGGTCCTAGTGGAGTTTTTAGTTTTCAGACTTGCTCCTAGTATGTCTCCAGTGTCCTATGTTCTCACCTCTCTCATGGATCCAAGAACTGCTGGGTTTCTAGTTGTGTCAGAGTTTAACTTGTTAGGACAGAGCAGTAGCTTTCAAACTCCTTATATTCAAAAGGAAAATCTAGAATTTAGTTTACACTTACTGTCATTGCCAAGTTTACATTTTCAAGGTAAAAAATACTTCACATTATCTTGAGGATAAGAGAAAGAGACAAAATAAATAATTCCCTTTCCCCATACATATGCAGTATCTGCACCATGGAATATTAATGTAGCCTTCTAAATTTTTCCTAAATATATATGTGAACATAGCACTACCCTCTGACTTTACTTATTTTTAAATTATTTATAGAAAAATTAGTTGCTATATCAAGACATTTCTGATGAAAATGCCAATATTTATTAGCTTCAAGTGTAAAGAATAACACTAAGAATCACATATCAGTGGCATTGCTGGCTTGCATCTATATCCTAGCTACTTAGGAAGCTGAGATCTGAGGATCACAGTTTGAAGCCAGCCCAGTCAGGAAAATCTGAGACTCTTCAGTCTGAGCAAAATATCAGAAGTGGGGCCGTGCCAACTTTGAGTAAAAAAGTTAAGGATAGTGCCCAGACCCTGAGTTCAAGCCCCAGTACTAGCATGTGTGCATTGCACACACACACACAGAGAACTACATGTAATTTTATCCTGGTGACACTGAAGTTCTGAGAGACTGAATGTTGATACAGGTCAAGTGTTGAGTTAAATAACATACTTTCCATATTAGCGCCCAGGTTAGTGGCTTTGAGGATTTACATCACCTCATGGATTCTTTCTATCTCAACCAACCTACAAAAGAAAGCAAGGAAAACAGATACCAAACAAAAAAACCATAAAAGACAATGAGGGTTTTATTAAGAAATTTTCAAAACTTCAGACTATATAAGTAATTGCATATTTGGTATTATATTCAAGCTAGTTCTTTACATTCTGTATTTCTCAAAACTTTTGTTTTTTGAAACTAGTACAATCTTTTTGAAATCTAGTGTTCTTAATACTCACATTTTTCTAGTTTCTAGAGAAGTCTGTACTTTTAAAACCATTAAGATAATGAAACCTCTCTCCAAATTGGTGACAGAACCTATTCTGAATAGATATGGAGGGTGGTGAGTATGTGTTCAGTAATCAAAGATTTGATGACTCATTACAGAATGGTTATTGAAAACTCTGGAACAAAATTTTCCCAGTAAACTTCCTCAAGTGCCTTTATCATTACACTAATATGCTGAAGAAGCAATTTAAGCTGTTTTGCACTAATTCTGTATTCATTTTGGGTATCCACATAATCTTTTTTGAAATGACCTTCTCAGGTGAGGAAAACTTTGTAGTTACAAGGAAATCATTAGCATTTTTTTCTCTTTAGGAAAAATAAGATGCGCACATATTGAAGTTAACTGTAATTAAAAAAATCTGTCTTGCTTCAGGGCAAATAGCAGAACTTAATTTCTTATTTTTGGCAGTCATAATATTCAATGCATATCCAAGGAAACAAGAAAAATTGATAGAAGGGGTTGAGCTGGTAGAGACAGGGGAGGGTGACAACAATCAAGATGAATTGTACTTAGAAACATGATAACTCCTTTGTACAGCTACTTAAAGATAATAAAAATATAATGAATATTGGGGCTGGGAAGGTGGTTCAGTGGTAGAGTGCTTGCCTTGCATGCATGAAGCCCTTGTTCGATTCCTCAGTACCACATAAGCAGAAAAAAGCTGGAAGTGATAGAGTACTAGCCTTCAGCTGAAGAGCTGAGGGACAGCCCCAGGCCCAGGGTTCAGGCCCCACGACAGACAAAAATATATGTATGTATGTATGTATGTATATATACATATTATATATATAAAATATGATGAGGAGGGCAAGGGCATGCATCTTCAGAGGAGTGGTTCTGAGAGTGCTTCTGAAGCCAGATCAGCATTTTCTTTAAGCTGTATGTTTTTGTGCTTTTGTATGTACGATATTTCCTAATAAAAATTTAAAAATTGGGAAGAAACATACAATAAATACATAAAGTTAGCTGCTAGTAAAATATGTCATCTGAGCATAAAATACAGGTTGTATTGAGAACTGGTACAACAGATCAACAATAAATATTAATATCAGCAGTAACTTTTACTCTACTGTAGCCTCATCTATTCTTAGGTTTTCATGTCCTTCCTTCCTTCCTTCTTTCCTTCCTTCCCTCCCTCCTTCTTTCCTTCCCTCCTTCCCTCCTCTTCTCCCCTCCTCTTTCTTTGTTTTTCTTCAGATGTTTTGGTTGAACAACAAGCCTTCTTTGTTGCCTTTATGCTCTACCATTTGAACTGTACCTCTAGGCCAGTTTTTGCTAGTTAATTGGAGATGTCCTCTCACAGACTTCTGCCTAGGCTAGCTTCAAATCTTGATCTTAGGGACCTCAGTTTTATGAGTAGATAGAGAATTTCTGACATGAGCTATTGGTACCCAATGAATTCATCTTTTTTCTTGATTAAGAAGAAGAAACAATGACCTTTCCAACCTTATCTTTTGTTGTTCATTTTTGTTGTTTATTAATAAAAGACAACCTATAATCTGAGGAAACAATGTTCCCTAAATATCCTCAAGACACATCATTGAATAACAAAACTTTTGAAAGAATTGAGGCCCCCGGATGAAAGTGACAAATGATAAGTGATCATTTTTTCTATTTTTGTAGATTTATCTGCACATTTATGCACAGACTAAACCATAAAACCCACATGTGGAAGTATTTCTGCTATGTGTTTAGTTTCCCTACCTTTTTAAACAATGGTATTTGGTATTTTGATATGCTTTAAAGTTGGTTAAGCAAAAGACAGAAGGTCCAAAGTTCAGGTTACATATTAATTTTTTTCAATTTTGAAATTTTCAAATTGAGAAGTTTTTTTTTGTCTATTATAGTATCTGCATGGTTTCTTTAAAATATATAAAATTATAAATGTCAGATTGGCTTCTGCATTAAAATGCCATTCTTAAAAAGATAAAAAAAATCATCTGTCATTGCAAAGGGATACATCTGGTGGCCGTGAGCTTAAGGAACCATGTTATTTTGCCTGTACTGTCTCATGTTTCATTGTTAGTACAATGACACAGCATGGTTTCATTTCAAATAATCCTATTTCTTTTAGGACATACATCTATGCTAATTGTCACAGCTAATTTGTCTTATAGAAAAGCAGGCAAGCCAACAAAAATATTGCTGTTTCAAAGGAATGCTTTTGGCAACGCATTTTACTGTAATGTGGTTGAAAATTCAAACAATCCACTACACATTGGTTTTTGGCTTAGAAGGGTCACATTTCTTGGCAGTGGCTTGCAAAGTATCAAACATTTTCTGTCAGACAAGACTGGATTTTATTCTTCAATATTGAGTACTGTCAGAAGTTGTCCACATCAGAAGGGTTTACATTTTTTTTAAAGCTTTGACTTCAATTAGAATCTGAATAAGGACTAAATTTATTAAGTAGATTGGGGTCTCTATTTGACAGTCAAGTCATAGCTGTCAAGTATTTGACAGCTATGCACCAGTGGCTCATGCTTGTAATTTTAGCTACTCAGGAGACTAGATCGTGGTTCAAAGCCAACCAAGACAGTAAAGTCCATAAGACTCGCATCTCCAATAAATCACCAATAATCCAGGAATGGAGCTGTGGCTCAAATGAGTGTAAGCCTTGAACTCAAAAGCTGAAGGATAATACCTAGGCCCTGAGTTCAAGCAACAGAAGACACACACACACACACACACACACACACACACACACACACACACACACACACAAATATTTGCCAGACAAGTTCAAGTCTTTATGAGGGTTAGCCTATCCTCCTTTTACTTGTTATTATAAAAAGAGAAAAATCTGTATAAATAAAAAAATACACTTGGGTAGAAGGCAAGCTCACAAACTATTACATTGTTTCTTATGACTTTTGCCACTGTGTGTACATGAAATTTTTATTTGTACAAGGAACATTTGTTTATGAAACTTAGTGGAACAATTCCAAACCCCTGGATTATCAGAATTTGAGAATAAGATTTGTAGGAGGTCCCAATCAGTGATCTGAATCCCGAGCTGTCACTGTGTAATAATTCTTCCACTTAACCTCCAGTAACTCAGCTGAATGCCAAGTGTTTACTGGGCATTATAAAATCATCATATCAATAAAGACAAAAACAGGCAAGATATATAAACTCATATCTCTTTGTATGTAAAGGGTCCACTTTGAAAAGAAGAAACTAAACCTCAGTCACTTAACTAATTTTCTTTAGGCTACAGAAGTAGTAAAGGAGCAGAAAAACGAAGTGTCTCTGTCTGTTGTTTATCATCTATAAATTCCAAAAGATTATTCCAGCGGAGAAGTGAAATGGGACAATTCTTGATAACAAGAATTTTTCTTGTAGCAAGGCCTTGAAGCCTTCTTACTATGATTCTCTTCCAGAACAAATCTGTTATACCAACTACTTGAACAGCAATAGTGTATCTGCCTCACTTTAATCAAGAAAAACAATAAGATGTAGGTTTCCTTTTATTAAACATAGTATTTTAGTAGTTTAGTTTTCTAAAAGAGATTACTCTATTAATTTAAGAACTGAGAATTTCATTTTCTGATGAAGGTCATTATAAATGGGTACACCAAAAAAATCACATGCAAAATGTCTACAGCAAACATTTTTGTGTGTTTAGCCTGAAAAGGCTTTTGCCTAAATGAGCAAGTAAGTTTGCTTTAATTCTGCCTTTGGAATTACCACACAAACCCTGTGTAGAAACGGTTGCTTACATTTTTTGTGTAGCGTACTCCAGGCACATTTGAACTAGATCTATAGGTGGCAGCTTTAGGGAAGGGGCTTTTCCGGTTGTATCTGTGAAGGCTTGTGCTCTTTTTCTTTCGAGCAAATGAAAGGACATGCATTTTATTAGACAGAATATTTAATATTACAAAGATGTTAATATGCCTTAAGATAAACTATCAATGTAAATGAATACCAGTGAAATATAACAGAAGAATGTTCTTGAAATGATAGGATTCTTATGAAATTTCATATATGCAAAATAAATAAAAAAGAGAAAGTGAGATAGTGTTACCTTGCTTAAACCATAATATATGCATCTGAAATACCATGATTAAACTTCTTGGTATAGCTAATATACACAAATAAAATAAATGACAGAAAAGTAAAATTGACTCTTTCAGGGGTGATAGGGGTTTGTGTGGAAGAAAGTGGAGAAGAATAGAGAGGTGAATGATGGTGAATAAGATCAATGTTCTTTTTACAATGTCTATGTAACAAAGGAATGATGAAACTTGATACAGCTGTTTGAGAAGAGGGTAGGGAGCAATAGAAGAGGTGATTCAATTGGAACACATTGGAAAGTCTGTAAATGGCATGATGAAAACCTCTTTTGTACAATTCATACTAATGAAAACACCCTAAAATAACTATTTTTTAAAGTAACTATTAAAAACCTGAACATGAAGTACTTGGAACAATGTTAGCAGATACGAAGAAAGCATATAAGTAAAAGCCAATGGTTTCCATGAAAAACACACCAATAGAACAGATAAAGAATAAAGTCCTAGAATCAATATGTTGGCATTATGAAGGTACCATTGTAACTCACCAGAACAGCAGCAGTAAGGTGATTGATAAAATTTATTCCTTGACTCTGTTTTTTTGGACTAAGTCTTGTGTTCTTGATCACAAGCACATATTTAGGTGTAATGGAACAATCTGGTCGATCTCCACCAGACCAGAAATTTTACACAAACTCAGAATATTCCCTTTATGTCTCTGTCAACAATATTATGTTGATAGGGGAATACTGATGATGTTTGAGTTCAGGGCCTAGTATTTGTTAGGCTGGAATTCTGTCATCTGAACTGTTTCTTATTTTTTCTCTAATTATTTTTGAGACAATGCCTTGATTTCCATTGTGGCCCATGACTGAGCCATGATATGTTTACTTTAGGATTTCTGTCCCAGCTGCTGGGCCTAGGAGTAAGCATGAGAGCCTCTGCTGAAACGATCGCACAGAGTTTTCTGCGTAGGCTGGCCTGGAACCAGGGTTATTACAGTCTCATATAGCTAGTTGTTGAGAAAGGGTAAATGAACTTTTCTACCTGGTTTAGTCTCAAAATGCAATCCTCCTTATCTCTGACTCTCAAATACCTAGACTTTTAAGTGTGGGCCCCTGGTGCTCAGCTTCTTGAGCCTTTAATAAGGAACTATTCACTTGCAGCTAAATAGAACATCCCAGTGAAAAAGAAATGGAACTTTCGGAGCTGTGGGGCATGTTCTCTTTTCAATATTTAGGCAACATTTTGGGTCTAAGAGAAGAAATATGATAATGCATTAAAAGAACTAGAAACAGAGTTTGGATTAAATATCAGTGTAGGATGAGAAGAACTTGTTCCCATTGGACTGTGGCTCACATAGAATAATTTAGTTCTGGTGGAATACGTCTCTAAAGAAATTCATGATCCATGGTCTGGGAAGGTGGCTCAGTGGTAGAGTGCTTGTCCTGCATGCTTGAGGCCCTGGGTTCAATTCCTCAGCACCACACAAGCAAAAAGAATAAAAGCCAGAAGTGGTGCTGGCTCAAGTGGTAGAGTGCTAGCCTTGAGCTGAAGAGCTGAGGGACAGTGCCCAGGCCCAGAGTTCAGGCCCCATGAATGGACCAAAAAAAAAAAAAAGAAATTCATGATCCTTTTTGAGTAACTCTAGAGGAAGGATGTGAAGTGCACAATTGGATTGTTTTTGTCCACCCCCTACTTCCAGTTCTGTCCTCTCAGCTGAAAGCTCAAAGATGGCGGCAGGTGTGTGTTCATTCTGTGATATAGCCATCCAGCTTCTGTCACAATGACTGGCAGAAGAAAGTAAAGACATTTTCTTGAAAAAAATAATAGAGTTTTATCTTGGCATTTGGACACTTGGGATGATAAAAGCGCAATACTCACCTTTTCCAAGTGATTTGATCTACTAGAATTTCATAAATAGAGGACAAATGTCTTATGGGTAACCTAGTTTTTAACTCATTATTTGGGTATTGTTCAGTTTTAGCACTGTAGTTTTTTGAGAACCTCAGCTGCTTCTTCGAAAGGCTTTCAATATGACCTTGAGGTGTCCAGAGCTACTAATCAGCTTCTGTTGTGTTTGTCTCTTCTCCAATGAGAAGAATACGTTTAATCCTTCAAGGATAAAAATGTCAGGCACAATAGAGAGAGAGCACTGGGAGAAAATCACCCACAAATAGTTCTTCAGTGATTTCTAAAATGTAAGCACAGTGGATTGCTTCTATAAGTAACCAAGCTACAATTTATGTCCATTAATTTAAGATTTCTAACACACATGGAGAAATGCTAAGAGATTGAAAAGGATGTCTTAATTTTTATTCTTCACTGGGCCGACTCAGAGAAAAGGATTTAGGGGCCAAGTGAGTTTTGGGGGCAATACAGAGTGGGAGTATGGAAATGAGACTGGAATAGAGAAAGAGTTTAGCAAGCAAAGATACATGGCTATTAGTTACTCCTATTGGAAACAGCATTTCTACATGAAGTCTGCCTGAGGGACTAAAAACATTCCTCAGAATTATCTCAAAGAGGGATTTGATTCCTTAGACTTAGTGCCTAATACCCAGGAGATGGTTGATGTCTAGCAGTCTCTCTTTGCAGCTATGAAGGAATTGTGTGTGGGAACTTGGCGGTGACTTTCAGAAAAGACCAGGCAAGTATGGATGGGAGCTAGAAGGAGTATTCTGAGATAGAGGGATACACTTGATCTTAATGTTCAGAGATGGAGTAAAATTCCAAGACCTTTATATTAGTAAGAAAGGTATTAATTTCTAAAAGAATTCTGATGGTGTTTGAAAAACCAGGGGAAAAAGTAATGAAACAGGAAAGCCACACTAATGAAATTTTTTGTTGTTGTTGGTCATGGGGCCTGAACTCTGGGCCTGAGAGCTCTGTCCTTCAGCTCTTCAACTCAAGGCTAGCGCTCTACCACTTGAGCCACAGTGCCACTTCCAGCTTTTTCTGCTTATGTGGTGCTGAGGAATTGAACCCAGGGCATCATGCTTGCAAGACAAGGCCTCTACCATTGAGCCACCTTCCCAGCCCCACTATAACTACTAGACTGATGTATTAGAAACCTTGAATTTAGAAGCTCAGGTAGTCAACATAATTTTTCATATCTTGTAGGCAAAGTAGACAAACCTGCAAATGGGAAAATTCATGTGTGATCTTATAGGTCAATGAATTATTTGTCATCCTTGTTCAGTATGTCTCCTCTTTTAAAGTGAACTGATTTTCTTATGAAAAATACAAAAGAATCTCACGCCTAGTGATTTTAATGTGTTTGGGGCAGACCTTTCCTCTCAGATTAACATATTTGATTCCTATAAACATGCCTGGACACATGTGCTGGGCACTTCCCTGTACTCTCTGTTTATTATAAATACTAGGGATGAAAATATGAAGAGCTTATCCATATATTTTCTATCGGAGAAAAATGACTTCTGTAATAGGTAACATAATGGGGTTGAATAAAATGCTTAACAACCCAGAAGGATGATCTGAAACCAATCATTTGTTTTACTAGGGAAGAAGAATGACATCCTGCATCTAGGCTACCACAGCGCCACTTCCTAAGCTCAAAGAATAAAAGCAAAAATATATCATTAGAAAATGGAAATGTCTGTTTTACAATGGTTCTTATAGGAAAGATCTAGGGTTTTTTGTTCATTGGAAGCTTACAGTGAGCCAGTTTATTTCAGCTGCCCAAAATCCTAATACAGTCTCAACCTGAAGACATAAAATCATCATGCCCAGAAAGAACTGATTTCACTATATATCTTATTAGTCCAGTTTTATCTGGTAAATTGTGCTCCTTCCCCAAAGCATACCATTTTAAAGCTGTGTAAGCATCAGAGGCCATTCAGATAAATGACACCTGCACCTGTGGTAGCATGCAGGATATACCAGGCACATCAGAAGCCATAGAATAAATACGTCAAATCTTCCATAGACATTAAGTTTACTTGACTATTTGATGGAGAAAAAGAAGCTATTCAAATTATTGAAAGTATTCAAGGTAGTTTTGAAGTTAGAACACATATTCTGATATTATGAAGTATAATACAAAGTCACATAGAGTTTTAACTTGACTATGAGGAGTCAAAGACCAGTGAGCTTGCAGATGGTGCCTCTAAGAATTGTGTCCGATCTCTAGAAGATGAGAGTTTAACCTCTGTGGCAGATAGAGTAACTGCTATGCACTAAGCATGGCCTAAACCTACTCTCTCTCTCTTTATCTCTGTCTCGGTTTTGCAAATGAAAGTTCCATGGTTCTGAGTTCTTTTTCTTATTTTACCTTTTGTTATCTCTCTGATCTCTTGGGAGTTATTTAATGTCTTCAAGTCTAAATCTTCTCATTTACACTACTGTGGACAGGACCTTTCTACTTAATTAATTAATGGGGCTATTAGATGAGATAGCATGGGCACAGCAGCATTTAGGGAGGTATATTATACAGAGTATGTGTGATTTGCCTAGACCCATACATTTCCATGGCAACGGATTTGCACTAAAACTCATCTTTAGATTCCCACTCTGAAGCTCTTCTATGACAGCACATATTTGGGTGTCATCAATCATAAAATAAATAAGACTTATTTGTACTTTTTCATTGTTAAAGTAATTCATGCATAGAAAGAAATACTTGGGAAAATTTATAAATGCAGAAAGTGACACAATAAAATTATTCATAACAAGTGAAGTTGTAATCTGTCAGCTCTCTGGTTTTTTTTTTGGGGGGGAGGGATCTGGTCATGGGGCCTGAACTCTGCGCCTGGGCACTGTCCCTCAGCTCTTCAGCTCAAGGCTAGCGCTCTACCACTTGAGCCACAGCGCCACTTCTGGCTTTTCTCTTTTTTCTTATATGGTGCTGAGGAATCGAACCCAGGGCCTCATGCATGCAAGGCAAGCACTCTACCACTGAGCCACCTTCCCAGCCCCGTCAGCTCTTCTTTTAATATAACGTTTTATTTTGTTTTTGGTGGAGCTAGAATCCATTCAGTTTTCCATCTTGACTTTTCTGTTGTATGCTTTCCCTCATGTAGTTGGAAAGTTTTTATTAGCACCATGTTTAGTAACTGCATACTATGACAATTTAATTATTTTGTCTAAAGTGGGCATTTAACTTGTGATAATGAAGATGAGCACACAAGATTATAAGACCAGAAGGCCTTGCTTAATATTTTGGTGTTTTAGGGAACTGAAAGCTGATTCTTTCATTTGTCTTTGCAGTCTTTCCTAACCACTTATGGTTTTCCAAGGTTTTCTTTTTGGGCACAGTGATTTACCTGATAGCCTTTTGTAATTAGATAATATTTTTTTGGTCCCAAATCATCTCTATTCTAGAATTTTCTCTCTGGTTCTCTTTTGTTCCTTACTTAAACCACAAATCAATGTTTCTTCTACCTGCCTTTCTTGTTTCTCAGAGTTTAACAGTGGTATCTGTTGACGGAGTATCTGAGAATGTTTAATGTTGCATACGTGTGTGTGTGTGTGTGTGTGCCTGCATACACCTACATGTGTGCAATGTAAGTTACAGTTTCAGAGTATAAAACTGAATATTTTTGAGTAGTAGGCTTATTAGACTATGAGAAAAATTATCCATATGGTTTGCATTTGGGTTAGATATCAAGAACTCTATCTCAAAGAGTGTTCATTGGGGCTAGTTTTATACAGTCAACAAATATGTCCTGCTACTCAATTGTGTATGGAATTCTATGCCTCCATCAGAAAGAATGACATTGCCCCATTTGTTAGGAAATGGAAAAACTTGGAAAAAATTATATTAAGTGAAGTAAGCCAGGCCCAAAGAAACATAGGTCCCATGGTTTCCTTTATTTGCAATATCTAGTATATGTATGAGTCAAGCAGAAAAGGTTAGATAATGTGATGTTAGGAAAATGAACCCTTAGATATGTATTTTAATGTTTTTTTCCTTTCATGCATGTGTTTCTAATGCATTTATAAGATTATCTCTTTGTAGCTTTCTATGTCCCTCCCCCCACAGTATAACCCCTGCTTTCACTATATTTGATGTCAGTATAACTTGTAGAGGAGATGGGGAAAAAAAAGTCGTTTAAGGATACAGGTGGACCTGTTGCAACAATGAGAAGTACAAGTTGTCATGTCAAAAAGGAGCTTTGCAATGTTGGTGTAGGGGGGAGAGAAGGGGGGAGGATTGAGTGGTGGGGAGGTAGGGGGGAGATAGGGAAGGGATGTGAAGGGTAAACAAAGGAGGAAGCTGCAATGCTTGATAAGAAATGTACGCATTAACTTGCCCATGTAATTGTAACCCCTCTGTACAGTGTGTTCACAAAAAATAAAAAAAAAATCAATTGTGTATTTTGGAAAAAAAGATGATCAGTCTAGATATTCTGTAAAGCAAGTGTGACCCAGAGATTTTTGGCTATACCACTGGGACTCCACTACTCATAAATTAAAAACAAACTTTGGAGAATTCTGAAGGCCTCTGGGAAGCAATTGTATACTGTCTTTCTTTCTAGTGTTGTATGGAGTAAATGTATCATTACTGAGGCTTTATTTGAAGGTCAGAATGGTTTCCCAATATAGGTTATATGAGTATCAAGTTCTCAGAATTAATATTCAGAATTCATATTTAAAACTTGAGCTTGTGTACTGTTCCACATGACTGATTTTTCTTCCCCATACATCAGAGATTCTTTGTTCAGTGTAATTAATGCCAATCTACTGACATCGGTGGGATGCACATGAAATTCTAAATGAATAGTCTGAAACATCTAACTCTCAGCTCTTATCTAACATTAGAGAACAGCAACAACAAAAAGCACCCACAATAACTTTCAAACGGTGCCAAGAACTATCAATACAACATATATGGAACATGATGAATTGTAGAAGGAAAAGAGTTGTGTACTCTTCAAGATCAAATGTTCATAATCTGGAGACCAAGAATTATTTAGCTCTGGATATTTTGTAGAATTTACCTAGTAAGGTGTTGGAGTGCTGTGTGATTATGATGTAAAAATAGTTACTGGCGTAGATTCTCCTGGGCCATGTCTCTTAGCTTTTTCACTTGAATCTGGCACTCTACTACTTGAGCCTGTTTTTTGGTGGCTACTTGAAGATAAGAATCTCATACACTTTCCTTCCCAGGCTGGTTTCAAAGTACAATCCTCAGATCCAAGCCTGTTGAATAACTATACATTTTTAAATTTTATTCTATTTTCTTCAAAACAAACTTCCCCTTTGATATTTTGAAGCTTTCATTTAGACATATGTTTCACGTGGTTTTGTACTCATAGAAAAAATTTGATGTTTTTCTCAAAAAGATCATTTACCCACCTCAAACTACAAAGAACATGTTTCCCCTCTCTCTTTCCTCTCTCCTTCACTCCCTCTCTCTTCCTCTTCCTTTCTGTATTTATCTTTATTTCACTTTGATATTACTTTTCTCAGTGTCATTTTTCTTGTTATCAAACATTTCATGTTTCACAGGCCAGGTGTCAGAATAATAATGAGAACCAGTAATAAGTATAACTTCCTTCATTTCTCACCAATCTACTTATAGATTAGCTCAATTTCCAAGATGTCTATTCTGTTTACTTTGTCATGTTTAAGCCTATTAGATCACCATTAGGTATTCTGCCTTCTAGGACAAAGAGCTTCACTGTGTAAAATAAACTAGGTATTACTACCTACCTATTTTCCCAGCTACGTGGAAGCTGAGGTGAGAGGACTGGAGTCCTCTGGCTTAGGCAAACATGTGATACCCTATCTGAGAAGCAAACTAAAAGTGAAAGGACTGGGGGTGTGTGGCTCAAGTGGTAGAGTGCTTAGAGGCCCAGAGTTCAATACTCAGTATTGTGAAAATAAACAACTACCAAAAACAAAGCAAACATAAAACAAATGAGTGGGAATTCAGGAAGAGATAGGAGGCCTCCACAGTTCTGGAGGCCAATGTTAAAATGGGGAAGAAGAGGGAAAGAGGAAGTGACTTTCAGAGGAATTGCTAGGAGTCAATGCCTGAGCTTGAGAGGAAATACAGGTATCCTATCCTCTGTTTTATAATCTTCACAACTCCTTTAGCTGATTTATTTATGAATTTTTATTTCCAATTTCAATGCTGTGATTATACTTATGGCTTTTTTTTATTGTGAACATACTGTACAGAGGGGTTACAATTACATGAGCAAGATAATGAGTACATTTTCTTATCAAGCATTGCAGCCTCCTCCTTTGTTTACCCTTCACATCCCTTCCCAGCCTCCCTCGGCCCCCTCACCCAATCCTCCCCCCACCCCCACCAAAGTTGTGAAGTTCGTTTTCCACATGACAGCTTGTACTTCTCATTGTTGCAACAGGTCCACCTGTATCCTTAAACGATTTGTTTTTCCCCTTCTCCTCCACATATTATACCGACATCAAATATAGTGAAAGCAGGGGTTATTCTGTGGGGGAGGGACATACAAAGCAACAAAGAAATAATCTTATAAATGCATTAGAAACAAATGCATGAAAGAAAAAAAATATTTAAATACATATCTAAGGGTTCATTTTCCTAACATGACATTATCTGACCTTTTCTGCTTGACTCATACATATACTAGATATTGCAAATAAGGGGCTTGGCTTACTTCACTTAATATATTTTTTTCCAAGCTTTTCCATTTCCTACAAATGGGCAATGTCATTCTTTCTGATGGAGGCATAGAATTCCATTGTGTATATATACCACATTTTCTTGATCCATTCATCTACTGAGGGGCATCTGGGTTGGTTCCATATCTTAGCTATGGTAAATAATGCTGCAATAAACATAGTTGTGCTGGTAGCTTTAGTGTGGTCTTGTTTGTAAACATTTGGGTAAATGCCCAAGAGTGGGATTGCTGGGTCATAGGGGAGCTCTTATATGAAATCTTTTGAGGAACCTCCATACTGCTTTCCAAAGTGGTTGAACAAGTTTACACTCCCACCAACAATGAAGTAAGGTTCCCTTCTGTCCACATCCCCTCCAGCATCTACTTGTGGCTTTGTTATACCTCTCTCTGTTATCAGTGATTAAGAAGAAAAGGCAAAGCATAGAAGGCTCTCTATAGAACATTTGTTCTTAATGACATTATTATTGCTATCTAAGGAAAAGTGGAAAAAAACTATCCAAATAAAAGGGTGAAAACAAACCATGTTTGTGTGTGTATGTCTGTGTGTGTTATAGATGTTCATATATTAATGAAGTTAGCTCACTTAATAGAGAATTTATACCTGTGCAATTAATGGCAATGTTCCAAAATTTAAAACTTATAAGAATAATTCTAGTCTCCTGTGCCTTGGTGAATTGGGAATGAATTGCCATTACATCATTTTGTAATATAGTTTATAAAGTACTTCCATATATGCATAATATCTAGTTCTAACATTCTCTCCAAAATCATTTCCTCTCTTCTTTTCCTTTCTGTCATTTGTATCCAAGCACTCTGACTTCCTTACTGCTCCAAGAATATAGGCACTTTACTCAGTTTTGTTTTGTCTAATTCTACTGTTTAGAATGTTCTTTCTACAGATGATAACACACTTGTCTTCTCACTCACTCAGAGCTCCTCTGAGAAATGAGTTATACAGGGAGAATGTCCCCACCACCACGGTCCTCATCAAATACTAATGGGTAGTACCATTTTCTAGTCTGCTCTGCTGTGAGCATTTATCTTATCTGGTGATATAAATCCATCCACTTGCTTAATTTCCTATTGTCTTTTTTTATTAAGCTATAAGATCTAAGAGTTTGGGTCTGCCTTATGTTCAATGGTATCAATGAGAATGGAACAGTGAAGTTCAAAAGGGCTTTGTCAAAGAAAATGCTTGCAAATGTGGATTTGGTTGTCATGTGAGTCAGGTTGGGTGGCATCTCCATTATTGAATATGAAAATTGGGGCACTGGAAGCTTGAGTGACTTGCCCAAGCAAGCATTTGGAATCAAGGTCACTTGGTTGCAAATTCATAGATGTCATAGTTCATCATTTAAGTGTCCTTTGAAAAGGGTGAGCGTGGCTACCCTGTAATCTTAGACCATTAGACTCCAGTGAATTTTATGCATACTCCAAAGCCAAGGATTTCTAAAACTATGAGAAATCATTCCTTTAAAATTTTCTTTCCTGTTTCTTTAGAGAAATCCGGTGAAAAAGGGATGTTATATTTTTTGCTGTATTCAGCAAGTCTTGATGGTGCATATTTATGAAGAATAGAGATGCAAAATGATTTTGTCTTTTTAGCATAATGCAAACACTTCTTAGTGTTGAAGGAGAGAGAAAGATTTAATGCTTTCTTGAGCTTATTCTGCCACCAAGTCCAGAATTTAAAGAGAATTCTGGGCTGTGATCAACCATCCAAGGTTCAGGAACAAAGAAAAAAGATGGATTATGGAAATAAAGCTTCCTTATTAGCTGCCACAGTGGCAGCTAATTTAAACCATTGTACACTAAAGGAGAAGATTGGGCTTCCCTATCCATTAGTCCACCCACTACTTCTCATTTAGGAGTCCTTATTTTTCTTTTCTTGCAATACTTTCTTTTTGTGTTCCAACACTTACTTTCTCTGGGTAAGAAAAATGCCATTTCATTTTTGTTTATCTACTTTCTTTATTCACCAAATATTTTTAATTGCCTACTGTTTTGTTTTTGGCCAGATCTTGTATTAACAATTGGGAGTTTAAAATATAACACCCACACTCAAAGATGGCAAAAAGTTCAAATAAACTATTAACTTATGCAGCAGTTGCAGGTTATGTTCTGATCCTATGAACACAGCATGCTCTAGGATTCCAAGTGGAGCACTTAAACCAGGTTGAAAGGTCTCAGTTGGTTCTTGAGTGGATAATGCTTGAGGTGATTGCTATACAGTGAGAGAGAAACAAGTTAGACCTCATAGTTTCTTTGCTTTTTAAAAATACGGTTGCCTGGGAAGAATTTTAATAAGTAATGATCTGCTGAATCTGTTCTTTTTGATGGATAATTCTGGAAGGCAATTAAACAATCTGGGAGAGAGTGATGATGGTAGTGTGGTATGAAGAGGCAGAAAGCAGGACTTACCCAGGGAAACTAAGGACAATTTATTGTAAGGTATGCTGACTGACTGTGGTAATGACCAAAGAAGTGGAGTCATGTGTGAAGACCTTAAGTTTCTCCCTTGAGCTATTAAGGAGCCAGAGGAAAGGGAATTTGTTGGTCAGATGAGAAATTTGTATCTGGTCATGTCACGTTTGATGCCTATTCAGAGATATCTATAAACTAGTTAGGTTATATGTCAGGAAATCAAGACACAGAATGCCTGAATATATTTTGAGAACTTTGTCAGTGAGAAAGAGCTGTTTGCCTTTACAAGAGAGCCCAGGGAATGTGATGAAAAGAGCACTGGGCATAGAATGTTGTGGAAAACAACACACACCAAGAGTGAGAGTGTTTAAAGAGGTCGAAGGAAATATACAACTGTGATACTATAGAAGTGAGAGCAGGCTATAAGGTTTTCTTCATGATGACAATCATGAAGGTTAAGAAAGCATGAGAAAATGTCCTCCATATTCAGCAACAAAAGCGTCATTGTTTGGTTTTGTCAGGTAAGTTTTAACGGAGTGGTCTTCGAGATGAATGGATGGGAGTAGGGAAAAGAGAGCAAGGCTGGATTACTCAGCCCCAAAGTGAGGGAGTCCTCTAAATGGAGAGGTAGAATGGTATTGTCAGGAAATGTAAGATTAAGCTATCTTTTCTTTTGTTTAAAGAGATATTATGTATCAAAATGTTTATCTTTGAAAAGAGAGAAAGTAGAACAGTCGCTGAAAGTACACATAATGAGTGGATTTTTTGAGGAAGCGGAGGGGCTGAGGTTGGTAGCAAAGGTGGGTAGGGTCACATTAGAGAGGAAGGAGGACATCTGTTTAATCACAAGCAGGGGTGGGAGGTGGTGGGCAGAGGTGGGGAAAAGGGGAAAGGGCATTTGAGTTAATAGGCAATAAGAAATGAATTCAATTTTCACTCTATGAATTCTGTTTCTTCCTGATAGAGGTCTGTGTGGTCACTTGTTGAGGTGTGTGGAGAGGAGGGTTAGGTGTGTGTGTGTGTGTGTGTGTGAGAGAGAGAGAGAGAGAGAGAGAGAGAGAGAGAGAGAGAGAGAGAGGAAACTAGGAAAGAAAAAAGAAGGAAGTGGGGCCAGGAAGGTGGTTCAGTGGTAGAGCGCTTACCTTGCATGCATGAAGCCCTGGGTTCGATTCCTCAGCACCACATAAGCAAAAAGAAAAAAAGCCGGAAGTGGCGCTGTGGCTCAAGTGGTAGAGCGCTAGCCTTGAGCCGTAGAGCTGAGGGACAGCGCCCAGGCCCAGAGTTCAGGCCCCACCACTGGACCCAAAAAAAGAAGAAAAAAAAAGAAAGAAAAAAGAAGGAAGTGAACACAGGATAGAAAGGAATTGAGAGAAAATGGAAGAAGTTCAGGGAGGAAATTAAAAATAAATGTTGTGGGACAATGGATGAAAGGCCTAAAAGACCAAAGTTAAGTTCAAACCACAGGGAGCTGTGTTTCAGACTGCAGAGCCGTCCTGGAAGAATGGTGTTTTCCAGGCCAGGGGCTAGGAGCAGGCAACAAGAGTGAAGAAGCAGCACTTAATGAATTCAAGGAGGTGAAGGATGGATGTGCCTTTCATATGAATGTGAAGTCATTAAGAATGGCTTTAGAGATGAAATCTGTCAATCAGATGTCAGTCAACACGGGTATATTCATCAAGTTTCTATTGCTGTGACAAAATACCCGAGATAACTTAATAAGAGGTGAAAGTTTATTTTGGCTCACAGTTCCATAAGTTTTAGTCTACGATTGCTTGGGCCTGTCACTTTGGGCCTGTGGGACAGCCGAGTATCATGACAGAAAATGCTCAGTGAATAAAGTTTAGCCATGCTGTCCAGGAAGTAAAGTGCTGAAAGGTTCAATGTTACTTTCAAGGACACATCCCCAGTTTCCTAACTTCCTTTCACTAAGCTTCACCTTCTAAAGTTTTCACTGTCTCCCAATAATGACACCAACCTGGAGATTAGTCCTTTTACCATATGAGCATTTAAGGGATATTTAAAAATGCAAAGCAGTATGGAGGTTCTTCAAAATACTAAACATAGCGCTCCCCTATGATCCAACAATCCTACTTCTGGGCATTTACCCAAATGACCATGAACAATGCCATACTAAAGCTACCAGTTCAACTATGTTTATCGCAGTATTATTTACCATAACTAATATATGGAAGTAACCCAGATGCCCTCAGTATATGAATGGATCAAGAAAATGTGGTGCACACACACACACACACACACACACACACACACACATACACACACACACTGGAATTCAGAAAGAATGACAATGCTTCATTTGTAAGGAAATGGAAAGACTTGAAAAAAATAATATTAAGTGAAGTAAGGCAGATCCAAAGAAACATAGGTCCCATGACTTCTCTCATTTGTAATAATTACTACATGTCTAGGATAATCCTAGCAGATGAGCAGGATAGCTCAATAGCTACATACATATGACTATAAGATGATGTTAAGTAAAATGAACTCTAGGACATGGACACAAGAGGATTTTCTTTCTTGTTGTTGTTTAATGTACTATGTGATTTCTTTTTTCTTTTGTGATTCCCCTCCACCCATGGTTTAATCTCCCCTTGCACTGTATTTGATTTTGGTACCCTGGGTATTGTAGATATATTTATCTGAATTAGGGAAAGGAAGGGAAACAATAAAATAGTAAGACAAAGGACAAAGGGTGAACCAATGCAACAGCAATACAATACAATATGTTGTAAATGAACTGTACAACTGAACTGTACTGAGGGGGAAGGAAAAGTGGAAAAAATGAGAGAGGGGGTAACAAGTTTGACAAGAAATGTACTCACTACCTTACTTATGTAACTGTAACCCCTCTCTATATCACCTTGATGATAAAATTTACAAAAGAATCCAAACTACAGTAAATGGCAAAGTGGTCAGAGAGGTTGATGGATAGGAAAGTGCACTAGCTTAAAGGCTGGGGTAAAAGTAGATGGGAGGATGAATGGATGAAGAAGCTTGGAATGAGTAGGTATGAGTACAGGAAACAGGAAGTCCAGATAGGGACATGAAGAAAGATGGAAAGCACATGAACAACCGGGATATCTGCCTTCAGTTTCTTCTGAAGGGCCTTCCCTAGTTAGATTGGGAATCTGAAAATATTTGGAATGGAACCGTTTAGAGGAATTCTTTCTGGAGTGGTGTACGTACTCATAGGCGAGAGCCTGAGGACTCTTAAGATATAAAGAAGAAAACGAGCAAATGCTATAGAACATGGTCATTTATCTCCCCAAAACCTAAATCAGGCAGATTGAAATAGGCCCAGAAAAGGTGTTGGATACTGTCCATCCACTGTTTGACTTGCAAACTCTACATTCAGGGCCAATCAGATCATTATTGTCAGGACTGAATTCTTGTTTACCCCTTGCTCCTTGCAGAACAAATAACCAATGGTTGATTTCATACATTCCTCAATGTTCTACTGATGATAGTTGTTTTTCTAAACTGAGTTATTTGAGTGCTTCAAGATATGACCATATATTTCTCTGCAGGGCTTAAAAGAAGTAACTCGACTTATTTGTAAGAGAGGCAGGAAGTATGCATTTATCTGATGACAAATCTAGAATACTTTCATTTAAACAGGTAAAAAAATCACCATGAAAGGAAGTTTGCCGTTATTCGAAATATTCAGATTGAAAATTTAACTTGTCTAGTATTAAAGGTGACATTTTCAAAACTGAAACAGTATGACACTTAGAATTTAGCTGCCATGTGGTTTCACAGAATTGCACAGAAATAAGACATATGCATTAAATTGATCTTGGATTAGAATAGTGCACACTGTGGAAGTACGAATGATAGCACAAAGACGAGTAGCCTTTTTTCATTAATGGATAAAACATATAGCTATAGAATCAATCCTAGGAAGCTGGTATTCATAATCAAGCAAAGTTACATCGAATCTTTACATTTCTAATTTTGCTGGTTTCAGTCTGCTAGGTATATAACCCTCTTTCAAAATTTAAATGTAATAGTTGCATAAGAAAAGTTAAGCTCTTGAGCTGAATGTGAGTTTCTAGGGAAGAAAAAGGAAGCTGGCAGGGTCTCAGAGAGGAAATGAGATGGAGCATGCAATCAAGGGTAGGAAATTTGGGAAAGCATATTCATCCATTCATCTATCCACTCATAAAATAGGTACTGAATACTAAGTATGTGCAAACATGTTTCCAATGACAGGGAAGTAGCTGGGTAAGAGATATAAAGCATGCTCCTAAATAAATGGAATTACAGGTATGTAAGAAGGGATAAAATAAGCACTAGGAAGCTGGTACCTGAAAGGGTGGTGTGGAGTCAAGAGGATAGGGGTAGGTGAATGAAGAGGAGAAGACGGGGAGAAGGCGGTTGGGAATTCAGTGTATTCCCACCAACAGTGTAATAGGGTTACCATTTGGCCACATCCCTGCCAGCATTTGTTACTGTTAGTTTTTCTGATAATAGCCATTCTAACTGGGGTGAGGTGAAATCTCAATGTTGTTTTGATTTTATTTCTTTTATGGCCAGAGATGTTGCACATTTCTTCATGTGTCCATTGGCCATTGTTTTTTTCATCCTCTGAGAAGTCTCTCTTTAGGTCTTTAGCCAATTTATTGATTGGGTTGTTGAGTTTTTGAGGGTTTATTTTTGGGGGGTTTAATTTTTTGAGCTCTAAGTCTATTTTAGATATGAGGCCCTTGTCTGATGTGTAGCTAGTGAAGATTCTCTCCCATTCTATGGGCTTTCTATTTATCTTGCCAGCTGTGTCCTGTGTCTTTTGCTAAGCAGAAGGTGTTCAGTTTGATATAATCCCTTTTATCCCGCCTTTCTTTGATTTACTGGGATTCTGGATCATTGTTTAGGAAATTTCGTTCCATGCCTAGCAGGCTTAGGGTTTCTCCTATCCCTTCCTGTAATATTTTTAGTATCTGGCCTTTTTAGTATTGGCATCTTTCATACATTTTGAGTTGATCCTGGTGCAAAGTGATATATGATATCTATCTATCTATCTAGATATATCTGGCTTCAGTTTTCTGCATGTAGATAGCCAATTTTGTTGAAGAGGCTGTCTTTCTTCCAACCTGTGATTTTGTTTCCCTTATACAGGTAGCTGTATGTTTGTGGGCTTGTTTCTGGGTCTTCTATTCTGTTTCCTTGCTCCCCAGGCCTATTCTTGTGCTAGTACCAAGCTGTTCTTTTAAAAAATTATTACTATGGCCGTTGTAATAAAACTTGAAGTTTTGGTATTGATATTCCTCTAGTGCTATTCTTCCTGCTAAGGATTGTTTGCACTATTCTGTGTCTTTTATTATTCCATATGAATTTTTGGTTTGATTTCTCTATTTCCTTGAAGAAAGTTTTTGGGATTTTGATGGATATTGCATTGAATTTGTATATTACCCTGGGAGGAATTACCATTTTTGCTATGTTAATCCTTCACTATCAGGAGCATGTGATGCTTTTCCATTAATTTACATCTGCTTTAATTTCTTTTTTTCAGATTTAAAGTTGTCACAATAGAGGTCTTTCACATCTTTGCTTAAATTAATTCCTGACTGGAAAGCAGTATGACAGTTCCTTAAAAGACTAAACATAGAGCTTCCCTATGCAGCAATTCCATCCTGGTCATTTATTCAATGGACCACAACCAGGCCAAACTAAAGCCACAAGCACAACTGTGTTTATTGCAGCATTGTTTACCATAGCCAAGATGTGGAACCAATCTAGATGTCCCTCTGTAATGAATAGACTGAGAAAATGTGATACACACACACACACACACACACACACACACACACACACACACACACACACACACACACAATGGAATTCTACCCATCCACCAGAAAAATGATATTGTACCATTTGTAAGGAAATAGAAAGTCTTGGAAAATATTGTATTAAGTGAAGTAAGCCAGAACCAAAGAAATATAGGCTGTATGATTTCCCTCATTTGTGATAACTAGAACATGCCTATAAATCTACAAGTAAACACACTGACTGACTAAAATAAATAAATAAAACTGGGACATGATAAATTATTTAGACCCTAGTCATTAATATACAGAGACCAAAAGAAGGTATGCATAGGAGTAGTTGACGAAGGCTCAAAGCTATGGACAGATGATCATACAAAATACTACTCTATGAAATGAACTCCAAGAAAAGGAAACGAGACATTCTTTAGTTGTTATCATTGCTGTTTTTCTTTTCTTTTCCCTTTGTCTTGTCTGTTTGTATTTGGGAGGGTAAAAGACCCAACATAGAAGGCGGAACAAAGATGAACAAATACAACAGTGATACTCACTAGACACTGTGGAAATGAGCTGGTTACCTTATTGGTGGGGATGGGAATGACAGAATGGGAGAGAGTGATGGAAGAGGAGACATGGTTCAAAAAGAACTGCACTGATTGTACTTGATTCATGTAACTGTAACCCCTGTGTAAATCAACTACATAAATACCATTTAAAAAAAGGAAAAAAAGAGAATTCAATGTAAATCCTACAAAATTATGGGAAGCGAAAAGTTGGGTTGGGGAGGGATGAGTCAGAATGTTTAAAGGAGTGACACTGAGCAAGAAGCATTGTATTCATAAGCTGCTTTGTTAGCTGGCAACTCCTTTGTACAACTAAAGATAAAATATTAAGTACCATTATTTGACAAAAGTTTAAGAGATAACAGACAAGACCTTGGTAATTTATTTTGGAAGAAATAAAAATTAAAAACATTACTTCAAGCAGAACTGTAAAAAGAAGCTTAAAGGAGAAGCATTTGAATTATACAGGGAGTAAGATTTAGGAACAGTGGTTCTCAGTCCTGAGTGTAAAATCACCGGGGGGAACTGTTCAAAGACTAAATATGATGAGGCCCCTGATGGACCCCTCACAGCATTTTGTGAATTTGCTAGTCTTCATCAGGCAACTTCAAAGTGATGGAAAATTTTATTGTGTTATGTAAGTAGTTTAAGAAGAATTGAGTATTTTTTGATATATGTTCAGTATTAAATTTAAATATAAAATATCTATGCTAATATGTATGTATATATATTCATGTGTACTTACATTTAGGTGTGTATTTGGCACTTTGTTATTCAGCATATGATTATGTAGAGTTCTCTTTCTTGGCCCCTGCAGCTGTAATTCAGTATTCCATAACTCTTTATGTCTAATGTGGGTAGGCATGACCTAATACTTTGTTCAACTATTGTAACAGATATGAAAAAGTTGTTTCTTGGATATTTCATTTTGGCTCTGATAACCCAGACAGAGAGTAATCTAACAAGCTGCTATAAACTATGCTAAGTACTTAAGAATTTTGTAGGGAAGTGGTCATGTTAATTACTACCGTTTTTTTAAGAAAGATTAATTTTGGTCCTCAGTATCTAGGTGAATATTTATCATATGCATTAACCTGTCATGGGAACTCTAGAAGGAGAAGTAATAGGTGGTATATGTTTTAAAATTCTCCAAGAACCTCTCAATCTACCTTCTCTTACATCAATGAATATTCTGAACAACTATTGAAGTATCATCTACAGTTCTTACTAGGTAAGTTTCAAATTTAATCTAATTTATTGTTAATTCTATTTCACAATCTACAAGATATCCTACAATTCATTATTATTTTCCTCTTCTTCTCTGAATGTTTTATTTGGGAAATATTGGGAAGAAAACTAATGAAAAAGCATCAAGAACAGAAATGAAAGGCTATTGAAATTCTTGCCTGGAGACATCTTAAGAATCCTATTTTTAAATTGGGGAAAGTAGATTGGGGAAATCTGTTAATCTCCTATTGCTCCTCCTCAAGACTTACAACTAGGTGGAAATGTAGCCTTGAACAACTTGTGTTTAAACTGGTCTTCTAAGTGGTCTCTTAGCTCTATAAAAGGCTGTTTTAAAGATCCATGCTTTGGTTGTGGTCTTGAACCACTTGCATCATATTTGTATGAAAGGTTAAATAATCATTCTATCCCAGGTTCACCTTTGATTGTGGTTCAAAACTTACACTATGAAAATTTTATATATTCATTGAGGAAATGGAGCTATATACTGTATGTATTCACCATTTCAGGGTCTTTATTCTATATCAACCATAAGACAATATGACAGAGTTCAGTTGATTTCTGCTTTCATGAAACTTGCTGCATAATAGGCATATGAAAGAAATGCACTATTATTTGAAGAGCTTTCTAGATGGAAAGAAAAGATTTTGATACCTTGAATTTGATTTAATCTCTAATTTCTTAATTTTTTAGTAGATCTGACAAGAAAAGTAGTTTTTGCTCATTACTGACAAATTCATTCACTTAACAATGAGCATTTCTTGTCACCTACTTCATGCATTGGTAATAGACTAAAGAAAATAAATTCTTTTTTTTTAATAAGTTTTTTTATTGTGAAAATACTGTACAGAGGGGTTACAGTTACATAAGCAAGGAAATGAGTACATTGCTTATCAAGCATTGTTGCCTCCTCCTTTGTTTTTCCCGTACCATCCCTTTCCTACTACGCTCCCCCTCACTCCCCCACCCCTGCCTAAATTGTAAAGTTCCTTTTTCAACATAGTGTCTTATACATTTCATTGTTGCAGTGGGTCAACCTGTATTCCTATTTAAACAATTTGTTTTTACCCTTCCCCTCCACAAATTAAACCAACATCAAATACAGTGAAAACATGAGTTATACCGTGGGGAAGGGACATACAAAGCAACAAATAAATCACATGGTACCTTATAAATACATTAGAAACAGTAACAAGAAAGAAAATCCATTTATGTCCCTATCTTGTAGTTCATTATGCGTAACATCATCTTATCTGACCTTTTGTGCTTGTCCTAGACATATACTAGTTATTGCAAATAAGGGAAACCATGGGACCTATGTTTTTTTTTTGGACCTAGCTTACTTCACTTAGTATAATTTTTTCCAAGTCTTTCTATTTCCTAATGAATGGGGTGATGCCATTCTTTCTGATGGAGGCATAGAATTCCATTGTGTATATATACCACATTTTCTTGATCCATTCATCTACTGAGGGGCATCTGGGTTG
>NW_012267253.1:2912959-2948446 GCF_000151885.1 Dipodomys ordii | reverse complement strand
TGGTAAATAATGCTGCAGTAAACATAGTTGTGCTGGTAGCTGTAGTATGGTTTTGTTTGTGATCATTCGGGTAAATGACCAAAAGTGGGATTGCTGGGTCATAGGGGAGTTCTATGTGAAGTCTTTTGAGGAACCTCCATACTACTTTCAAAAGTGGGTGAACAACTTTACACTTCCATCAACAGTGTAGTAGGGTTCCCTCTCACAACATTCCCTCCAGCATCCGTTGTTATTAGAGTTCTTGATTATAGCCATTCTAATTGGGGTGCGGTAGAATCTCAATGTTGTTTTGATTTGCATTTCTTTTATGGCTAGAGAGGTTGAACATTTCTTCATGTATCTATTGGCCATCCTTCTTTCCTCTTCAGAGAAGTTTCTTTGAGGATTTGTTGTTGGGGGATTTAATTTTTTGAGTTCCAAGTATATTTTAGATATGAGACCCTTGTCCATTGTATGGCTAGTGAAGATCTCCCAATCTGTCGGCTTTCTATTTATCTTGCTAGCTATGTCCTTTGCCCTGGAGAAGCTCTGCAACTTTATGCAATCCCATTTGTCCAACCTTTCTTTGCATTGTTGTGTTTCCGGGTCTCTATTCAGAAAATTTCGGCCTGAGCCAAGGAGACCTAGGGTTTCTCCTATTCCATCCTGTAATGTTTTCAGGGTGTCTGCTTTGACTCCAAGATCTTTGATCCATTTGGAGTTGATTCTGGTGCAGGGTTTTACATGGGGATCTAGCTTTAGTTTTCTACAGGTGATTAACCAATTTTGCCAGCACCATTTACTGAAGAGGCTGTCTTTCTTCCATTCTATTTTTTTAGCTCTCTTATCGAAGATTAGATGGGTATAGGTCTGTGGGTTCATTTCCGGGTTATCCATTGTATTCCATTGGTCCTCAGGTCTTTTCTTGTGCCAGCACCAAGCTGTTTTGATTACTATGGCTTTGTAGTAGAGTTTGAAGTTTGGTATTGATATTCCTCCAGCACTATTCTTTCTGTTAGGAATCAATTTTGCTATTCGGGGTCTTTTATTGTTCCATGTGAATTTTTGGATTGCCTCTTCTATTTTCTTGAAGAATGAGGTTGGAATATTGAGAGGTATCACATTGAATTTATAGATAGCCTTGGGAAGTATAGCCATTTTCACAATGTTGATCCTTCCAATCCAGGAGCATGGGAGGTTTCTCCACTTTCTAAGACCTGCTTTGATTTCCTTTTTTCATAAGAAAGATAAATTCTTATTCATGATTTCTACTTTTCAGTGTGACACACATGAAGGAAGGTAGAAAATCACAGATGTTTTCTCAAGGGCTAGGAAGAGATCCTACTGCATATTTAGACTAGTGGTAGAAACATCAGTACTTTTCAACCATCATAATGCTTGAACTGAGTTTCAGAATTGAGCTCTTAAAGATGAGCTGGAGGGATATATAAATTAAATTGGTACATTTGAAGGAAACTTTTGCAAAAGGGTCACTATGTGCAAAAGCATGCATAGTAGGTTAAAGAAGCCTTGCTTCTTTAAGCCCTGAGGTTACACCTTGATTGCACCTGTTGCTCCTGAGATGGATTGATAAAAAAGTCCGAGTAGTCATGCTGGAATAAGACTGGTGCCAGGCCTACAATTCCCAGATTTTAAAAGCAGAGCCTGATCTCTGCTTTTTTGTAATGAGGTCATTTTATGCTCATTAGCGTATCTTCATCAGTACAGCTATTAGTGTCAAATAGCAAAAATATGTATAGTTATTTTATTTCTATTTTTCTCACATTTAATTAAGAGTTGTAGGATTTGAAAGTGATGATCCTGGCCAAGCACTCACAGATCATCAAAGGAAAAAGGAAACCCTCCTGAAAAACATAAAGAAGGGATGTGCTTTTCAACAAATACAGAATTTATATTTTTGGCTCATAAGGCAAACTGATAACTTTAGATGAACTGAGAAGATAATACCAAAAGCTTTATCTACGTGATTATACTTTGTGTATCATAATTTTATAGGATATGGTATATTTCTGCGCAAGATTTAATTGATGCACACCATTGCAATGAACAGTCTGTATTACTATGTATTCAGTTGTTAGAAGAAGTTTAGCAAAACATGTCTCAGTGAATAAAGAACTTACAGCACTTGCTATGATTTTCTATTCACGCATTGCATGCTGCACTGCTTTATATGTGAAGAAACCCAATGCCCATGAAAGCAAAGAACTTATGGGCAGAGGTGAAATCCAGGTTTCCTAATCTACAGTATAGGGCTCCTTCATCATATATCATTGAGAGTTCTTAGCTAAGAACTCTCAATAATAATTATTTATCTAGCAAATATTTTCTAAACTTTCCCCAAACATTTTAATTACCCTTTATAGATCTTTTCTTTCTGAGATATCCACCTCTTTTTTTAAAAAAGTACCATTGAAATACTGAGATTTTAACATGAAATTCACAAACGCCCAAGATTTAATTGATTTCACTACTTGTTCAAACACTAAATGTTACTGAAATAAAGAGCAATACTATTATCTGAAGTCAATTTTTTTAAACCATGTTCTAGTTTTAGGGGTAACAGATATTGGGATAATTTACATTCTAGAGGACAAACAGACAACAAACCAGTAATCAAATACAGTAACTAAAGGGGCTGAAAAGGTGGCTCAGTGGTAGAGCACTTGCCTTGCATGCATGAGGCCCTGGGTTCGATTCCTCAGCACCACATAAGCAGGAAAAAAAAGCCGGAAGTGATGTTATGGCTCAAGTGGTAGCGTGCTAGCCCTGAGCTGAAGAGCTGAGGGATAGCACCCAGGCCCAGAGTTCAGGCCCCACAACCAGACACAACCCCCCCAAAAAATATAGTAACTAAAGTTAAATGCTATAGGAAGAAAAAACTGTACAGATAGGAAGGCCATTAGTGAGAAAGCAGCACTTGCTTTAAAAGCTTTATGGAAGAATAACCCTCAGAAGATAAATGTCCCAAGCTATCTTTAACTAAAGGAGGTTTAATGAGTTATTCTGCTATATATTTATATGCAATCCTTCTGCATTACATAACCTTATACAGCTCCCTACTGAATCTTCTTAATCTTATTTTAAGGACTAATTCTTTAAAAACAAAATTGCATTACCTCCTTTGTTGTATCCTTAAGTTTAAAAAGCATGTTTTCTAATTTAAAAAGTGTTTTCTATTAATATTCGTTAATATTTAGCTGATAAATAAAAAGAATGGTTCACAAATTTATAATTGCAAAACAGTATTATCTTGTTAAATTTTTTAGGACACAATTATTTCTAAGATACTTCATGGGCCAAACAGGCTGGAAAGAAATTAGCAAATATTTTTGAGTTGATGCTTTATATTTGATACTGTACTAGTCACAGTTACTGTAAGTTAATGTATGATACATATTTCACTATGATTTCCCATCTTTGGATTATGTCTGATCAAATAATGGTTCTTTATTTTATCATGCTCAGCAGCTGAATTAATATGAAGTAAATTTAATTTCTGCCTGGTCAGATCATTAACTGTAATACTCAAATGAAAAATCAATTGCTATGTATTTTCAATTAAAGTGAACCAGTATGAAATGGAATAGAATGTAACAGAATATTGATAAATTACCAGTGTATCCATTGATGGAAATTCACCTGTGTAATTGATGCTTCTTTTGGTTTGAAGATGCGTAAGATTTGTAAAGATTACTTTGCCTTTTATATCCTCCTAGCATTCATCAGTAGGACTAACTAGGCATTTGAGCATGTTGACCTTATATGTTTTCTGATCTCCAGGAGGTTCAGTTTATTTTGCAGACAATATTTATAGAAAATGTGTAGATAATAAAAGTAGCAAATGACATATGTTAAGTAATAAAATCATAAATGCAGATATTAGACTGTAAATTGCATGCAGTCAGAAATAATATCTTTCTGGTTTAACCACCTTGGAGTCTAACATAATGTCTGATACAGAGGTTCCTCAAAAGACTCCACATAGAGCTCCCCTATGACCCAGCAATCCCACTTTTGGGCATTTACCCAAATGTTTACAAACAAGACCACACTAAAGCTACCAGCATGACTATGTTTATTGCAGCACTATTTACTATAGCTAAGATATGGAACCAACCCAGATACCCCTCAGTAGATGAATGGATCAAGAAAATGTGATATATATACACAATGGAATTTTATGCCTCCATCAGAAAGAATGACATTGCCCCATTTGTTAGGAAATGGAAAGACTGGAAAAAATTATATTAAGTAAGCCAGGCCCAAAGAAACATAGTTCCCATGGTTTCCCTTATTTGCAATAACTAGTATATGTGTGAGTCAAGCAGAAAAGGTCAGATAAGGTGATGTTAGGGAAATGAACCCTAAGATATGTATTCAAATGTTTTTTTTTCTTTCATGCGATTATTTCTAACACATTTATAAGATTATTTCTTTGTTGCTTTGTATGTCCCTCCCCCAGAGTATAACTCCTGCTTTCACTGTATTTGATGCCAGTATAATTTGTGGAGGGGAAGGGGAAAAACAAGTCATTTAAATAGGGATACCGTTGGACACATTGCAACAATGAGATGTACAAGTCATTATGTCGAAAAATGAACTTTACAACTTTGGTGCGGGGTGGGGAGGTAGCGGGGAGGATTGGAGGGGATGGGGGGAGGATGGGAAGGGGAAACAAAGGAGGAGGCTACAATGCTTGATAAGAAATGTGCTCATTATCTTGCCCATGTAATTGTAACCCCTCTGTACAGTATTTTCACAATAAAAAAATAAAAAATATTTGCCTATACATTTGAATAAATGTATGAGAAGCCAAATTCACAGTGAGTGAAGTGAAAGAATGCAAAGAGAACAATCAGAAAAAAAAGATGAGACAGAGACAGAGAGAGTCAGAGGCAGAAACAGAAGAGAAGGCTATTGAGTCAGTTGGAACCGTAAGAAAAGGGGTAAGCCCAGGGTAAAACTGATTAAAAGTATTTATTGTGGAAATGGTGTCACATTAGTTTTTGAATTTTCTTCCTTATGTATCTAGGTAATTAAAAAATCTTATGTTAAGTCCAAATACTTGGTTAAAGGCTCTGTTCTTGCTTGATGCAACAGAAAGAACTCAGGGTCTGCACTTGGATATGATATTTTCACTAACATGCAGTGAATAAAAGTAAAATTTACTCTTCAAAAAATAATGGTCCTGAACAAGAGGTGCTATTAAGATGGTAGTGATAATGTAAAGAAACACAAAAATTGTAGTTAGATGTATGATAGTAGCCAAACTGTCAAAATGGGACCGGCCAGTGTATGTCTGGGAGAGTTGGCTGGAGGAGAGAAGTAGGAGGTAAGGGAAGATTTGAAGAGTAATTATTAGTCAAAAAACTGCTTTGAAAGACTAGAGAATCTCTTTCAAAAACTGATTTCAGGGCTTGTGATGATTATACACATCCATATTTCCAGCTACTTGGGACATAGATGTAGGAGAATTATAAATTCTAGACTAGCTCTATCTCAAAAACAAAATAAAAACAAAAGAATATATCTTTTAAACAATACTCATTAAGACACTTCAATCACTTTATGTTCTAACTGAGCAACAACCTAAAATATTGTATGTGACAAAGTATTTTCCTATTTGGTGGGCATTACATGTCACACTTCTATTCTGTATAGGTAGGCTTGCTACTTGTTAGTGTGGTCACTGAATGCTACACACCAGGATTTATAGTCTTCCCACTCTTTAAGTTTTTATCATTGTCCTCTATGGTCTAACTTTTGTTACAGTCCAGCTATAGCCTGTTCAATTGGTAGATTTGCTTGCATGGTTGATATTTTATTTCATGAAATGACGTTTGGAAAGAGAGGAAGAGTGATCTGAAACGTTGCCCTCTGTCTCAGAAGTATACTGCTGCTAGCCCTTACATGTGATAGATGGAGAAGAAGACAACCTTACCTGGGTGGCCTCATTCCGGTTATACAGACAAGGAAATTCCCTCACAACCCCACTTGAATAATGTAGCAGCAGTCAACAAAGTTTCAAGAAGGTACAGTTCTCTTAAAGTCTCAGACCACAGGGGCAGACAGCCTAGTATGACTCTGTTCCCAGAAGCCAAAAAGAAAAGATGAAAACCAGACCCTGTAATTCCCTTGATTGCATTTCTTCAAGCTTCAAATTGTAGAATAAATTTCAACTCTTCCTAATGATTTACAAGACCCAGCTGAATTTGTTCTTACTTATACTTCTGATTACCATTCCATCTTACCCCACTGTGCAGTCATTCCAAGGTTCTTTCTGTTCCTTGAACATACCACATTCTTTCCATCTTAGAAAAAGCACTTCCTGTTTCTTCTCCTAGACCACTGTGAATCCAACAGTACCTTCTTCCTGTAACTCAATCTCAATTCAGTGACTTGGAGAAAAATTTCTAACCCTTTTTGCAGGCTAGCTACTCTCTACTGTTTACTCTTCAGCATATCCCTCTGCTTTATTTTCTTTACACCATGGAACACTTTAAAAATGATGCTGCTTTTGCTTTTATTATCAATGTCCTTGACCAGCACCATCATAATAGGGGACCTGTGTGACATTTGCTCTGCCATCTATTGCTTCTAAAGGTGCTTAGTCCAGTCAGGTGTTCAATGTATGTTTGAAAGAGTAACTTGTGGAATGAAATACAAATAGAAAGCAATCGTAAATGATTTTTTATTGTGAAAATACCGTACAGAGGGGCTACAATTACATGGGCAAGATAATGAGTACATTTCTTATCAAAATTGTTGCCTCCTCCTTTGTTTCCCCTTCCCATCCCTTCCCATCTCTCCTGCCCCCCCCAATTACTCAAGCTGATTCAAAACTTTTCTTTCTTTCTTTATTTTTTATTGTGAAAATACTGTACAGAGGGGTTACAATTACATGGGCAAGATAATGAGTACATTTCTTATCAAGCATTGTAGCCTCCTCCTTTGTTTCCCCTTCCCATCCCTTCCCAGCCTCCCCCCTCCCCCCTAACCAATCCTTCCCCGACCAAAGTTGTAAAGTTCCCTTTTTCCACATGACAACTTGTACTTGTCATTGTTGCTACAGGTCCGCCTGTATCCTTATTTAAACGACTTGTTTTTTTCCCTTCCCCTCCACAAATTATAGTGACATCAAATACAGTGAAAGCAGGGGTTATACTGTGGGGGAGGGACATACAAAGCAACAAAGAAATAATCTTATGAATGCATTAGAAACAAATGCATGAAAGAAAAAAAACATTTAAATACATATCTGAGGGTTCATTTTCCTAACATCACATTATCTGACCTTTTCTGCTTGACTCATACATTTACTAGATATTGCAAATAAGGGAAACCATGGGACCTATGTTTCTTTGGGCTTGGATTACTTCACTTAATATAATTTTTTCCAGTCTTTCCATTTCCTAACAAATGGGGCAATGTCCTTCTTTCTGATGGAGGCATAGAATTCCATTGTGTATATAAACCACATTTTCTTGATCCATTCATGTACTGAGGGGCATCTGGGTTGGTTCCATATCTTAGCTATTGTAAATAATGCTGCAATAAACATAGTTGTGCTGGTAGCTTTGTGTGGTCTTGTTTGTAAACATTTGAGTAAATGCCCAAAAGTGGGATTTCTGGGTCATAGGGGAGCTCTATGTTGATTCTTTCAAGAAACCTCCATACTACTTTCCAAAGTAGTTGAACAAGATTACACTCCCACCAACAATGAAGTAAGGTTTCCTTCTGTCCACATCACCTCCAGCATCTGTTGTTATTAGAGTTCTTGATTTTAGGCATTCTAACTGGGGTGAGGTGGTATCTTAATGTTGTTTTGATTTGCATCTTTTTATGGCTAGGGAGGTTGAGCATTTCTTCATGTGTCTATTGTCCATCCTTCTTTCTTCTTCAGAGAAGTTTCTCTTTAAGTCTTTCGCCCACTTATTTATTGGGCAGTTGTTTCTTTGAGGATTTGTTGTTGGGGATTTAAGTTTTTGAGTTCCAAGTATATTTTAGATATGAGACCCTTGTCTGTTGTATGGCTAGTGAAGATCTCCCAATCCGTGGGCTTTCTATTGATCTTGCTAGCTATGTCCTTTGCCATGCAGAAGCTCTGCAACTTCATGCAATCCCATTTATCCAACCTTTCTTTGATTTGTTGTGTTTCCAGGTCTCTATTAAGAAAATTTTGGCCTGCTCCAAGGAGACCTAGGGTTTCTCCTATTCCATCCTGTAATATTTTCAGAGTGTCTGCTTTGACTCTGAGGTCTTTGATCCATTTGGAGTTGATTCTGGTGCAGGGTGATATATAAGGATCTAGACAATGTTATATTGTAGTAGGTTGCATTCCATAATTAGTCATGATTTTGTGAACTGAAGGAATCCTCAAATTGTGTAAACAGAAGCTATCTTGTTTGTTTTTTGTTTCCTTTAATAAAACACGAATCAACAATGCAAAATAAGGTGTGTGTGTGTGTGTGTGTGTGTGTGTGTGTGTGTGTGTGTGTGTGTTTGTGTAGCCAAGTTCTATTTTGGAGCCTACCTTTGATATCTATACTTGTTACTAGATACTTATCTCCCAAAAGATCCCAAATGAACTTGAATTAGAAACCACAAACTAATCTTTTCTTACTGTGTAGGCTCAAAGTTCTTCATCAAAAGAGGACTAGATGATAACAGTAATTTTTTGCGTTTAACTATAGGTCAACAGGAACTATTTTCAAAGATGGGCTCTAAATCAATTTTTATGAATCAGCTGTTTACATGTAAACAATGGGTATGTCTTTGATAGGTATTGTCCTCGATTTGAGTTGCTAGAATATGAACTCTTCTGCAAAGAGGAAAAGGAAATGAAGGACAACCTTGTTCCCAAAGTGTGAAGTCTTGAGGATCAGTGATGAATGGAGTAGACAGATCATTGCTGCCTTGCCTATGGAAACAGCAGTGTCGTCCACTTCCGGGGGGCTCAGCCTCCTGCTCCTGCCTTTTTGCTTCTAAACCTGCACTAAGGACCAAGCAAAGGGAGTTATGTTCTTTCATAAGAACTGCCTGTGGGCAAGATTAAAGTTCTTTATTAGAAGAGAGCAATAGGAAAACCCTATTTGGTGTTTACTCAGTGTGGAAGTGGAATCAACATTATCCTGTACACTTCGCAGAGCACAATGAAGACAGCATATGTATAGAGAGTTGTCCTGATTCCTTTTTGGGGGTGTAATTTAACTAAAATGAGATTGCATCTTTTTAAACTGGCTTCTTAAAATAGATTAATCTGGAATGAACATTTGATGAAGCATAGCATTTGTTTGTGATTAATATATGTGCATGTCAAAAGCACTACAACACAAACTAAAATACAAAGGACAATTTCAGAAATGGTTTAATTTCATGAACCCAGAGGATTATTATGAATTTTGTCTACACTTCAGAGTTAATTATCATGTCCTTGGGAGTAGGAGTCTCCTCTTTCTTGTCCCATTTGAAATCCTTTTCCTTTTTTCTTGAAATACTAGTATTTTACTAACAAATTTTTGATATGAGCTTAAGTGTCATTCTTCTGGCATATTTAGCTTTAGCTGCTGGTAGCTCCAGCAGCTATTTCGACATTACTTAAATTTCAAAGGTTACCCTGAATTAAGAGTTACGGATTACTGAGTTTCATTTTCAATCCCATTGCTATCTTCCTTTTCACCAACTGAAAAAAATGAAAATTTCCAAACTACTCATTTTTCCATTTCATCTGGTTTTATGTTTTCAGGGCAATAAATGTTTGAACAAGAACTCAGAGATCTAATTTAATTTGAAAAATGCATTAATTTAGTGAGTTAGAAAGAAGAAAGTGCCAGAGAGCCTCTTTACTCTCTATAATTCATCTTTCATTTTGAAAGTACCAAAGTTTTCTGTAATTTTACTTTTATCTTTCATTTTCTAAAGTAAATATGCAATTTGAACATTACCAGCACTTGCACCCACACTTTTAAAAATAGATTATTTTGTTTGGTTATTTGGCTAAGGGTTTTGATTCAAAGTGAGAAGAAGTCAACATTTCCTTACTCTTTATTTCTTTCCTATCCTTATTCTGACAGAGCATCTGAAAAAAAAAAGAATATTATATTCCTGTATCACAAGATAGAACCACAGCAGAAGAAAAGCCAAATAACACTGTTAATGGCATGAAGTAGATAAACAAGTACTTGGTGTGAAAAATAACTTGTTTTATTGTGAGCTTTTGGATTGAAAAAACTCAAACGTAAAGGTTCATAGAGTCATTAGGGCTTTAGCTTTCGTCCATAGCTGACATAGAGGAAATGTGCTTTTCCCTTATTTTCTGATGTCTTTAGATGATAGGTCCCTTACAAAAACAGACTTTATGTGGTTTTCAGAAAATTCCTTACATGATAAATTAGAAAGGACTTTTGTAAGGGGGTTATTTTTCTTTTTCCTTGGAAAGAAAAACATAAACATTGCTCCCTGTGAAAGAATGACAGAGCAGATACTTTTCATGTCCCTTGGAGCAGACGCCAGCGAGGGCTTGGATTTCAAAGGGAACTGTGTGTTCTGACAGCATTTTAGGGCCAGAGGTAAGAAAATGAATGGATTCTTGCTAAACCCTGAAAATTTATTTCAAATTGTCCTCACTCTAGTACATAGGAGAGTAGAATTATGAATTTTAAGTCTTGAACTTTTACTTTGTGGCTATTTTATCTTTCAAGTTCTAATAGTAGAGCATTTCCTTAGTCTTAGGATTGAGTTTAGTGATCTTGTTGTACACTAGAGCCAATACTAGAATCACCTTGTAGGTCAGAATAGAAAAAAAAAAAAAACCTCTATGTGCATAGATAGATCTGTAAGAACGTCAGACTTAGAAAGCTTGGCATCAGTTTTTCCATTTTAACTCACTGCTGTTTATACCACCTAGGCTGTAGTATATTGTTATGAAAATCTGAGATATTATAAGGGAAGATCTGCTCTCTGCTTCTCCTAGCTTTTGGCTAAGGTTGCCAGCAATCCTTTGGGTTTACTGATTGGTAGATGTATCACATCAATCTCTGCCTTTAGTATCACAGGTATGTCTCTATTTGTTTTAAATGTCTCACTTCTTATAAAGGGTTTTTGATTTTTGTTTTTTTGGGGGGGATTTTTGGGGGGGTCTGGTCGTGGGGCATGAACTCTGGGCCTGGGCGCTGTCCCTCAGCTCTTCAGCTCAAGGCTAGCATTCTACCACTTGAGCCACAGCACCACTTTCGGCTTTTTTCTTTTTGCTTATGTGGTGCTGAGGAATCGAACTCAGGGCCTCATGCATGCAAGGCAAGTGCTCTACCACTGAGCCACCTTCCCAGCCCCTTCTTATAAAGGTTTTAAGAGCAGAGCCAGTCATAGGACAAGAACTCATCCTAATTCCATCTGATGTTATCTTAATTTGATTTGACTACAACTGAAAAAAAAAACCCAAACCCTATTTTTCAAACAAGTCTTCTTAGGACTTCTGCATGTGTCTTAGGGAAATCTGTTCCAAGGCTCCTGTATCTCCCTGCCTGTGTCAGAAGATATGACAGTCTACAGAAGCACCATGCACATCTTTGCTAAATTGCTATAGCACCGGACCTACCATGTTCTGCTGAGCCTTTCTCCCTGAATTCCTCGACAGTAATGTAGCTCACTGTACATATAGCTGAGATCTGAGCCCTTAGCCATCACACTTAGGGGCTTGCAGGCCGGGAAGCTGAGCTGCCATGCAGACATTCCTGCTGCTACTGTTGGGTGAATTATAAACTGCCATTCTGGGATCCACTGTGTCCCACTGTAGAGTTGAGGAAATGGTGGGTTTTTCCCAAGCCAGACTCCTCTTGTGGTTAGTCACCTCTCTGGAATTTTGTTAGTCCTTGGCATCTTATGTTAGGTTGGGGATCTTCCCTGGTGCTGAGCCGCTGTCTGTAGTTTTGGACTCAATCTTTACGGATCCCGTGTCTTTACCTGAGATGTTCTTTCCTAGGGCTACATGTATATGCAGTTACATAGCACCTTGCACCTAGAAGGTTTTCCTGCTTTGATGCTCTGCCCTTCCTATCTTGAATTCTTAATAAAAAATTGAATTATTTTTCAGCCAGGTGCTGGTGGCTCATGGCTATAATCCTAGCTACTCAGGTGGCTAAGATCTGAAGATCACGTTTCAAAGATAGCACAGACAGAAAAGTCTGAGACTCATTTCCAGTTAATAATCAAAAAGCAGAAGTGGAGCTATGGCTCAAATGGTACAGTGCTAGCCTTGATAATAGAGGCCCAGGAACAGCACCTAGGCCCTGAGTTAAAGCCCTAGAACTGGCACCAATAAAATGTTAATCATTGTTCTTGTTTATGGATTTTTCTTTTACAGTAGGTTCTGTAGATTATGCCATTGGTCCCATCTGACTATACTTCATTAGAACAACCTAAAACATAATAGACAACATAAAAATAATAGTTGATTGCCCTTCTTCCACTTTTCATTGCTCCTACATTTTTTGTACCTATTCTGGTTGTTACAATTGTGGTGGTTCTAAAGAGCTCTTACTCATTTTAATTAAAAAAAATTCAGTTGGCTGGGCACTGGTGGTTCATGCCCATAATTCTAGCTATTCAAAGAGGCTGAGATCTGAGGATTGTCGTTCAAAGCCAACCTGGATAGGAAAGTCTGTGAGACTCTTACCACCAATAAGCTACTCAGAAAAAGCTGGAAGTGGAGCTATAGCTCGAGTGGTAGAGAGCTAGTCTTGAACACAAAGAGGCTCAGGGACAGCACCCAGGCCCTGAGTTCAAGTCCCGGGACCAGAAGACAAAACAACAAACTTCAGTTAGCCCTAAACCTAAATCCACCTGTCTATTTCTATTTCTATACTATTATGTCTATTTTTATTCCTATGCTAAGAGATGAGCAGCAGTTCAGGAGCTCAGGCCCTACTTAGTACCTAAATGCAAAGTCAAAGAGTCACCTGAGAAAAATGAACACAGTGCTGAGTTTGGCACATATGATGGATCAAAGTAGTGCTTGATTCATTGTTAGAAACTCTATGGTTAAAACTAAGAGAATGTTATGTATTTTCTTTTTACTTTTGTTTTTATCTTTAAGTAATTGTAAAATGGAGCCATTCAACAAAGCAATATATGAATATACTGAGTCTTTATATATATTTGAGGTATGTATACATATATACACATACATGTATGTATATAGTCACACAATGATATATATTATATGAACATATATACACACGTATATAAACATCATATATGATATATGCATATATATGTGATGTACATATATACAGATATGTATTCATAATATATGAATATACAAATATGTAGGCATGATGTGTATACATGATATGTAAAATATAGAAATCAATATATTTGTGGAGATTATGCATCTATAAAAACATCTGTGTGATGATGAGTATTTGTTGAAGTTGTATTTGAAATTTGAATTCGAGTTAAAACTCAGAATTTGTATTAATTCAAGTCATGGATTAAATAGTATTTTACTTATTTATATTTCTTTTCATTATCTTTAAGTACAAAGGAGTTGTCATTTAACAAAACAGTTTGTGAATACAGCATATCTTGACTGATGGGTCTGTGCTTCTTTTTATCACTTGGGTTTCTTAGTTCTGCTCATAGTTACTATTTTTCCTCTATTCCAACCAACCACACATTCTTTACCCCGCCTTGTTATAAGAATCATGAAGATGTTTAACTTCTTATTTTTTGTCCTTAATTCTGTCACCATGAGTTGAGTGTGTATTAGAGGATTATTTAATATTACTCAATACCAAGAGGCTCATTCTGGACCACCATATAGTTTTGGCAGCCAAAGAGAGACATCTGGTCAGCAGATCTTTTTGCCTTAGTGAATAGAAAAATAAGGCAGCTGTACATTTATAAAGTGGTGACCATCCACATACAGAATGGTAGGAAAACACGGACAATAGCCAAAATGTGAAAGACCTGGAAGGAGAAAATACATTTTTTAATGAAAACCTACTGAATTGGCACAAATGATTGTTCAAATGGCAAAGCTTTGCAAGCGTGAAAATCCTGATAATTATTCTTGATAACTTTGCCTTAGCCCGTATGATTCTACTCACGACACACATGGTGAAGCAAACCAAACTGCTGGTTCTGAAATTTATGGCATTAGTGATCAAAAACTGTTCCCAACATCACTGTTATTTGGGAAAAAGTGGGATAGTTCTAGCAATAAAATTTAACTTTAAATATTGAAGACTTGAAAGAAAAAAGAGATTGACTCACATTTTTTCGAATACTCTGTTGCCTGAAAGTTGTCTCATTGAATGACTCCATGTATAGGTGAGAAAAACAGAAAAAGTCTATATTTTCACTTTTAAACTTCATACAGGTATTTCTATCATGTTTTATGCTGATTCCTGCTGGCATTTTATACTTTTTTGTGTGTGAAAAAGGAAACTGGCTCCTGATGTCCTTAGCATTTACTTTCCAAACTTCCTAGCAGGTGCCAATTTAACATCCATTTCTCTGCTTTCGTTACACTGGATTCTATTTTCAGTCAGTCCCACTAGGAAAAGCGAAGAGGAAATTGTAGCTGCTGGGAAGCTGTGTGTGTGAAAAGAATCACAGGTTTTCTGTCTCCCACTTTTGTTCCCACAGAAGATGATTACTCTCCCTTCTCACTCCTTCGCTACCTTCCTGTGTCCAATAAGGCTGGCAAACAACTGCAGAAAGTCAGTGTTGTTTCCTTTCCAGAGGAATAGGATGTTCCCAAAACATGGTGATGAACTGACAAACTTGATAGGCCAGCTGCACCTGTCCAGTATAAGTGCAGAAAGAATGGCTGCTTTGAAACATTTTATCTTTAGGGGATTCTGCGTTTGGGTGACCTGGAATCATGCCAGTTGAATGTGACATTTAGAGTCAGCATTATGCCTAGTTCACCTCTCCAAGCAAGTGAAGAGTAACCTGGACTGCTTAATGGTTAGCTTTTTACCTTGACATATGCACAAAATAAATTTGGCATCAGTAAAGGTCAGTTTTGAAATCAGAAACAGCAGATGTGGTTCCTGGAATCTTCAAAAGCTGCTGCTATGAAAATGAGCATTAAGTTACCTTACCATTAACTAAATACCGTTTGGGCTTTGAAAACTCCAGAATGTCAGAGAATATAAAGCTCAACAAGTAAGCAAAATGTCATTTATAATATCTGAACAGAAATTTGCCTTGGCTTTTGTTGTTAAAGCGTCATTGTTATAATAACGAAGACTTAGAAATGACCTGTGAACATCACTCAGTTATCCATTTTCAAAGGCTGAGAATATGTGTGACTTTAGGAAAATCTTAATAAGTAAAAGTGATACAGGATGATATTGTAAGTCTTGACTGGACTTTGGATGCTATGTCTTAGCCCTACTGTTTAACAGATCAGAAGCGGCTATGCATGCCATTTAAATTATACTTCAAGTAAACAATAGTAGCTTTCTGGAAGTTTTTTTTAATCTGATTTGTATTTCCCTGAGTTTCACAGTAATCAAAAACAAGGGGCAATAGGAAAGACTCTTCTATTGGATAATTCTTCCTATAACTGAAGGATTAATTAGGATTAAAAGAGGAAATGATCTGCTTTCTATTCTTTTTCTAATTATAAGGAGAAGAGACATTCAGCTGTAATGTGTATGCAATGGTTCACATTCTTTAAGTTTCACTTTGAAAATGAGTAATTTTTTTCTCTCTAGTAGTACAGTGTAAACTAATTTGACTCTTAATGAAGAAATTTGATATTTCTTTCCACAGTTGTCAATTGAACTTGAAAATATCAGAGCTTCTGTGAACTGATCATCATCATTTCTATTTGATGAAAATATTTTGATTTTAATATTTCTGAAATAGATACCTATTTAAAAAATTGTACATTCTATGTCAACACTATTTAAGATTACAGTATGGAAAGAAATTTTAATGTGTTGCCTGATAGGCTAGGATAATTAATAAAAGGTTGACAATATAGTTTATTAAAATATATGTAAATTATATTTCATATTCCTATAAAGTGAGCTGATTTTGTAAAAATGACACTTATAGTAGTAATTCAGTTTGTTACTTGGGGAATTTGCTGTCAGGGGCTATTGCTTCATCTTTGTTCAGTCAGCAAAGAGGACTGGCATGTGATCAGATAGTTACAGTGCAATGTGGGTAGTTCCCCCAAAGAGCTGTAAAACATAGTTCCCCTCCTCTGAAGAATTTACTGAGGTATCCCTGGATAAGAGAAAGGCATTGATAAACACCATTAGTGATCAGTCTTGACACAATAATGAAATACTTTGAAGGCTCGTTTAATTTTTCAAAATCATTTTTATTTTATAGAATAAATGATGTGTTTACATTTGTTCAGTGAAATATTTTTTATGTTGTTATATAGACAAAGACTACTGCTCCAGGAACTTATATCATCTTTATTTTGTGGTTCTATATTGTTATTTTTTCCTTTGGTTGAATCTTCTACCATAGGGTTTATTAGTATACTCAATAAGAAGCAAGAGTATAACTCTTAGATTTAAGCAATTAGAAAATTAGAACCCTAGTGAAGTTTGGGTTCCTAGAGTCTGAATAGAACTGCTACGTAGGCATTAGAGTAGTACTAGTGCTCCATCATTTTTTCCTCAGCATAACAATGTATTTTTCTGAGCAGAATTTATATTCTCCAAGCTTCAATGGGGTGGGGAGGGGAGAGAGAGAGAGACAGAGACAGAGACAGACAGAGACAGAGACAGAGAACACATATTGATTTAACAATTACTATTACCTTTCATGCAGTACTTTTAAAGTATGTCTTCTGGGGCTGGAAAGGTGGCTCAGTGGTAGAGTGCTTGCCTTGCATGTATGAGGCCCTAGGTTTGATTCCTCAGCACTACATAAGCAGAAAAAACCAGAATTGGTGCTGTGACTCAAGTGGTAGAGCACTAGCCTTGAGCTGAAGAAATGAAGGACAATGCCCAGGCCCAGAGTTCAGGCTCCATGACTGACAAAAAAAACAAAATGAACCCAAGATAGGGACACAAGTGGTTTTTTTTCTTTCTTGCTATTGTTTCTAACATATTTATAATGTACCATGTGATTTTTTTTTTGTTTCTTTGTATGTTCCTCCCCCACGGTATAACCCCTGTTTTCACTGTATTTGATGTCGGTGCCCTACATCTTGTATATACACTTTTCTAATTTGGGGAGGGGAAGGGAAAAAACAATTGCTTAAATAGGGATACAGGTTGACCTACTGTAATAATGAGATGCACAAGACACTATGTTGAAAAACAAACTTTACAGTTTAGGCAGGGGTGGGGAGTGTGGTTGTGGAGGTGGGAGGGAAGGGATGGTAGGGGAAAAACAAAGGAGGAGGTAACAGTGCTTGATAGGAAATGTACTCATTACCTTGCTCATGTAACTGTAACCCCTCTTTACAGTATTTTTACAATAAAAAGTATAAAAATGTCATATATATTTAAGTATAGTAAATTGTAAGCATCTTAAATTCAGTTTTTAAAATACTGTGTTTTTAGAGAAGTCATGTAAATTGTACAAGGAGTAATTATGAGGTTGTGGAGTGTGTATATTCCAAATGGAAATCTGATAGATTAACTGAATTTCAGGACTGGGCACTTGTTATCACTCTTTGTATTAGCAAAACCCCTAGTGAGCTTATCCACATGGAATCTTCTTGTAGAAGACATTTAGGCTTCGTTAGAAAGGAGTAAATTATGGGAAACTATATAATACTTTAGTTCATTAGCTACCATTCAGGATAAGATTTAGATTTAAATAGGCTTAATTGCTAAAATTTCTTACGGTTTTGCTTAACAACATAAAAACACAGTTCTTCATAATAAAATGAGGTACCGAAATTAGCTAATCTTACATTAAATGAGAACATCAAAAACAACAGAGTCTGAGTGCCTGGTCAAGATAACACAACTATTTGACACCAGAACTTGACTAGAAGCAAATTGTTTTGATCCCGTTCTACCATGGTGAAATAGTTGTTTAAGTTGAAAACTGCTTAGGTTACAAAGTAGAGAAAAATGATGACAATCCAAAGCAACCTTCTAATATTTCAGGTTCTATTGCTTTAATTGTTAGATTCATTATCTGTTAGATAGAAATTAAATAAGATTTTTTTGGGGGGGTCTGGTCGTGGGGCCTGAACTCTGGGCCTGGGCGCTGTCCCTCAGCTCTTCAGCTCAAGGCTAGCGCTCTACCACTTGAGCCACAGCGCCACTTCTGGCTTTTTTCTTTTTGCTTATGTGGTGCTGAGGAATTGAACCCAGGCCCTCAGGCATGCAAGGCAAGCACTCTACCACTGAGCCACCTTCCCAGCCCCTAAAGAAGGTTTTGAAACTACCACTTTACCAAGTGTCTAGTGATGGACACATTGAAGGAAAAAATATTTCCCAAATGGATACAGAGCTTTGAAATGCCAGACTTTCCATTTTGATTAGAGCAAAAAAGGCATGGAATAGCCAGGTGCTAACCAATGGATCATAACATAATACTAGCTACTCAGAAGGCTGAGATCTGAGGTTGTGGTTCGAAGCCAGCCTAGGTATAAAAGACTGTGAGACCGTTGTCTCTATTTCACCAAGAAAAGCTGGAAGTAGAGATATGACTTAAGTGGTAGAGCATCAGCCTTGAGCAGAACAAACCCATGGTAGAGCGCCATGCCCTGAGTTCAAGCCCAAGTATTGGCACAAAAGCAAAAACAGCAATGATTCCATAATCGAGTGCTGCTTTTTTTTTCTGCCTAACGAGTGTACAAATTACTGACTTTAAAAATTAGCTCATTTTTATTGAGCTTTCATGTAGATTTGTACTCCCATTCTTGAAGTATGTCACAATGTTTCAGGGAAGTTCAGAGGAACGCCTTTCCTCATCCTCTCCTAAGGAAATACATCACCTTTATACCCACTGCACAGTAACACACAGTGGTAATATCTGTGCCCACTTTATGAAAACATGTCCCAATTTAGGTCCTCAAGTGAGTGGAAATTAGCAATCCCCTCTGGATGTTTTAGAAAGCCAATGGAATTTAATGGGATTTAAAGATTTGCATAGCTGCATACGTTGCTTCTGTATGAAGTCATCATTGTGCTCATCAGAAGTTCTGAGTGGCAGCAACAGAAAGATAACTAAAAATAGAGAAAGGAATTACTAAATATTTAGGGAATGCAATTCCAGTAATTATTTCTAAAATATTGGCAATAAAGGGATCTTAGATATGAATCATATGAATTGCAATTTTGTTTATTTAAAAAATAGACAAATTCAGTCGAGATTGATCAACATATGTTGTACTCATAACCTGACCTAGGGAATTGTAACCTCTCTGTATAACTACTTAATAACAAAATAAAAAATTAAAAGTTTATAAGGCCATATTTATCCTCTACGTAAAACAACTGATATCTATCAGGTTTTCACTTTTTATCTATTACATCTGTCAATGTCAATCTTATAGCTTCTCCCTCCTCTCGCCTGTCTCATCTCCCTCTCCATCTCTTTTTCTCTTTCCTTCTCTCCTTTCTTTTCTTTCTCTCTTTTTCCTCTCCCCACTCTGACCTAGTATTTCATATATGCCAGGCAAGCATTATGTCACTAAACTACGTATGCAGCCATAGACATTTTCATAGCGAAAATAAATATACCATGTAGTTCAATAGCACACGGAGAATAACTTTTAAGTAACTGATATTTTAATAATTAAGAGTTTCTAAAAAGGCAGTTAGAGTCTCCCTTTAGAAATCTCAGGAAATCCGTAGGCCCTGAATCCATTTCCTTTAAAAGACTGCTTCTTCAGGATATTCTTTTTCATGCTGTCATGGGTAAATCCTGTTTCAGAATTTTAAGGAAGTGGCTGATTTTACTCTTTTACGATTAGTTTTTCTGATGTTCACCCATTTATTTGATGTTTCATTCTTCATGTTTAAAAATCCTATCAAGCTAAAAGTAATACTTCTGTAAGTTTCATTAGTACTCAGTCTTACACTCTCAAAATACATTCCTAAACCACTAATTTTCTGTGTTACCCTCTCACCTTCTGGGATATATCCTCAATTCATATACTTACAACTTGGACAGTTGTTTCATTGTCCTTCAGTGTCACAAATGTTCCTTCCCTTTCCTTCCTTGCCCTTCCCTTCACTTGAGTCTCACAGATGTTTCTGGCTGGGCTGGCTCTGAACCGCAGTCCTCTGATCTGTCTCCTGAGTAGCTAGGATTACAGATATGAGCCACCAGAGCCTAGCTTCAAATGTTAAACATTTTCTGTAGCTGTAATTAATCTTTTCCCTTTTATATTGAATTGACTTGTACTCTTGGCCTCAACTATTCACACTGTTTATATTTTCATTGATAACTTTCCTTTGGTTTCTGCCTAGAAAAGGGTCATCACTAGGTTCTTCATTGTTCTCTTCATTGGCTTCTGACTGTCACTTTGGATTCTTCTTCTCTCTCACACGCGCTTTCCAGTACATAACCAAGTCCTGTGGATCCTGTCTCATAAACGTTTCTGAAATACAACAGCTCTGCGTGCTGATACCTCATACTGGGAATTGAAGTAGTTCCCTTCCGAAAACACCTTGAGCTTATACTTTTCTCTCTCTTTCTCCTCCCATATTGCAGCTAGGAATTTCCTTTGCAAGAAACCTTCCAGTGGCTTTTTATTGCCTCTCTCATTATGTTCAGTCTCTTTAACATGACAAACATTGTCTTTAGTCTTACTTTGGTCTAGCTTAAATAGATTCCTGGTATTTCTCCACACACATGTAAATCCACCATCCCTATGTTTTATAAGACAAATTCCTTTTAATCTTTTGGGTGCCCATCTTTATTTCCTACCTTTTGAAAGAAGCTTTTGCTTCATTTTTTAAACTTGACTAGAGAAGTATATTTATTTTTTTATAAATTTTTATTGTAAACATACTGTACAGAGGGGTTACAGTTATATGAGCAAGGTAATGAGTCCATTTCCTATTGAGCATTGTTACCCCCTCCTTTGTTTTTCCCCTACCATCCCTTCCCTCCCTACCTCCCGAACTACTCCTCCCCACCCCAAAGTTGTAAAGTTCATTTTCAACATAGTGTCTTGTACATCACATTGTTACAATGGGTCAACCTGTGTCCTTATTTCAGTATTTTGTTATTTTCCTTCCCCTCCCCAAATTAGAAAACTGTATATACAAGATGCAGGACACCAACATCAAATACAGTGAAAACAGGGGTTATACCATAGGGGAAGAACATACAAAAGAAATAAAAAAATCACACAATACATTATAAGTACATTTAAAAACAACAGCAACAAAGATAAAACATCTTGTGTACCTGTCTTGGGGTTCATTTCACTTAACATCATCTTATATGGTCATATATACATAGCTTTTGATCTTTTCTGCTTGTCCTAGACATATACTAGCTATTGCAAATAAGGAAACCATGGGATTTATGTTTCTTTGGGCCTGGCTTACTTCATTTAATATAATTTTTTCTGAGTCTTTCATTTCCTAACATTTCTGATGGAGGCATAGAATTCCATTGTATATATACACCATATTTTCTTGATCCATTCATCTACTGAGAGGCATCTGGGTTGGTTCTATCTCTTAGCTGTGGTAAACAATGCTGCAGTAAACATAGTTGGGCTGGTAGCTTTAGTATGGCCTTGTTTGTGATTGTTTGGGTAAATGCCTAAAAGTGGGATTGCTGGGTCATAGGAGAGCTCTATGTGGAGTCTTTTGAGGAACCTCCATACTGGTTTCCAAAGTGGTTGAACAAGTTTACACTCTCACCAACAGTGCAGTAAGGTTCCCTTCTGTCCACATCCCCTCCAGCATCTATTGTTATTAGATTCCTTGATTATAACCATTCTAACTGGAATCTCAGTATTGTTTTGATTTGCATTTCTTTTATGGCTAGGGAAATGGAGGATTTCTTCATGTGTCTATTGGCCATTCTTATTTCCTCTTCAGAGAATTAAGCCTTTGCTTCTTACTGGACCAGGTAGATCCTTACTCTGCTTCCCAGCTCCTTGAATGTCCATTGTCCAAACACTCCTGGCACTTTCTTGTTGGTATATGTGTTGTGGTTGTTTATAGCATTATGATGTCCTTTATTATCCTGCTCACAGTTTTCATCTCCATGTTGTATGAGGACTTTGCAGTTTGTTGAAAGAAATTACTTAACTAGAGAGATTGCATAACATGGTGTTTTATAGAATGAGCCTGGGTTCAAATGTTGTTTCAAACTATGGAAATTTGAGCAAATCACCATTCCATTAGGTCTGACTTTCCTAATTATATTGTAACCTCTTTCATGGTTTTGGTGCTAGAATTAAATGACATAATGTGCTAGTGTTAGAACAGAGGTTATATGGAACACCACTAGCATTTATTATTAATGAGAGGCCATTTCTGCTCTCAACCTGTTTAAAACCTTCAAGAGCTGAAACCATGTGCCTATCTCCTAATCTTCAAGTCAAGTTTAAATGTGGCTTTCTAAAGACTAGGTGGCTTCTTTCCTTGGGGTCTACAACTGATGCTCTAGGTACACCTTCCCCTTCTATTGCAACTATTTATATTTTGTAAGATTTACTATAGACTCAGTTTTATATGTTGGCTCTTAAAGTTGGTTAGTCTAGAAAATTAAATTCCACACATTCTCTTCTTGATTCAAAAATAATTTGTGACTGCCGAAAGGAAGAAAAAAAGTTTTCAATTTTCCTATGCAGCAAATTGGAGAGGGGAATGATCTTGGATTCATAAGTCAAGTTAAAAAAAAACAAACCCTTGCATGTTGCTTTGGGGTGAAAATGGAAGGGGTGATGAAGGAATACTTAAATTGAAAAGTCTTTAGCAACCACTTTTCTTGTTGCAGCAATCCCAAATCAACTTAACAAGAGAAAGTAGTATTTTTCTTAATTTAAAAAACCCAGACAATTTCAAGGTCCAATTATATATTCCTGAGATAACCAGCAAGTGAGAGTAGATCTTTGGCAAATATTCCTCCACATGAATCTGCTACAGCTAGAGAAAATACTGATACTAGTAAATAGGTGATGTTAATGCAGGTAACTTCGTCTTCTATTGTTCCTGTGTTTCATGTGATTGATTTTATGTGGAAGAAGAGTAAAATTGGTTCTTACTCTTTCTCACAGTCAGAGTTCTTAGTTGGTTATAAACCACATTCATTCATTCATTCATTCCTTGAATGTCTATTGTTTGCTGGGCAATGTAGATAAGTAGATCAAATAAGAAGAAGAAAGTTTTACAAATGTCATACTATCATTATTCCTTACGGCCATATAATACTCCATTGTATATATGCAACACATTTTCTTTCTAGATATCCATCAGCTGATGGGTACCTAGACTGATTTCATCGCTTGACTATTGTGAACAGTGCCTTTATAAACATGAGTGTACTGGTACCTCTACAGTATGCTGACTTACATTCCTTCCCATAAATGCCCAGGCATGGGGTGGCAGGATCTTATGACATGACAGAGATCATTATGTTAAGTGAAGTAAGCCAGACTCTGGAAGTCATCTGGTAGAAGGACAGAAAGTCTTGTAAGTAGACTACTCATTAACATTCCCACCAAATGCATACATATGGTGAATGGTTTGGATGGTGGTCTCAGATACTGTATTCATCCAAAGGAAACCTAAGTCATAATAAATGTTTAGGTTGTAACTAATATATTTCAGTCATGTGCTAGATAATATTTATTTCCCTTTTACAATTAGAAGTTTCACTATTTTCTATATAGCTTGCCAAATTAAGGTGAGTTAGATTTTATTAAAATAGATACAGAGTTCTGGGAAGATTATTGAGATTAGATGTAAAACTCATTATAGTTTAAAAAATAAAAGATCACTGGAGCCACAACACAGTCTAATAAATTGGAACATTATTCTAAGCTTGGATATGAATTATCCAGAATGACTGGAGCAAAATCATATTTTCCAAACCTACCAGATGTTATTATGACTCTCAAATACATTTCCACTTTTTTGTTACTATTCTGAATACAGATTTCCCTGACTGGTATTTATGGACTTTGTAAAATCATTTGGCTGTTCCCAAGGACAGAGGTCTTTTGTTGCCTAGTTTATGGGGCTATACACAAAGAGTAAAGGCGAAGGACAGAGAGTTTGCCTTCCATGCCTAGTCCTTAATTTCCATTTGATTTCCAATCCTTGCAGACCAAAGAAAAGTAGTTTTCCTTGTCCCATACTGAAGAATTATGGAATTAAAGAAGAGTCTTTGCGCATGATTAGACCATGAAATTTGAAGGAGTGTTAAATGTACTTGGGCTTAATACAGTTTTTCTAGGAATATTGCCCTGGCAGAGATGAGGTATTTTCTTCAGATTTATTAGCCAGAAGAGAAAAGCTCATTTTAATGTTCTTCCTGGCTTCCTAAGTTATTTCTCTCTATCTGCTATGGAGGGAAATCATTAAGTTATGGATTTTTTTTAGCTCTTATGTGCTGCTGCTTTTTCACTTTTCTTGTTCATACACCAACGTAAATATTCCAGATTTCAAGCAAATCACTGACTCAGGTCTCAAGATAGTTACAGTAATCTGACCAGCAAAGTCAATGTTTCAATACCCTCTCAAGGAAGTGGTGTGGGTTGATTTTTATCAGTATGATTAAATTTAGAATAGTTATGTATGTATTTCCATGGTTTTAAAATTACTTCTTTAGGCTCACTTTAGAAATTAAGCTGATCTGTACTTATTGTCCCTTTGAACAGCATCAAGACAAAGGCAAAGCCCTCACTTGTCACTCAACTAAACCTGTGTGCATCCTGTCTTGCAGGCCTAGGGAAATGGGCTGGAAGAAAGAATGGAGCCTGCTTTCTGTCTTTTTTTTTTGGCAGTTATGGGACTCAAACTCAAGGCCTGAGTGTTGTCCCTGAGCTCTTTGGCTCAAGGCTAACACGCTGCCTACCACTTTGAGCCACAGTGCCCACTTCCCATTTTCTGGTGGTTAATTGCAGATAGGATCTCACAGGGACCTGGGCTGGCCTCAAACCCTAATCCTCAGATCTCAGCCTCCTGAGTAATTAGGATTATAGGCATTAGCCACTTGTGCCTGGCTTGGAGACATGCTTTCTGGAAGCCATGCTCTACATATCATCTTGAAAAAAGTATCTGATTTTTCCATCCCATATTTAAATTATAGCCTCTTTTTATGGGGTCATTTGAGTTACATCTGATAGTTTATCCTAGCGTGGCTACACTAATATGTAGGATATTTGGGCAGGGGGGAGTATTCCTGCTCTCCTCAAAAATAAAAGCCTTCTTCATCTGAACAATGGAGGAAAATATCTCCACATTAAATTTGGAGGACACAGTGGAGGTGTGAGACTGTTTGGAAGATAAGATAGAGAGGTAAGGAGGAAAGAGTCTGTTGGAGAATACATAATATTGAAATACATAGTGGCCTAAGTACACAGATGGCATAGGGAAGCTTACTCGAAACTGTTGAACAATAGTGGAGCACAAGGAAATGGGAAAGATAGCAAGAGAAGAGGTTAATCTGACTCAATTATAATATATGTACATGTGAAATCTCATGGCATCCTCCCTTTGCATAATTAATGTATACAAAGTAGATTAGACACAAAGACTTCTGAGTGGAATGCCGGTAGGTGGCTCATGCCTATAATCTTAGCTACTCAGGAGGTTGAAATATGAGGATCAAAGTTGGAAGTCAGTCAGGGCAGGAAGGTCTCTGGGACTCTTATCTCCAGTTAACCACCAAGAAGCCAGAAGTGGACCTGTGGCTCAAGCACTGGAATGCTAGCCTTGAGCAAAAAGCTAAGGGACAGCAGTTCAGTACCAGCACAAACAGGGAAATTTTTTTTTAAAAAAAGACTTTCATTGAATTAAGATTTAGGGTGTAGGTTCAGAAAACACTTGAGAAATATTAAATATATTTTTTGGTGTTACCCTAATAGGTAATGAGTTTATACATGATTAATCATCTACTGTGGTATTAGAGAGAGTGAAGGCAGGCAGTGTTGGCTTCCACAGACAGCCATTCATTTCACTTTGCTATCTTGACACACTTTCCAGCAGAACTGCTAGGAAGCAGAATGCTGGGAGATTTGAAGTCTCTCAATAGAGTTCTCTGGAAGCTGCCAGTGCAATAATTTAGGAAAATGCTTTCTTATTCCCAGTTTAGATGGTGGCAAAAGACATTTCATAGAGTACATACCTGTGAATGACTTTGATTTACAATTTGGAGGTCATATTAACCTAGATGGGGAAAGTTTGGTGCCCCAAGAAAGTATTTTTCTTTTTAGTCTTCAAGTTTGTGCTTAGCACATTCAGAAAACCGGCTTCTTGGATAAAGTGCTTTCCCAGCAAACCTACAGGGGCTCTGTTCTCATCACCAAATCCTTTAAATCTGTTCAAGACCCTGAAAAAGAATAAACTAGGCCCAAAGAGAGAATGTTCCAAAGTGTGTGTGTGTGTGTGTGTGTGTGTGTGTGTGTGTGTGTGTTTGGTAACAGAAACAAATTGGATGTCTTAGTGATGACAAATTACTGTTAATAAGCTAGGTTTACAACCTATTGTATGACATATACTTATATAAATAAGTAAATATATATGCACACATATAATTTTTGTATTTGTTAATTAAAGGAACTAATTTGAACATTGAAAACTAGGGTTTTCATATTAAAGACTAGAGAGTGAGCAGGTCAAAGATGTCATTTTAGTAAGTAAAGGGACATGGCTTACTTCAAATTCTTAAACAAATGTCGTATTATGCACCTGAAGAACTTGAAAAATTCCTGAGTAAAATGCTTCATGCAATAAAATAAGAGATGAGAATTGGCTTTAAAAACTCAAGGCCCCAATACTGTGGAGCAAGTAGCTCTTGCTGTTTATCTTTGTCCAGAATGTGGGAAAATGTACAAGCAAACAAAATGACAGTTTTAAAACTGTGCCCTTCGTCCACCATGTCCTCTTGCTGATGTCTGTTCAAAATGCCCTTGGTTTCCACATCTAAGACATGCGTTTACCTTTGACTTTGAAGTTAATCTTTTCATACACAGAGTGCTCACACAGAGATCTCAGGCCTGGCCAGATACTTTATCATGTTTTCTTGTTCCTTTTCAACACTATAGCATTTAGCCAGTTTGAAAATAGCTTTGTAGTTGATTTGGAGTATGTTATATATTTGGATAGGCTAAAAATTCTCTCTGCTTCCCACAGACTCTGGCTCTGCTTCTTTCCTTCCTTCCTTCCTCTCTTCCCTTTCTTCTTCCCTTCCCCCTTCCTTCTCTTTCTTCTTCCCTTCCCTTTTCATTCCCTTCACAGCCCCTCTTTTGTGTCTGAGTGTGTGTGTGTGTGTGTGTGTGTACGTGTACATAAATTAATACATGATGAATACTACTCCTGGAAATTTTATTTTGATTTCGTGGAATAAGTCAAACTTGAAGGAGTCAGATGTATAGATAAATAAATTATTAAATATCAAAAGTCATTCTGGAATGTTTAGGCTCTTGGGCATTATAGAGATGATGAGAAACTCAATTTTCCAGTTCTAGTTTGGATTGCATCCCTAATTAATATAGATCCTGGTTTTAACCAATTTGGATTGCACCCCTACCTACAAAAGATCCCAGTTTTGACCAATTTTTCTTGATAGTTGATCTGCTATAGTCTCTGACAGTTTCTACCACCATTAGCCCTAGTGTAAGCTGGTAAACTCAGTATTGGGACAGTGTCTCTTCTATGGGCATATTTTATGTAATTACCTATGTTAGTAACAAGATTTCCAACTTGATGTGTATACTCCTTCTTTTCCATATTCTACTGCTTTTAAGTATATTCTTTCTTGGTAAAACAAACATGGTGAGAGAAAGATTATTTTCTCTTTTGCTGAGCTTGGAGAAAGTTTCCTGAAATCAAAAGTTTAATCAGTTTTGCTTCTTGTGAGAAAATTCCAGTAATGGAAATGCAGGTTTCTATAGTTACATATGATGTTTTCTACATTTAACACAAGCAAAGTTCTTAAGCAAGAAGGAACATAAATGGCTTTTTATTAATATTCACACAATATTACTTCCCACTCACAATAAAATACATTAAAATTTAGTCAACTAGTTAGCAAATGAAGGCACCTAATGTTAATTTTCTGATTATGCTGCTCATATTTGGGTTTCCACTTTGACTAATATATCTTTCTTTGCTAGAGACTAAGAAACTTTCTATATTCAATACTGTGGATACTTCATTTTCACAGCCTAATGCTTGACGGAACTTAGTTTCTCCAAATTAGAATGGTTAGTTTTCTAAGCTTCTTCTACACGTTATAATTTATAATTAACATGCAACATAAATAGAATGACAAAAATAAAATTTAACACTATGTTAAGGTTGAAAAACTTTTTTTTAAATGTACCTAAAATTGAAGGTCTTCAGTTACTCAAAAGTATTTTAAACTATCCCACTAGAAACAAATGAGAGTCTTCCCATCTAGGACAGTAGTGGAACACTAATAACATATAAGTATTCATTTAATATTTGTTCAGCATAGAAAACGTGGAAACAGGAAGGAAAATATTACATTCACTGTTATTGGGGGTTGGGTTGGGGGTTGAATCCAGGGCCTTGCACATGTTAGGTAAATGCTTTATCACTGAAGTACATGTTAAGTCTTACAAGAGTTTTGCTTCCATTAGGAGGTTCAACTTGTTTTTAAGAGTAAATTTTCTTTGATCAGTTGGAATAAAGATCTATGGAGAAGAATAAGTCATATTTATGACAGATGTTTCAAGGTTCTGTTTTATAACTGAGAGAAATCTGTTGGAAATGCTGACTCTTCAAATAGGAATAGTTTCCTGAAAAGGTTATTTAATTAAAACTTATTTGTCCCCAGAGAAAATTTGAAGCCTTCCCTTCTCTCTCCAATAAAATAAAATTAGTAGATATTCTTTCCCTCAGATATCTGAAATAGCAAAAAATTAAAAAGTTATTGATTGCTCTATTTGATCATTCAGTGTATGCTTAATTTTTGTTTTAGTTTACCTTTAAACAAGCATGGTAGAGTTGGAGATAGATGCATCTGAGAAACAGTATGAAAACTCACTTTGATCATTCACAAAGCTATGCAGTGATCTGTAAATTCCATGCAGGTAGGTATCTTGTCTGTCATAATAGAGTCCCAGTACCTGGAACAATACACTTTTGCATTACATGAACTCAGGACATGTTAGTGAAATCAACACGCATAATTTTTCCAGTCTATATGTTATAGAGCAAACATATCTATGTTTAAACAAATAAAATTACATTTAGAAGAGACTGTAGAAGAGAGAGTATCAGAGAGTCTGAAATGATGTAGTGCATTCAAAAAGTTTAGTATGTCTATTGGATGTTTTTTTTTCAAAATTAAAAGAACTAAACTTAAAAACACATGTGGCTTATATTTGCTCTTGAGACCTCTTTTTCTTAATTTCTTTACCCAGAAACATCTAGTGAACTCTGCAAATTAGAACAGTCCCAAGGAGTCACTTTTCTTACACAGCCATAGTCAGACCATGCCCTACCCTGAAGGGAATTGAGTGGTTAACTGAACATTTCCTTATACAAAATGAAGAAGGCTGTATCCAAACTAGTCATTCTCCACTTTCTTCAAGGATACTTTAAAGTATCAATTTGGACTCTTTCAAGTTCATTTGTTTATTCACTTTTAAAATGTGCTTAATTTATTTATGTTGCTTTCCCACCTACTTAAATTTTATCTCATAGTCAGTGATTGGAAGTTAGAATGGCCCTCAGGATCTTTAATACACTCCCTGTCTTCAGTTCCAGAGTTTTAACTTCGATATATGTATGGACTGAAGACTCCCAATATATAACTCCAGTCCTTTGCCCTTTAATCAAATCCACTCCATATTTCTTTCTACTGAACCAATTCTACTCAGGTCTTCATAGGTCTCCAATGACATTTACCTTAATTCAGGCAGATTGTTTCATGTCCACTTAAAGTCATTTTACTATCTTTATTTTCCACTAAAGCAAATGGATTCCTAAGGACTCTGACAAACATTACATATCACCAGTTGGTGTTTACTGCAATTCAAGCTTGTTTCTCAAAAAGTTACAGTTTTGATTACTAATGAATAAGCAGCAGGTTAATGTTTTTTTTTCATGACCCAGACTATATTGCATTCTTGATGCCAGATGTTACTAGTGAACCACATAAAACAAAATTTAGGAAAAACACTAGCTGTTAGTAATAGAATCCTTCCTTATAGTTTTAAGACTGATTTAAGAATCTTTATTTGCTAGTATGAGTAAGGTAATGAGAAAGTTAAGTTAAACATTCTGCAAAGACATATTAATTGAAAATTAACAAAGATAATGTATGGTTACTAAAAGTATTTGACATTCGTCTAGGATGAATGCAACAGATGTATATAACGTATTGAGAAGAGGAGTCAAGATCTGAATTCAGGCTGATAGATTTTCAGTTTATTGTCTCTGTCAAATATTATTTCCTACCATCTACCTCTGCAAAATAAAAGTGTAGTTAATGAGAGTTAAAAATAAATTAGTTCAGTTCTTTGAATATATTGATGCTTCTTCCTCTCTTGGGGATGTTTCCATGCTACTCTTCTGACAGGAGTGTTCTCTGTTCCTCTCAGCTTCATTTCCCTTTGGCTACCCAGCTGCTTTGTTTTCAGATCTCTCCTCCAGCATCTCACCTATGGGATGCCTTTGCTTAAACCTCATTTTGATTCAGATGCTCCTTGATAAAAGCCACACTTCTCCCCAAATACACCACAGTGCTGTTTTTAAAGTTCATGGTTGTGTAGTTATGTAATTATAAAGAATATGAACTGAAAAAGCAATTGATCCCCCCCATTGTGTCTGTAAGGAAAGGAAGACAGACAAAATAAAAATACTGAATCCATAAAGGAATAGTGTAAATGTATAGCAAGAGGGTATTGTAAAGGATACTGTATCTATTAGAAGAAAAAAATGCTATGGCACTGTCTCTATTGGCTGATATCAGGAGGAAGTTCTGAGACTGAAAAAAATTCCACCAACCCACCTCATCTGAAATTTCTCAAAGACCATAGAGAGGTATGAATACTTCCTTCTGTTATTTACTTATGTTACTCAACAATAGTAATCACTAAAGCATGCTTACCATAAGTGTCACAATTGTGTGCTTGCCCAAAGTTTGTGGTCTAATTACTAAATAATAGTTTCCCTTGGGGTTCAAGGCAATATAAATGAGGCATGTAATAGAAACTGGAACAGACTCTGTTCTTATCATTAAGTGGCTCTCTTTGTATGCCTTTTATGGTTGAAATATTTTATGAAACATCTGGTTCTCTGGAAGTGGACACCATCTGCTAGAAAAGAGGGAAAGAGAGGGTCAATAAGGGGAACAACAGAATGGTGAGACAAAGGACAAGGGAGGAACCAATGCAACCGCGATATTCATAAGACAATATGTTGGAAATGATCTGTACAACTTGGAGGCAGGGATTAGGGAGGGGAGGGAAATAACAAGATTAACAAGAAATGTCCTTATTACCTTATTTATGTAACTGTAACCCCTCTGTACATCACCTTGACAATAAAAAAGAAGGATTTTTCACACAAATGTGAGCTTTCACTATCTCAATCTATTACTTCCATATAGTGTTCAGGTTTGATATTTGATTTCTCTCAGTCTTAGTTCAGAATGTTGCAATAAATGAACATAAACTGCTAGGATTAGGCAACAACAAAAAATATATCTCACAGTTTTGAAGGCAAGAAAGTCTGAGGTGAGGATAAGCCCCTGGTTGTGTTCCAGTGACAGTCCTCTTCCTGGTTTAGAGTAGAAAGAGAAAAAACCCAGCTCTCTCCTGTTAAGAAACTTGAGTCATGAGGGTATTAGAATAAAGAAAGAGCAGAAAACAAACTCAATAGACCAGATCAACTTTCATAGAAAGCTGAAGAGGAACACCATGTTGCCTGGAGGAGAGTCAGGAGACAAGAGGCATGGTGTAATGGGGGCAGGGGTAGAGAAGCTTAAGTAGGGCCCTAGGTGGGGGCCAAGTCAAAGGTACCTGGAGAGTTACAAGGAGTTTTGAGATGTGAAGTTCATGGTAGTTGCCTGAAATGGGGCTAATGGACTGAAATGGAGGGACTCAGGTACCTGACACCTGAGGGGTGGGAAAGTGAGTTTTCACATTTAAATTAAGATTCTGGGCTGGAAAATGGGCTGCAGGATTTCAGGAAGGTTCACCCATAGGAAGGTTATCAATGGAAATGTTGCTATAGGAACAACATTGAGTTATGAGAACAAAGCAGATTCCCATCATCTCCTGTCTCTTGTTCTGATGTGACTAACTCTTAGATTCCATCTGAAAGTACATTGGGTTTTATGATTTTAAAATAAGATTTTCATGGGGGCATATATTGAGTCCATAGCATCATAATATAATTTTCTCAAAAATATAGGGTGATTACTTTTCATAGTTGATTTAATTAGAGGACTTCTTTTGTTGTCTATCAAATGTTTACCATTGGTAAGGGTAATCGAAGGATAAAGATGCATTCCATGCCTGCAGGGAGCTCACAGATTCTGTCAGGCAGAAGTAAGTAGACAATGGCAGTGATGGATTTTGAAAGATGTGATGGACAATGGTGTTATAAGGACACAGAGCAGTATCATGGGACTCACAAATGAGGACTCCTTCTTAACGAATGGTTAATCTTATTCTGCATAATTGACAAGAATTGGTTACATTTATTTTCTTTACACCTCTAGCTATAGTTTGTAATTTTATACTACTGTGGTTTTTAGATTAATGTCAGTGTCTACTAGTAGATACCAAGTTATATGACATCCAGGACAATGTAATTTACTCACTCCCTTATTTCTTTATTTTCTTATATGGTGTCAGACACAGAGGAGAGCCTCCTATATACTGTTAGGTCTGCCCAGAGAATAGCTCCTCCCCACTTCATCTGCCTGAAACTAATAATCACCTGACTGTCAATCACCTGACTCTGAGTCAGGAAAGGGCCTCAGATTCTGAAGTCACTTTCTCATTTCTGAAGTGACTTCCTGAACCACCCTGGTCCTACTTCCTCTGGACAGCAAGAGGTTCCCCAGGCTCTGGGATTACTTCTGCATCCACTGTGGTCACACCTCCCACTTTTCCCTTTATAATCCCATTCTTCGACAGACTTCTTCCCCTTCTTCTTCTCTTCTCTCTCTACAGACCTCCATCTTGTAAGTGCCAGCAGTTTGCTCACTCCATAATAGTACAGTATTTTCATGATAAAAAACAAAACAAAACCTCTTTTCTGCCTGAACCATGTTGTAGTCTCCTTTTGGTGAACCTTACAGATACCTTCTGTGACTTTGCAAAATCTCTTTTGTCAGTATCTATAAAGCTTACCACTATATAGTCTATGACAGATCTCCTACTCCCAAATATACAAGGAACAGAAGTATGTATATTTGTTCATCTAAGAGTGGAACATGGAAAATGATTCAATTATCTGTCAAGTATAGTTGGAGGTGTTTATTTAGCCTTGACAGGAAAGGGGCAAAATTGCATGCAGAAAAATGGGTCTATTTCACAAATATAATGTGAGGCCACAAGGCCACTCAAACATGAGTATAGGGGAACAAAGAAAATCTTAACAAAATTCACCAAGGGCTTTAGAGGTGAGGATAATGGTTACCTTTTGAAGAAGGACTGTAGGATGGGCAATGAAGGCTGGTAAGGTAATGCTACCTAGCTGGTCATCTGGATGGTACTTACACACGTGCACTAATAATTTTTGGTAATTAATTCTCTGTCAAGAAACCACTGATTGAACAAATGAAAGCTTGGACTTGCCTTTTCTGATCTGCATACTAATTGGAAAGGGCCAGTGGAGAGGAGAGAAAGGAGGAATCTGAAGAAATGTCATTATGAGGAGGTGAATTGGAAGGAGGTCCATGTTCAATAGAGAGGGCTAGCCCCGTCTTCTGGTCAGAAAGAGGCTGTACATTTTTACTGAGTGGTAGAGAATGTATTAAATCAGTTTAGGTTTCTTCTTTTCTTAGAATTTCTAACTGTCATTTAAGAAAAATGCTTTTGAGTAGTTCAAATTTGTCACAAGGCTTCCAAAAAAGAAAAAGAGAGAGGGAGAGGGAAAGATGAAGGAAGGAAGGAATCAAATTAGGACAGAAGGAATCAAATTAGGAAGGAAGGAATCAAGTTAGGAAAGAAGGAATCAAGTTAGGAAGGGAGGAAGGAAGGAAGGAAGGAAGGAAGGAAGGAAGGAAGGAAGGAAGGAAGGAAGGAAGGAAGGAAGGAAGGCAGGAAGGCAGGCAGGCAAGGAAGGAAGGAAGGAAGGAAAATTGCCTTCATTTGAAATTTTTGGAAGGGTCGCAGCTAGTTCTGAAAGGAATTTCTGAGAGTTTTCTTCTTAGGCCACCTTTGTAATAGTAATTAAAACAGATGTTGTTTTTCTTTTTCTCTTCCTCATTTATATGTGAAGATTTGATTGAGAATTCTGGTACTGGCACTTACACTAAGATTTATTACTGAATTAAAATACCCTCTGCATGAAATTAAAAGCTATAAGGCTCTAATACATACTTGAAAGTTATTTTGTTCTAATAACTTGATTCTCCTTTGTAGAGAGAGCATTCTGCCTCATTTATTCCTACACTGCCCAGACATTGCTGTAGAACTTAGCATCTAGAAGTCACATCCAAATTGTCCTCCTGCCCACTCCAATTTCCCCACTTAGTGGAAGCTGTGGAGACTTTCTGTTTCAGAATTGTATCCAAAAGAGGTTGATTTCTTTGGAACAACCATGCAACATGATGAGCAGAATATCTAAAACAAGATTTATAGAGGAAATGAAAGTAACTCTTAGGAATCAGAACTTCATAATCAGTTGGGATTTCTGAAAACTTTTAACTAGTATTGTAGTCCTGCTCGAGACCATATGGCTATGCAAACTTCCTTTATTTAAGGGCTTTATAGATAATCTTTCTTTCTGACAGCTTTCTATTGACTAGTGGAGAGTAAAATTGTGCAGATGGTTTTACAGAGCCTCAGAGATTAAGCAAATCATTGATGATTATGATGATGAAAGGAAAATAGTGAAACCTAGCATCCAATTGTCATGGCTCCACAGTACGTTCAATAACCACATAAACTGTGTATACATTTCTCTCTTCTTCCTCCCTTCTTCCCTCTCTTCCTTTCTCCCTCCTTCCATTTGTTCTTCCCTTCCTTCCTCCCTTCCTTCTTTCTTTCCTTTCTCCCTCCTTCATCCTTTCCTTCCTTCCTTCTCTTTCTTTCTTTCTTTCCCTTCCTTCCTTCCTTCCTTCCTTCCTTCCTTCCTTCCTTCCTTCCTTTCTTTCTTTCTTTCTTTCTTTCTTTCTTTCTTTCTTTCTTTCTTTCTT
>NW_012267253.1:2904093-2911584 GCF_000151885.1 Dipodomys ordii | reverse complement strand
CTTCTTCTTCTTCTTCTTCTTCTTCTTCTTCTTCTTCTTCTTCTTCTTCTTCTTCTTCTTCTTCTTCTTCCTCTTCTTCTTCTTCCTCTCCTTCTTCTTCTTCTTCCTCTCCTTCTTCCTTCTCCTTCTCCTCCTCCCCCTCCTCCTCCTCCTCCTCCTCTTTCTTCTTCTTCTTCTTCTTCTGCTGCTGCAGTTCTGTTGCTTTTTTCCTTCTATAAATTAGTTTAACAGCCTTTATGACGTCCTTGGTGGTTCTTTATATTTAAGGGTATGTTATTTTATGCAAATGTCTATATCTGAATTCTTTTATCTAAGATCAGAGATTAATATCATATAACATATGATATTACTATATAATAACATATAACATATAATATATTAAATACATATTTATACAATAACATATAATATATTAAAAGACATATCACAATTTGTAGACATGTTAATCAATTAAAAATAAACCAAAACACTATGTAAACATTGGATGGATCTTGTTACTTTTTATCCAATCTGCTATTTTTTTTTACTATAGAATTGAGTCCATTAATGTTTAGGGTTATTATAGGGAGATGTGTCATGTTTTTTTGCCATTTCCTTTTTCTTTTTAATTGTGAAAATACCATACAGAGGGGTTACAATTACATGGGCAAGGTAATCAGTGCATTTCTTATTAAGCATTGTTGCCTCCTCCTTTGTTTCCCCTTCCCATTCCTTCCCACCCCCCTCCCCTCACTGCCCCCCCTCGGCCAAAGTTGTAAATTTGATTTTCGACATAACTTCTTGTACATCTCATTGTTGGAATGGGTCCACCTGTATCCCTATTTAAATGATTTGTTTTTTTCCCTTCCCCTCCACAAATTATACCAACCTCAAATACAGTGGAAACAGGGGTTATGCCGTGGTGGAGGCACATACAAAGCAACAAAGAAATATCTTATAAATATGTTAGAAACAATAGCAAGAAAGAAAAAAAATTTGAGTCCTTATCTTGGGGTTCATTTCGCCTAACATCAACTTATCTGACTGTTTCTGCTTGTCTCAGACATATACTAGTTATTGCAAATAAGGGAAACCATGGGACCTATGTTTCTTTGGGCCTGGCTTACTTCACTTAATATATTTTTTCCAAGTCTTTCCATTTCCTAACAAATGGGGCAATGTCATTCTTTCTGATGGAGGCATAGAATTCCATTGTGTATATATACCACATTTTCTTGATCCATTCATCTACTGAGAGGCATCTGGGTTGGTTCCATATCTTAGCTATGGTAAACAATGCTGCAGTAAACATAGTTGTGCTGGTAGCTTTAGTATGGTCTTATTTGTGATCATTTGGGTAAATGTCCAAAAGTGAGATTGCTGGATCATAGGGGAGTTCTATGTGGAGTCTTTTATGGAACCTCCATACTGCTTTTCAAAGTGGCTGAACAAGTTTACACTCTCAGAAACAATGCAGTAGGGTTCCCTTCTGGCCACATCCCCTCCAGCATCTGTTGTTACTGGAGTTCTTAATTATAGCCATTCTAACTGGGGTGAGGTGGAATCTCAATGTTGTTTTGATTTGCATTTCTTTTATGGCTAGGGAGGTTGAGCATTTCTTCATGTGTCTATTGACCATCCTTCTTTCCTCTTCAGAGAAGTTTCTCTTTAAGTCTTTAGCCCACTTATTTATTGGGCAGTTGTTTTTTGGGGATTTGTTGTTGGGGGACTTAATTTTTTGAGTTCTAGGTATATTTTAGATATGAGACCCTTGTCCATTATATGGCTAGTGAAGATCTCTTCCCAATCCATGGGCTTTCTATTGATCTTGCTAGCTATGTCCTTTACCATGTAGAAGGTCTGCAATTTCATGCAATCCCATTTGTCCAACCTTTCTATGATTTGTTGTGTTTCTGGATCTCTTTTAAGAAAATTTCGGCCTGTGCCAAGGAGACCTACGGTTTCACACCCAAATAAATAAACTCAGAGATGAGAATGGAAACATTACCACAGAAACAACCAAAATTCAGAACATTATAAGGGAATACTTCTGAAACCTTTATGCTAGTAAGTTTGAGAACTTGGCAGAAATGGACCTTTTCCTAGCAAATATTGACATGCCTAAACTAAACCAAGATGAGTTAAGCCATCTTAACAGGCCCATATCAAGTATTGAAATAGAAACAGCAATAAGAGACCTCTTATCTAAGAAAAGCCCAGGACCAGATGGATTTACAGCAGAATTCTACAAGTCCTTCAAAGCAGAGCTTACACCAATACTCCTTCAACTCTTCAATGAAATTGAAAGCAAAAGTTCATTACCAAACTCATTCCATGAAGCCATCATAACCTCTTCCCAAAACCAGACAGAGACTCATCAAAGAAAGAGAACTGTAGACCCATTTCTTTGATGAAAATTGATGCAAAACTTCTCAACAAAATTCTGGCCAATCGACTTAAACAATTCATCCAAAAATCATACACTACAATCAAACAGGATTCATTTCAGAGATGCAAAGCTGGTTCAGTATACTCAAATCAATTAATATAACTCATCACATCAACAAGAGCAAGGATAAGAACCACATGGTTTTCTCAATAGATGCAAAAAAGCATTTGACAAGATCCTGCCATTTTCTTGATTTGTTGTATTTTGATCTTTCCTCTTCCTGTTTTTACTAAATTTATATTTTAGTGACTTTTGTCTGATGTGTTTCTTTGATTTTGATTGTCTTCTTTTACTGCTTATTCAGTGATTATAATTACTCTAAGTTTTGTTTGTCATGGGAGGTTTTTGTTTCACTATCTAATGTAAATGATAGCCTCACTGGGTAGATCAGTCTGGATAAGCAGTTGTTTATCTTCCATGCTTAGATTATACCTATCCAGGCTCTCCTTGCATTGAGAGTTTATGTGTAGAGGTCTGCCATGATTTTCATTTTCTTTTCATTGTAATATAGCTCGTTCTTTAATTCTGTGGCATTTCAAATCAGTTCCTTGTTATTCACTTATCACATTTTTACTATGATGTGTCTAGAAATGTTTCTTCTAGGATACAGTGTACTGAGGAGTCTATATGCATACGTTAAGCAGGTAAGATTGAGCTGACTGAGCTCCCTCCAACTAGCTTGGGACTGAAAGTGTACACATTGACCCACTATAGGATAATCTATACCCAATGTGAACTAATCCAAGCCAACTGATGGCTGCTACTTGTCAATCACAAACAGTCCAACCTGGGACCATAACCCTGACAATCTCTGAGCCCAAATGCCTAAATCACAACAAAAGATTACAAGATTTATGAGCAATCAAACAACAAACCAAATCCAATAGCCAACAACAATCCAGGGAAGGAGTCCAGTGAGAAAGAAGAAGAGATGGAAGACAAAAGAACCATTAAAGAAATAATGATAGAATTGGTCAATAAAATAAAAAGGAGATACAAAAACAACTTCAAGAGCACAAAGAAGAAATTACAAAATAATTTCAAGACTCTCAGAAAGATACAGAGAGAAAAACAGACACACTGTAGATCTCATTAAAAGATGAAATGAACACTGAAAACTGATCACAGAACCATAAAAGTTCAATTTTGCCAATGCAAACCACAGTGGAATCCATAGATTACAGAATAAGTGAACTGGAAAATAGAACTTCAGATGTTGAGGATAAAATAGAGGAGGTAGAACAAAAAGTCAAAGTTTGGAAAAAAATACGTAGAACCTACCAAAGAAGTCCAGGAATTGGCAGACTCAGCTGAGAAATCAAATCTATGCATAATTGGGATCAATGAGGGGGAAGAATTTAATAGTAAATGCATCAAAAATCTGTTCAGTAAAATAATAAATGAGAACTTCCCCATTGTTAAGAGACAAATCTCTTTTTTTGTTAAGATAACCTCTCTTGCTTAATGACTAAATGTATCATATAATCAGAGATAACTAGTAAATACATTTCCAAGATAGTGCTATCCAACTTTTATGTTCCACTTAAGCTTTATATTAATACTTCCAATATTACTTCAAACTGTACCTTTTTTCTTTTGCAAACATTTAAAATTTGCTTGAACTGAACTATTAATTGTTTTAAAAGATACCTGTTTTGTCACATGCTCACAGCTTCAATTATGTTTCAACAAATTTATTGAAAGACATTTGTATATAGTAAGCCACTCTTTGGTTGGGTGGGTTTATAAACAAAATAAGGTGATAGACAGAGTTAAATCAAAATCTTACATTTATTCAAGATGATTAAATGAAAATGTCAATAAGGATTGATAAAGAGCTTGACAATTTAGGTGTGAGAATATTTTTTTTCCTCAATTATTTGGAGTATAGTCACGGCCATCCATTTTATGTGCCAGAATTTAGTTTTATGACTTTAGTGTGATTGGACTAATTTTACAAATGTCTTGACTGGGTGTGTTTATAACTTTAAAAACCAAGTGTTCCTTTAATGGAGTTTTGGCACTTCCTTTGTGCTTTCTCTTTCTTTTTCAAAATGAAGAAAACAATGGCAACTTGCCATCTATGGAAGTAATTTGTTACAATGACAGGTGACACTTGTTTATGGTTATACCATTCATTTCCATGAATAAAATATATGGCTTAGCACACAAAAATCAATACTTAAGGGAAAATTTTGCTTTTATAAATATGATTTTCCCTTAAAATATGATTCTTTAGTGAGTATGAAACTTAATTTATTCTTTTCAATGTTGACTTTCTTAGTGAAATCCTACATGCTCAGAATGTGCTAGAGTGTATGAGCTAATCATTTTTACTAATATCTTAGGGATTAATCAATTCAGTGATCACAAAATGCAGCTATTATCCAAGCCTGTCATCAAAACAAAGCTGCCTTTTAAGACCACAAGTAAGAACAGAACAAAGAGGCAATCTAAGGTCTCCAGGTAAAAGACAACAAAAAATGCTAGGTTGTTAGCTGATAATAGCTAAGAGGCTGAGATATTGGGGCTACTCACTAGCATATAAAACTAATCAGAGTATGACCTAATTGACATGTTTTACTTCATTTATTGACCTTCATTTCCCTATGGTTATTTCTTTTATGTCCTACAGTTTCTTATTTAATTTCTTTTTTCTTTTTTTGCTGGTCGTGGAGCTTGAACTCTGGGCCTGGGCACTGTTCTGAGCTCTTCAGCTCAAGGCTAGCACTCTATCACTTGAGCCATAGCACCCACTTCCAGCTTTTTCTGTGTATGTGGTGCTGACGAATCGAACCCAGGGCCTCATGCAAGGCAAGCACTCTACCACCGAGCCACCTTCCCAGCCCCTTATTTAATATTTTTTAGACAACATTTTGCTTTATAGTCTGGGCTGGTCTTGAACTCATTATATAGCCCTGTCTATATAACCCAGCCTCTCAAGTGCTGGAATTATAAGCAGGTACAACCATAATCAGCTTGTTTATTCAATCTTATTGTACACTCTTACTTAACAATAATCTTCTCTTATAATCACTTGTTATTTTCTTGGCAAATTTTTTTTTGATAACTGGTTATGGTTCAAAGCCATCCCTACTCTTCCTTGCTCTTTCCCACAGTACAAATATATTTCTGTGTGAGTGTGTGTGTGTATGTGTGCATGCGTGTGTGTGTGTGCATGTGTGTGCAAGTGTGCTAGTCCTGAGCTTCAACTCAGTGCCTGGTCACTGTCCCTAAGCTTTTTTGTTCAAAGCTAGTGCTCTGCCACTTGAGCCACAGCTCCACTTTCAGCTTTTTAGGTACTTAACTAGGGATAAGAGTCTTATGAGCTTTCCTGTGTGGGTTGGCTTTGAACCATGATCCTAGATCTCAGCCTCCTGAGTAGCTAGGATTATAGGGGGGAGCCACCAGTGCCCAGCTTTATATATTTGGTTATTCACAGAGGACATGATTTTTTTTACAAATTTATATATACATTTATAGATGCATATGTTTTAAAATAAGAGTCTAACCAAGTTCCTAAATACCATTTTTTTTTTGTCAGCTGTTAGGCTTGAACTCAGGGCCCAGGCATTGTCCCTTAGCTCTTTTTCTCAAGGCTAGCATTCCATTGCTGTGAGCTACTGCTCCACTTCTGGCTTTCTGATGGCTAATTGGAGATAAAAGTTTCATGGACTTTTCTTGCCCATTTGGCTTTGAGCCAGATCTTCAGATCTCAGCCTCGTGAGTAGCAAGGTTACAGGCATGAGCCACCAGCTCTGAATACCAATTTATGTACAAAAACACAGTGACTTCTCATAGCAGGAACATATAGTCAGAGAATAATACTACTTAAATAAGTTTAAAAGTACTAGGAAGTGATTATAGAACTCTATAGGATTATGGTAACAGACAGCCTCTTTGAATTTCCTGCTTTACCTTCTAAAATATTAAGATTCACAGGGAGAAAATGTCAAAATCCTGTACCTGAAATTCCAACTGTAGCATAGATAGGAGATAGAGAGTAGTATGAACTCACATTAATTTGTAAGTGAGAGGGAAAACATCTAAAACCAGAAGTCTCCTCCTAGGCACTGACAGAGTTAGATTAAGGCTATGTGGAAGGCAAAGAGGGAAAACAGGCTGTTAGGAGAGGTAGAACACAGATGAAATCACCCTTAAGTAAAAGTTTTCTCATTCAGAGTAGAATCAAGCTGAGTCCTGGTGTTGTGACCTTCTAAGGAATCAATATAAAACATCAAACTTTACGGGGAATAGATGAGAGTAACCTATAAAGGTAACAATTTGTGATAATGGGGGAGAAATTGATTAGTAAAGGATAATAAGAAATCTAGCAAGACACAAAAATTTAAGTTCCTTGAATAAAGGACTAGTAGTAAATAAATACTATCAATCCCTACAAACAGTATTACTATATTGACAGCAGAGTCTGAATTTGAGCTAAGAATCTACTAATCTTTAAATGCTTTACTTCAACATCTTTCCATGAAGAAATAACTGCTTCTTTTGGTTAGGAAAATCCAAAGCATTTTAAGATAAAAAGAGCATGTCAAACAACACCCACATGAAAGCTAATTCAAGTAGGAAATGAGGTAGAAATCAAAGTTTTCACAAGGTAAAACATTTTACACCTCCCACACCATCAGGAAAACAACAAAGACCAGGAGAGTTGAAATACATTTCAATACTAATTAAGTAGCAAAAATTTTAAAAATTTTACCCATGAAAGAAGACTTTGAATTCAAAATTCAGAGATAAACTTAGGATGGAAATGAGCAACACACATACCCCTACACACAATGAAAAAGAGAAGACATGACAACTGATAAAACAAACTATGGAAGAAACATGGAGGTAAAACATTTAAAAATCATTGCAGAAATAAATGCAACATTAAAATATATACACTGGACAATAGCTAGATGGGCTGGGAGGATGGGAAGAGATAGAAATAGTTCAGCTTCACAGTATGGAGGTTCCTCAAAAGACTTCACATAGAACTCCCCTATGACCCAGCAATCCCACTTTTGGGCATTTACCCAAATGCTTACAAACAAGACCAC
>NW_012267253.1:2859923-2903580 GCF_000151885.1 Dipodomys ordii | reverse complement strand
GGGGGGGAGGGGGGAAGGAGAAGGATTGGGATGGGGGGAGGGGGGCGGCTGGGAAGGGATGGGAAGGGGAAACAAAGGAGGAGGCTGCAATGCTTGGTAAGAAATGTAAGCATTATCCTGCCCATGCAATTGTAACCCCTCTGTACAGTTTGTTCACCAATAAAATAAAATAAAATTAAAAAAAAAAAAGAAAAAAAAAAAGAAATAGTTCAGCTTCAGAACCAAATAACAGAATTAAACATAATAGAAAATATTAAATATAGAAGACAGGCAAAGAAAACTAACATTTCTGTAACTGTAGTTCTCAGAGGAGTAAATACAAAATAATGGAATGGAAATAATAATTAAAACTATAATGCAATAAAACTAATGATACTTTAAAAATCAACCTCATCTTCATATTATTAATTATTGATATTATTAACAAATCACTAATTGCTTAAAAATGGTGAACAGAGACACTTAAAGTTAAATCCTTAGGGATCTAAAAGTATTTAAAATTTAAATATAAATTCATTTTCATCATTATAAAAAGAATAACACAATAATAATAACCTATGAAAATTTACTTAGACACAGTCATCTTTCTTTTTTCAATTTTACATTTTAACAGGCTCTATCATGACATTTTTGTACAAGTATATAATGTACTCTGATCAAATGGATTTCTCCATTAGCCTCTTTTATTACTTCTCCTTTTTCATCCCAAATAGCTCCCCTTCTACTTTCATTTTAAAAAAAATTATGTAGATTTTTATAAATCACATAATCAGTATGAGTTATTATTATATATGTTTTGAGTGGGCATTTTTTGTGGACTAATTTCCTAATGGGATACATGGCCAATCATATGTACTGATCGATTTGTTAAGATAAGGAGGATTAATTTGCAAAACAGCATTCTTGAATGACAAACCTATCTAGTAACCTGGGTATTCTGACATCTAATCAACTCTTTCTAGCAATCTTTGTCACAGTGCATGTCAGAAAGCTAACAATATTTATGTGATTTAAGTTATGAGTGTAATTTAGGCTTTACCAATCAGATGAACAGATGGAATTATGAATTCAAAAATGAAATTACAAGTGGCTAAGAAATGCATGAAAAAATGCTCAACTTCGTGAGTCATAAAGGAAATGCAAATCAAAACATCATTGGGATGGCTGTCAACAAGAAAACAACACCAAAAAATGTGAAAAAAATGTGGAGGAAAAGATGCCCTCTATACTTGTTGGTCACAAAGTAATCAGTGCAGCCACTGTGGAAATCTGTATGGAATATCCTAAAAAAAAAAAAACAAACCCAAAACTAAAGATAGAACAACTATCTGATTCCCAGACATTTATCTGAAGGAGTGTAAATTAACATATAGCCAAGATACTTGCACACTCATAGAAGTGCTTGATAAGCATGTGTGAAAATAGTACAAGAGCCCTATAGGAATTGTTTCAAGAGGTGGGTAAGGTGATGAGAAGGGAAGATAAAGTGAATGAGTTTGGTTTGATACATTGGAAGCCTATGTAGAAAAATCATGGTGAGGGCTGGGAAGGTGGTTCAGTGGTAGAGCGCTTGCTTTGCATGCCTGAGGCCCTGGGTCCGATTCCTCAGCACCACATAAGCAAAAAGAAAAAAGCCGGAAGTGGCACTGTGGCTCAAGTGGTAGAGTGCTAGCCTTGAGCTGAAGAACTGAGGGACAGTGCCCAGGCCCAGAGTTCAGACCCCACGACCGGACCCCCCACACACAAAAAAAAGAAAAAAAAGAAAAATCATGGTGAAACTCCTTTGTTTTATTTTATTTTATTGCCAGTCCTGGGGTTTGAATTCAGCGCCTGATCACTGTCTCTGAGTTTCTTTTGCTCAAGGATTGCACTCGAACACTTGAGCCACAGTGCCTCTTCTGGCTTTTTTCTGTTTATGTGGTACTGAAGAATCAAATCCAGGGCTTCATGAATGCTAGGTTAGCACTCTACCACTGAGCCACATTCCACACCAAAACTCCTTTGTATAACTAAATTTTGCTCGATTGAAAGCTGGGTGCCAATGGCTCATGCCTGTAGTCCTAGCTACTCAAGAAGCTGAGATCTGAGCATCATGATTCAAAACTTGTGTGGGCAGGAAAATCCATGAGGCTCTTATGTCCAATTAATCACCCCAAATCCAAAAGTGGGGTTATGAATCAAGTGGTAAAACTAACTTTGAGTGGAAAAGCTAAGGGACAGAGCCCATGCCATGATTTCAAGCCCCAATACCAGTACACACACACACACACACACACACACACACACACACACTAAAAGAAAGAAAAAGAGGGGGGCAACCTTGCTTTGAGGGATAAATGATGATGATGTACCAACGCAAGCAATGTCAGCTTACAGCATCTCTTGGCAGTAGCTTCCAGAGATCCAGACAGAACACAGGTGGGATGATGTCAGAACCAGCAGTTGGCCTGGTGGCTTCCAAACAAGGTAGGTTTTTGGATATTGCAGAGGTAGCTACTTATCTGGAGGATCAGTTATAGCATGTTCTAAAAATCAACCTTGGAACATTTGAATACTTAGACTCTGTATTAAATCTCTTGGTTTTTAAGATAAGTAGAGATCGTTTTTCTGCCTGAAACTCAGCCCTTGCTGGTAAAATATCCTGGAAAAAATACCTTGAAAATTGTATGTGTGTTCCAGTGAAGTTCCCTAGCCAACAAATTCATTATAGAACACCCTGAACTATTAAAATCACCCTTGGCTAGCAGCCTTCAATATGCTGACTAAGCTGGCTGTTCATCCTCTAGTCCTCCTTGGCAGGGCCATTAGAGAATTCTAAATCCATCATTCTCATCTTTCTCTCTCTCTCTCTCTCTCTCTCTCTCTCTCTCTCTCTCTCTCTCTCTCCTTCTCTCTCTCTCACTACTTTTCAATGATTACAGCAGTTACAGACTTATCAATCAAATCAAGTTGCTTCTATTGATTTTGCAACCTGCATTACACAGAGCTAGTCTGAGATCTTTTAACAAATAACAGGGCTAGACTCAGCCATTTTGACATTCAGTCATCTGAGTCATCTCAGGCTAATGACAGGGTTATCTTTACACATAAAATTCTTTGTCATGAGGCTTTGGGGTCTGACAAAGGAGCTAGAAGTTTTGCTGGTAGTTTAGCTGGGCTAAGGCCTGACAGAGAGCTACAATTTGGTTATGGCACTATGCATAGGTCAAGCCTAGACAGTGAAATAATCATTCTTGTTGGCTACAAGGCAATGAAAATGATAAGATGCCAAGGAGAAACTGATAGGTTTTTGTCATGTCTGGAGCAAAAGTGGAAGTTCATTTAAGAACAGAAAGTAAAATCCTAAAAAGAGCCATGGTGTTGGTACCCTAAAGGCATATTTATTTTGCCTCAAATCTCTGTGCTTCATTCGATGAAAACTTTTCCTCTAAATTCGTGTAGCTGGCACCTCTTCTTTCAGAGGCAGCATTAAATAATAATTAAGAATATGAGCTCTGCAGATACTTCCTCAAAATCTCAATTTTATCTATCTGTGACGTAAGACCCAAGATTCATAATTTTAATGTCTGGTCATGAATGTTCTCCAAAAAGTTATATATCCAATGTCTATAAACATAAAAGATATGTAAATAAAATGACATTGAGGATCAAGAAAATGTGATATATATATGTATATATATATATATATGAATATATATATGAATTATATGCCTCCATCAGAAAGAATGACACTGCCCCATTTGGTAGGAAATGGAAAGACTTGGAAAAATTATATTAAGTGAAGTAAGCCAGGCCCAAAGAAACATAGGTCCCTTGGTTTCCCTTATTTGCAATAACTAGTATATGTCTGAGACAAGCAGAAGAGGTCAAAAGCTATGTACATATGACCATATAAGATGGTGCTAAGTGAAATGAACCCCAAGATAGGGACACAAGTGGTTTTTATCGTTCTTGCTGTTGTTTTTAATGTACTTATTAGATCCTGTGTAATTTTTTGTTTATTTTGTATGGTATAACCTGTTTTCACTGTATTTGATTCCAGTGCCCTGCATCGTGTATATATATTTTTCTAATTTGAGGAGAGGAAGGGAAATAACAAAATGCTGAAATAAGGATACAGGTTGACCCATTGTAAAAATGAGATATACAAGACATTATTTTGAAAACAAACTTTACAACTTTGGGGGGGGAAGGGAGGGGTTGGGGAGGTGGGAAGGGAAGGGATGGTAGGGGAAAAACAAAGGAGGGGGAAACAATGCTTGATAGGAAATGTACTCATGTTACTCATGTAACTCCTCTGTCCAGTATCTTTACAATAAAATATATATTAAAAATTTTAAAAATAAAATGACATTGAGATTTCATCTCATCCCAGTCAGAATGGCTACTATGAGCAGAGTTAAAAATACTGGAGAAGATGAGGGAAAACGGAACCCTTCTTGACTATTGGTGGCGATGTAAATTAGTTAAGCCACTGTGCGAACTTTTGAGTTTCTAACAAAAATAGAATTACTATCTAATATGATATTACAATTCTTGGGTATGCATCTAAAAGAATACATCAGGATACTATAGAGACACTTGAATACTCATGCTTATTGTAGTACTATTGAAGCTGCAAACAGGCTATCTCTGATAAATGGAGTAACTGGATTATTCAGCCATAAATAAGAAGGAAACAATATCTTTTACAGGAAAATAGAACTAGATCACTGTGTTAAGTGAAGTAAGCCATGTTCAGTGAAATAAACCAGGTTCATGGCAAAAGTTTCATTGAGTGTGGAGAGAGGGAAAGCAAATGATAGAGGAGTGAATAATTATGAATTATATTGTGTCTGTATAAAGACACAGCATAAGAAAAACCACTAAGAACAACCACTGAAAATTGTTGAAAAATAATGGAGAGTATGTGAGGAAAAGACAGAAGAAATAATATCAATAATAAGTCTAATTAAAGTATATTATATGTGAACTGTGAAAGGTCACCTTGGAACTTCTTTGTATAATAATATACACTAAAAAAACCTAGAAAAATGTATTGAACCTAATTCCTAAGAATATGTGGGCTTTAGAATATGGTTAGTTCTTTAGAATAGAGCCCTGGTAAATGGTATTAGTTTTCTTATAAAGAGTTCACAAAGAGGGGCTGGGAAGGTGGCTCAGTGGCAGAGCGCTTGCCTTGCATGCATGAGGCCCTGGGTTCGATTCCTCAGCACCACATAAGCAAAAAAGAAAAAAGCCGGAAGTGGCGCTGTGGCTCAAGTGGTAGAGTGCTAGCCTTGAGCTGAAGAGCTGAGGGACAGCACCCAGGCCCAGAGTTCAGACCCCACGACCGGACCCAAAAAAAAAACAAAAAACAAAATAAAGAGTTCACAAAGAGCTATCTTTTCTATAAGGTCAGGGCACAGAAAAAGATTCTATTCCTGAACCCAGAAATGTGTTTACAAGACATTGAATCTACCAGCACCTTAACATTCCTAGCTCCTAGAACTTTGGAAATCAAATCCCTGATGTTTGTAAATCACTCTAGTCTAATGTATTTTGTTATAGAAGTCCAAACAAACTAAGATCTCAATATTTCCAGAAATTCTGTTTCTACAGTAATAAAATAGATAATTCTAAAACTTATTTTATATAGTGTGGTCAGGGCATTTACATAGATAATTACAGATTAAAGAGTCAAAATGGGGGCTGGGAAGGTGGCTCAGTGGTAGAGCGCTTGCCTTGCATGCATCAGGCCCTGGGTTCGATTCCTCAGTACCACATAACCAGAAAAAAAAAGTCGGAAGTGGCACTGTGGCTCAAGTGATAGAGCACTAGCCTTGAGCTGAAGAGTTGAGGGACAGAGCCCAGGCCCAGAGTTCAGGCCCATGACCGGACCCAAAAAATAAATAAATAATAAAAATAAATAAAGACTCCTTCCTTCCTTAAAAAAATGAGTCAAAATGGTGATCAAATACGTAATATAAACATGAGCTATTGTTATCATTTGGGTAATGATTCTTCCCTAGAAGCCTTTGATGATCATCATATGTAAGATATGTTCCTCTGCTCTCATTGTCTATTAGAGTACCCTACACTATTATTTTCCTAATATGATTATAAATGTCTATTAATATTTATTATTCCCATTATTATGTATATTATTCCCATGTATAGATGGCAATTCCCATGTACAAAGAGTTGTTAAAACCAAAACTATGGTCTTGTTTGTGATCATTCGGGTAAATGCCCAAAAGTGGGATCACTGCATCATAGGGGAGCTCTATGTGGAATCTTTTATGGAACCTCCATACTGCTTTCCAAAGTGGTTGAACAAATTTACACTCCCACAAACAATGCAGTAGTGTTCCCTTCTGGCCACATCCCCTCCAGCATCTGTTGTTATTAGAGTTCTTGATTATAGCCATTCTAACTGGGGTGAGATGGTATCTCAATGTTGTTTTGAGTTGTGTTTCTTTTATGACTAGAGAGGTTGAGCATTTCTTCATGTGTCTTTTGGCCCTTCTTATTTCCTCTTCAGAGAAGTTTCTCTTTAAGTTTTAGACCACTTATTTATTGGACAGTTGTTTCTTTGAGGATTTGTTGTTGGAGGATTTAATTTTTTGAGTTCCAGGTATATTTTAGATATGAGACCCTTGTCCATTGTATGGCTAGTGAAGATCTCTTCCCAATCCATAGGCTTTCTCTATTGATCTTGCTAGCTATGTCCTTTGCCATGTAGAAGCTCTGCAACTTCATGCAATCCCATTTGTGCAACCTTTCTTTGATTTGTTGTGTTTCTGGGTCTCTATTAAGAAAATTTCGGCCTGTACCAAGGAGACCTAGGGTTTCTCCTTTTCCGTCCTGTAATGTTTTCAGGGTATCTGCTTTGACTCTGAGAGCTTTGATCCATTTGGAGTTGATTCTGGTGCAGGGTGATATATAAGGATCTAGCTTTAGTTTTCTACAAGTGATTAACCAATTTTGCCAGCAACATTTACTGAAGAGTCTGTCTTTCTTCCATTCTTTTTTTTTTTTAGCTCCCGTAGATGGCGATAGGTCTGTGGGTTCATTTCTGGGTTTTCAATTCTATTCCATTGGTCCTGAGGTCTGTTCTTGTGCCAGTACCAAGCTGTTTTGACTACTATGGTTTTTAGCAGAGTTTGAAATTTGGTATTGATATTCCTCCAGCACTGTTCTTTCTGTTAAGGATCATTTTTTGCTATTCAGGGTCTTTTATTGCTCCATATGAATTTTTGGATTGCCTCTTCTATTTCCTTGAAGAATGAGATTGGAATATTGATAGGTATCTCATTGAATTTGTACATAGCTTTGGGAAGTATAGCTGTTTTCACAATATTGATCCTTCCAATCCAGGAGCATGGGAGGTTTTTCCACTTTCCAATGTATTTATAAGGTACCCCATGATTTTTTGTTGCTTTGTATGTCCCTCCCCCATGGTATAACCCCTGTTTTCACTGTATTTGATGTTGGGGAGGGGAAGGGAAAAAACAGATTGTTTAAATAGGGATACAGGTTAACCCATTGCAACAATGAGATGTACAAGATGCTCTGTCGAAAAATGAACTTTACAATTTAGGGGTGTGTGGGGGGGAGGCATAGTTGTGGAGATGGGAGGGAAGGGATGGTAGGGGAAAAACAAAGTATGAGGCAACAATGCTTGATAAGAAATGTACTCATTACCTTGCTCATGTGATTGTAACCCCTCTGTACAGTATTTTCACAATAAAAAACTTATTTTTTTTAAAAAACGAAACTATGGTCTATTCATGGGTTGTGAAATCAATTTACTACGCCATTAGAAAGTCAGAAGAGAAGAGAAAATATTTCATCATGGTTTTAAATGCAGTTAGCAATTATTCTGTGAAACTTTTCATCACTCATATGAATATACATATCTCAGGACATAATGGAACATTTATTCTTTACTGTAGGTTACAATCACACTAGAATAAGGGTCTATGAGAAAAGTATCCTTGTTCTCCACCATTTGAAAAAAATGCTCCCACAGAGCAGATAATGAGTACTTGTGTGTTGAATCAGTCAAGGAAAATACAACCGTGATGCAAATTTAGAATGTAATTTTGTTCATCTATTCCATAAAGCTGTATAGAGGTTCCTCAAAAAATTACACATAGAACTACCTTTTGGACCAGCAGTTCTACTACTGGGTATTCCGAAAGATTACAAACCAGCATACAGTAAAGCCACTAGCACAACTGTGTTCATTGAAGCACTATTCACTGTAGTGAAGTATGAAATCAGCCCAGATGCTCCTCAATGAATGAAGGATCAAGAAAATTCATTTTACTCATGAATTAGAAAGAATGATATTGTACCATATGTGAAAAAATGAAGAGATGAGGAAAAATGTGTTAACTGAAGTAAGTCAGGCCCAGAGAGACAAAGGATGCATGTTTTTCCCTTATATGTGGAAGTTAGATTTGGCTTATGAATTTTATAAATAAATATGTTGGGTGGCATCCAAGTGTACACATATGTATTTTCTGAAATATGGCAGATGCAAGGCAGATCTCAAATAGTGTAGTTCCCTTGAAAGGCAAAGTCAAATTTCAACAAAATAGAACAATGAAGCACAGATACTTGAGAGTGGAGTGGAGGAGTGGGAGCAGTCAAGAGGAAAGCAGTGGACAAATGAAGAGAAGAGGGGAAGAATGAAGTCAAGAATCCAATGTGTATCCTACAAAATTACGAAGAGTAAGAGAAGTAGTAGGAGTGGAGGGATGGATGAGAATGTTGAAAGCGGTGACATTGAGCAAGATATATTGTATTTATAAACTGCTTTGTTAAATGGCAACTTCTTTGTACAACTACTTAAGAATAATAAAAAATTAAAAACGAACCAAAGGAAAAATATCAGAGAGAGGACATAGAGCTAATGAAGTAATTCATTGGGCTGATATTGTTGAGGAATTAGTGTTAGACTCCATGATGCTGTGTGGCTACTAAGCTCTTTAAAGAGGACAATTTCTATTTTTATTTTCTAAGTTATTATTGTAAAGGTGATGTACGCAGGAGTTACAGTTACATAAGTCATGTAATGAGTACATTTCTTTTTGAGCAGTGTCACCTCTTCCCTCCCTCCGAATTTTACCCTTCTGACCCCCAAAATTGTATAGTTCATTTTCAACATAGTATCTAGTGAATATCCCTGCTGTATTTGTTCACCCTTTCCCCTACCATTTCTGTGCTTTCCCTTACCCTCCTTCAAACAGATAAACTTACATACAAGAGGACTGATAACACAAACATGGAACAAGGAGAAAATGGCAAAATAACAAAGAAAATTTTATTTCTGTTTCCTGGAGTTTATTTTGATAAACATCATTTTATATGATCATATGCACACAGTCATTGAGCCTTTGTGATCCTCTTCTAAGAAGATCCTTTGGTCTCACTGTGTGAATGTCTAGAGTTCTTTGTAGTTTTTCATGCCCAAGTATATTTTTTTGTCTTTTACCATCCAGTGTGTTTACTTGGAGATTTATAGTCACATCCTAGTTATAACAAATGAAGGAAATCATGCAACCTATGTTTCTTTGGGTCTGTCTTACTTTACTTAATATAAATTTTTTTAAGTCTTACCATTTCCTTACAAATGGTGCAATCTCATTCTTTCTGATGTAATTATAGTTTCCTATGTGTATGGTATACATATATATATGTATATATGTGTATATATACACATACATACAAACCACATTTTATATTATACATATAAATCACATATATACATATATCACATATATACATATATATCAAATTATATATATATATATATATATATATATATACATATCACATTTTCTTGATCCATTCATCCAATGAGGGGCATCTGGGTTGATTCCATATCGTGGCTATGGTAAACAATGCTAACACTGAACATGGTTGTGCTGTGGTCTATTGGATAAATGCCCAGGAGTGGAAGTGCTGGGTCACATGGAAGCTCGACATTTAGTCTTTTTTTGGGGGGGGGGTCCGGTCATGGGGCCTGAACTCTGGGCCTGGGCGCTGTCCTTCAGCTCTTCAGCTCAAGGCTAGCACTCTACACTTGAGCCACAGCGCCACTTCCGGCTTTTTTTCTTTTTGCTTATGTGGTGCTGGGGAATAGAACCCAGCGCCTCAGGCATGCAAGGCAAGTGCTCTACCACTGAGCCACCTTCCCAGTCCTCGACATTTAGTCTTTTGACACTGCTTTCCAGAGCGGTGAAACAAGTTTACATTCCCACCAATGGTGTAGTAGTATTCCTTTTGGTTATATGCTCACCAATATTTGTTATTGTTAGTTTTCTTAATAATGGCCATTCTAACTGATGTGAAATGGAATACCAATGTTGTTTTGATTTGCATTTCTTTTATGGCCAAACATGTTGAACATTTCTTCATGTGTCTATTGGCCCTTATTACTTCTTCTGATAAATTTCTCTTTAAGTCTTTAGTCCACTTATTAATTGGGTGTTGTTTCTTGAGGATTTATTTTTTGAAGGGTTTAATTTGAATTCTAAGTTTTAGATATGAGGCCTTGTTTGATGTGTAGCTAGTAAAAGTCTTCACCCATTCTGTAGGCTGTTTATCTTGCTAGATATGTCCTTTGCCCTGCAGAAACTCTTCAGTTTGTTGTAATCCCAGTCATCCAACCTTTCTTTGATTTGTTGTGATTTTGGATCTTTACTTAGGAAGTTTTGACCTGTGACTTGGAGCTATAGTGTTTTTCCTACCACTTCCTGTCATATTTTCATGATGTTTGGCCTTACATTGAGGTCTTTGATCTATTTAGAATTGATTTTGGTATAGAGTGATATCTAGTGATCTGGCTTCAGTTTTCTGCATGTGTAAGCCAATTCTGCCAGCACCATTTGTGGAACAGGCTACCTTTCTTCCATCCTGTGTTTTTTTGCTCCCTTATCAAATATTAGGTGGTTATAAGTCTATGGGTTCATTTCAGGGTCTTCCATTCTGTTCCATTGGTCCTCAGGCCTATTTCGGGCCAGGAGCTACCTGTTTTCATTCAGTTTGAAGTTTGGTATTGACATTCTTCCAATACCATTCTCCCTGCTAAAGATTTTTTTTTGGTTATTTGGGGTCTTTCATTACTCCATATTAATTTTTAGATTGCTTTTTCTGTTTCATTAGTGAATGTTGTTTGATGGGCATTGCATTGGATTTGTAAATAGCTTTGGGCAGTATTACCATTTCCAGAACGTTAGTCCTTCTAATCTGGTAGCATGCAAGTTTTTTTTAATTTCCTTAAATATGCTTTTTTTCAGATTTTTAAGGTTTTTTTCTTAGAGGTCATTCACATCTTTGGTTAAGTTAATTCCTAGGTATTTTATTTTTTGATGCAATTACAAATGGAGTTGATTTCCTGATTTTAGTCTCCATCTTCTCATTGTTGGCCTACAGAGAAGCTACTGAATTTTGTGAGCTAATTTTATACCCTGCTACTTTGCCAAAGTTTCAGATAAGCTCCTGTAATGTGGGGGAGGAATTTATAGGATTCTTTAAATATAGGATCATGTCATCTGCAAAGAGGGCTAGTTTTACTTCTTCTTTCCCTGTTTGGATCCCTTTATATTTTCATCTTGCCTTATTGCTCTTGCTTGGTATTCTAGTGCTATACTGAAGAGGAAAAAGAGTGATGCTTTTGTGTCATTTCTGATTTTAGAAGAAATGTTTTTCACTTTTCACATTAAGTTTAATGCTGACTGTAATCTTGTCATTTATAGCTATTATTATATTGAAGAATGTTCCATGGATTCCTAGTTTTCCAGAGCTTTTGTTTTTATCAGAAAGGGATGTTGGATCTTGCCAAATGCTTTTTCTGCATCTTTTGAGATGATCATGTTGTTCTTGTCCTTGCTTCTCTTGATGTGTTGAATTACATTAATTTACTTGAATATATTGAACCAGATTTGCATCCATAGAATGAACCCTGTTGGATCATAGTGTGTGATTTTTTAAAAAATTAATTGTTGAAGTTGGTTGGCCAGAATTTTATTGAGTACTTTTGCATAGATGTTTATCAAAGAGATGGGTCTCTATATTTTTGTGTGTGTGTGTGATGAGTCCCTATCTGGTTTTGGAGTGAGGGGTTTGCTGACTTCAGAGAATGAGTTTGGTAGTGATCTTTCACTTTCAATTTCATTGAAGAGTTTGAAGAGTATTGGAGTGGTTTCTCCTTTGAAAGCTGGATAGAATTAAGCTGTGAGTCCATCTGCTTTTGGGCTTTTCTTGGATGGGAGATCTTTTATTGCCATTTCTATTTCATTACTTGTTATGGGTCTATTTAGATGGTTTAAATCTTGTTGGTTCAGTTTGGGTATATAATATTCTCTAGAAATTCTTATCTTTCTTCCACATTCTTCAATTCATTGGCATACACTTTTGCAAAGTATTTCTTTAAATTTTCTGAATCTTGCTTATTTCTGTCATCATGTTCCATTTTCATCACTAATTTTATTTATTTGGATATATTCTCTTGTTTTTGTCAAATTTGCTAAAAGGTCCATCAATTTTTGTTAATTTTTTCCAGGAATGTTCTTTCTTCTATAGTTTTTTGGTCTCCAATTCATTTCTCTAACGTGAGCATGCTACCACTAAAGCCACAATGCCACTTCCAGTTTTCCGGTGGTTCTTTGGAGATAAGAGTCTCACAGACTTTCCTGCCCAGGCTGGCTTTAGACCATGATCCTCAGATGTCAGCCTCTGGAGTAACTAGGATTATAGGCGTGAGCCACCTGTGGCCAGCAAATTCATTTATTTCTGATTTAAATTTTACTATTTGTTCCCATCTACTGGTTTGGGGGTTGCAATTTCTCCAATTTGTTAATGTAGGCACTCAGAGCTATGAGTTTTCCTCTGAGTAATACCTTTGTTGTGTCACAGAAGAGCTGGTGGTTTGTGTGTTCATTTTTGTTAAATTCCATAAGCAGTTGAATTTTCATCATAATCTCATCAATGACCCACTGGTGATTCAGTAATGTGCTTTTCAGTCTCCATGAGTTAGTATGATAGATTTTCATGTTGAACTCTAATTTTATTCCATTGTGGTATGATAGGATGCAGGAATAATTTCAATGTTTTAAAATTTGCACAGATTTGCTTTGTTACCTAAAATATGATCTATTTTGGAGAACGTTCCATGAACTGATGAGAGAATGGATATTTAGATGGGCTGGGTGAAATATTCTGTACATATCTGTTATGTCTAGTTGGTCAATGCAATTATTTAGGTCTAAGGATCATCGCTGAATTTTTTTGATGATGATCCATCCAAAGGTGACAGTGATGTGTTGAAGTCTCCAAAAATCTATGTGTTTTGATCTATGTGTGTTTTTAAGTAGTATTTGTTTGAGCAAGTTGGGTACTCAAGAATTTTGTGTATAGATGATTATAATTGTTATAACCTCCTGTAGATTTCCCTCTGTTTGTATGTAATGTCCTTCTTTGTCTCCTCTCACTAATTTTAATTTGAAATTTATTTAATCTGATATTAGTATTACAGCTCCGGCTTGTTATTGGGGCCATTTGGTTGAAAGATTTTAGTCCAGCCTTTTACTTTGAGAATATGTTGTGTTTTTTTTGCCAGCAAGATGTGTCTCTTGAAGACCACACATAGATGGGTCTTGCTTTTTGATCCAACAAATCAATCTTTGCCATTTAATTTAAAAGGTAAACCCATTAGTATTGAGAGTTGGGACTGATAAGCGTTTAGTAACTCCTGCCAGGTTGCCCACCTTCTTACGGGCCATGCCTCATCTTTTCTTAATATATTTATCTGGCTCTCTGGTAAGGGACATTTCCACCACTCTCATGTTCTTGTTGGTTTTCTATATGCAGGATGCCTTTAAGTATATTCTGTAGTGCTGGTTTGGTGGCAATAAATTGTTCTAATTTTTCTTTTCTATGGAAGGTTTTTATTTGTCCTTTGGTTATGAAGGAGAGAGATTTGTTGGATACAATATTCTGGGTTGGTAATGATTTTAGGGTTTGGAATACTTCATTCCAGTCTCTCCTTGCTTTCATGGTCACAGCTGAGAAATCTGTAGTTATTCTGATGGCTTTCCTTTATAAGCAATCAAAAGAGCAATTTTTTTAAATTTAAATTTTTATTTTTTGTGAACATACTGTACAGAGGGGTTACAATTACATGGGCAAGATAATGAGTACATTTCTTATCAAGCATTGCAGCCTCCTCCTTTGTTTACCCTTCACATCCCTTCCCAGCCTCCCCCCCCCCCGCACCCAATCCCGCCCCCCCCCACCAAAGTTGTAAAGTTCGTTTTTGACATGATGACTTGTACTTCTCATAGTTGCATCGGGTCCACCTGTATCCCCCCCAAAAAAAAACAACAAAAAAACAAAAGAGCAATTTCTAATCTCCCTTTTACTGCATATGTTGTGGAGGAACGTTTAGTATCTTATCCATATAAGGCATATCCATGTACCAAGTGAGATGTACAGCATATTATGTTCAATTGTTGATTCATGCATGCATGAAGTAAATTGGTAACTTGAGGTGTTAGCAGCATTAGTGTAATTCTTTTGTCATATCTCAGAATAGACTTGCTGAGAGCTGTGAACCTTAATGAGAATTTCATTTTTCATGACTGAGTTAACATTTTTCTATATATGACTGTTTCTCTGAGATCAAGTCAAGAAAGCAGACATTTGGGAAACATATACATTAAACCATTGAGGCTGCTTATAAGAAATGACACCTAGTTTCGAAACTAGATGTTAATGACATTTTGGACTGAATAATTCTTTGGTTTGGTTTGATCTATGTATTGTAGGATGTTCAGCCACATTTGTGGCTACTGTTCACCGGATAGCTGAATGTTTCCATTCCTTTTCTTCCCCTAGCCTGTTGAGATGCAGAGCTGCTTCTGTCAAAGAGCTGTTGGTGTAAGCTTACAGTCCTTTAAAAGTGTTTTCCTCCCTGGAAGTGATAGTAAAAATATCACAGTCATCCTACTTCTCCCTTGTTCCCCCTCACAGTCCAGCAAAACGAATATTTCCTAGACCTTTATAGCACAAATTCTTACATATTTATCAGCAGAAAGAAGTCTAGGGAAGTCCAATGGAGTTGTCATTTTCACTGTAACTCAAGCCTTATCAATTATGTACTCATAAGTTCAGTCATCAGATTTTAGCTGACTGTGAAGATTAATTGTTATTAGAAATATGAGCTGCCTCCATACCCATACATAGCAGGCACTAAACCATTTAAAGAATAGCAAATACCAGTAACCCATCCTTTCCAGCTAAAGAAATTTCATATAATCACTTCATTTGAAAGCTTCAATTTTTCCTCATGTCCAAAATCCCTCAGCTAGAAGTAATTTGTTTTGTTTCTCAAGTATTTCTATAAACACAGGTTTTCTGACTTAAATAAGCTTTTTTCACAATACTTCAATGGTACAGCAAAGTGTTGGTTGCCATAAGGAAAGAAGTATTAGCTGAATGAGATATTAATTGCTATAATACATGCTAACCACCTTAAAAATCTCAGTGATGTAACCAAATAAGATTTTATATTCTTCACAAAATATCATGTGTTTGGGTAACTCTGAATTGTGGGCAATTTACCACATACACATTTTACTTTCAGCAGTGGGAATGGGAAAGAGGGAGAGCAAGAGTATGAGGCCAGATCAAGCATGTTTGAGGAAAGATCTAGAAATGGTTCTATCTCTCAGAGGCAATGGCTTGGGAAATATGGTCTTCTTGAGTTTCTTGGATGAGAATGAAATGGTGAAGTGAGCAGAGTACAATTTCTCCCTGTGCATATGAAGCAGCATTCAGTTATTAAAAAGGTGGATGTCAGCCAACTTTATGGAGGCCCTGGATTCTTTCAGTGACTAAAGACATTTATTGGCCATGCTGAGATTCTAAGCACCATGTCTGAGGGAAAACAGCATCATGATAAAAAAAAAAAGAGACAGGGTCAGGAAATTATTAGGCCTTAGGAAAGATCCTTAGTTTCTCCTTGGACTGGTGAACTATATAGAAATTGATCTTGGGCAAAACATAGATTTGAGGGAACTTATCAAAGAAAATAAACATCTGGTACAGAGAAAAGTGAAGAGTGATTGAGAATGAGGAGACTTTAGTCAAGAGATAGAATTGAATATTTCCAGCAAGGTTGAACTACAATGTCATTTCATATGAGGTGTTCTCTGACTGGTAAAGGTCTCAATTCCTGAGACCAGTTAAAGATATTATCAGCTCTGTCCTAAATATTAAGGGTAAGGAAAAATTAGTCCCAATGTCCTGGGAAACAGGAGCACAAAATGACATTGTTTTCTGCTTTCTTCTTGTGAAATTTCATTCCTTCAAAATGGCATAGATCATTGGGAGAATAATCCTAGATCACTGGGAGAACAAATGTGTGGGAGGATGGGAAAAGGTACCTCCCAAAATTGAGGAAAAGAGGGAAAACCTTTCTGAGGCAGAACAGAGTATGTCATGTTTCATAGCAAAAAGGAAGTCAGAGGAATGGGATTGTTGTGGAAGGCTTACTCTTATACTTGTCTTATACTTAATCTAATCTTATGTTCTAATGTACAGCCTTGTAAGCCATATTGAAAACTAATTTTACTGGCTCAGGCCAAGTAGCCTGAGGGAGTCTCTGTTTCTGTAATTGAAAAGCTATGTAAGAATTAGATTTTTGTCTGGATGAGCTGTCATATGCATCAAGAAAATTCAATACTCCACTGGAAGTGAATTAATGTCTACTTTATTTAGTGGAACCTGTTTACATCAAGCATAAATAGCAAGCTTGCTATATTTTATTTCCTGGATCAGTGAACAGTTGGTGATAACCCTATTATTTGTGATAATGAATTCCAATGGCCACTGAAGACTTTATTTTATTGATAATAAGAAAAGGAAAGGATGAAGAAAAATAAAGTTTGTTTTATTTCCTTAAATTGCTGAAATCAACTCTCCAGTGTTTAAAGACCTGGGATCATAATAAGTTTATGAATTACATAGCTGAGGTTAGTGGGATTGTGAATGCCTAGTCTTATTACTACCTGGTATTGCTGTTGTATCTCAGTGATGTAAGAGGAAATTATATCTTGAAAACATATGATGTATTTTTCAGTGGAGAGTTCCATAAAAATGCATAGGCCGAGAACATGGCTCTTGCTACTGATATTTAAAGTTATATTTCATATTCATATCAAACTCAGTTTCTGACTCCTTTATATCCAATAATAATTGTGCTAATTTTATGTATGATTCATAAATGTACTACTAATCTAGGAGTACATTTCTTCTTCCTCTAGGAAGAAGACGATGTATTTTGAGATTTAATATCTTGCCATTGATATTCCATAATTACTAGTAGAGTATGAGTATGGACAAAAAAGTTAATTGTCTTAATCCAACTGAATTCAAAAGTTTGAACATTGAATGGAAAATGTTTTTTAAAAAATCAGCTTTAATATAACAAAAATGTGAGCATGGATTAATTTGGCCTTGCAAGAACACCTCCTTGTGGCCTAAAGAGGTCCTACTCATTTCCTGAATTTTCACTTCAACCCATCCTTTGGGCAATGATTATTTTCCCTCTCCTCTGTGTCATGTCAAGATTATCATGACTGTCAAAGATTTTGACTAAACTTCTGAGGACATATAATATTAACATTCTAGCATATAATCTGAGATTAAAATTCTTATGTCCTTGACATACTCAGGGTAATTTCTTTTCCTTTCAAATGCTTTGGGGAATTTATTTTCAGCATTTCCATTTGGACTCTACTGTCCTTTCACTTTCCCACCTCCTCGTCCCCTAGAACCTTCAACACTTGTAAGCATTTTATAATACATGTGATACAGAAAACTTGTTTCTCTTGTAGAATTTGAGATGTTCTTTAAGGCAAGGAAAACACAAGCTACCCTCAAGAGAAAACAAATAATTATAAAATAATTTAATCTTAGCCTGCAACCTAACTTGATGTTAAGTAAACAAATAACATAAATGATGCTTATAATTTGTTTTTGTCAGACAGCATTGACATTGGAGGAAAGTCTTGTTTCTTTTTACCATTCAAAATACCACCCCCATTGATTTACAAAGATCTTAGGCTAAATTAAACTGCTACTGATAAGTAGATTTAACATATGTTCATACAGAAGAATGTTGCTTTATTTTAAATTGTTTAAAGCAGGAGATATTGGCTGAAAATATATTAGTGGTGAGATATGAAAGAGCATAATATCTGCAGTCTTTACTTGTGATATAATTATCTGTGATAATTCACATGCTATTTTAGGTATCCAATGCAAGTACACTTTAAAGAAAAGAAAGCTTTGCATTGATGTAATTAGTTGGATTGTCCTCTTTTATAAATTACAAAATGCCTTTAATCTGGTCTTTTAAAACACTTATATGAACTTAAAATAAATCTTGGTGATCTGAGACCTAACACACATTTTCTCTCCTTTTCAGCAAGATACTTCTTTTTTATACGTTTTTTATTGTAAAAATACTGTACAGAGTGGTTACAGTTACATGAGTAAGGTAATGAGTATATTTCCTGTGGGGCATTGTTGCCTCCTCCATTGTGATTCCCCTACCATCCCTTCCTTTCCTACTTCCCCAACTACTCTTCCCACCCCTACCCCTACTCCCTGCTGAAAGAATACTTCTTTAATCCCCTGTTTGGAAGAAGGAATCACTGTTTTGTTTCTAGACAATTTATATCATTATCTTGACCTTCTGTACAACAACAAAAGACTGGTCCCGGTTGCACCTAAATGAAAACTCATCTTAAATAGGCCAATTGATCATACCAGCTTCACCCTTGCACATATAGACATCTGTCAATGTATTTACATAAATGATTTGACTGGAAATGAGAATTCTATGAGGAAAGAAAATTTATACATACATGTCAAAGGCAAGAAAGATAGGGAAACCTTAAAGGAGCAGTTCTGAGTTCCATGAGAGTGCATGGCACTATGTCTATATTTCTTTCTAATTCTCCTTCAAATACATCCTAGGTTGGGCCCAATCAGAACTAAAGGAAGATTATTAGGTCCTGGGTACCTGGGGGGTTTTCTCAATCATGTACCCCAGGGCACAGTATTATAGACAGGTGGTTAGCCCCTGAAGGAGCAGTACAGAACATAGATAAGACCTTGATGCCCAGCCGTGCATGGCAGAGGCTCGAGGTACCCACTAGATCCCAAGCTGAGACCTTGTGGGTGAATGGCAGCACCTGGTGACCACAGACTCTGTGAGTACTGTGTAAAACATCTCCTAGGTACTTGCAGAAATATGTAGACATGTTCTCTAAGGCACATATCAGCACATAAAGCCAATTAGGCAGTAGCATTTGAGTATTTATGTATTTTTATTTCTCCTTACAGTCTGGTAGAGCTTTGCAATTTTGGGGGGACTCCAATAAACTTCCTCAAGTTTGTTGAAGATGTGCCACATCTGCCTGGAACCCAGTTCTATAGAATGTTTCCCAACAGAGTTATAAACACTTCACTCGTCTGTAAATTCAAATCCACAGTTTATATTTTCTGTTAAAATATATTTATCTCTCAAAAAATTCTACTAGTTTTATCAAATTTGCTCAAGCCATGTTGTCTACCTCCATTCTTCACTACCCACACTAGTTTATGATGCTCAGCAGGGTAGGTAAAACACACTGTAAACCTCAGTCCCTGTGTCTGGTTAAGATTTTCTGTAATTCTACTGCTAAGATATTTGAGATATTGATATGCCAAGGATGAGTTCTGGCATTTTCAACCAATTCCATTTCTCTACTTTCCATACCTTCACAGTATGGTCTCAGTCTCTAGAATCACCTTCTGCTTTGGTTTACCTTTGATGTACTTTTATATCTTGAAAGGACTTTCCATGTTAGATGTTCTGATCATCTATCTGATCAGTGTTGACTGACTTGTGTAGAGGGGCTGGCCCCTGATGACATGTGTTTTATTCTTGGGTCATGATGCTGCTTCCATTGAGAATGACATGGATTGTTCAGTGCAATGTCATTTAAAAATTTATTTCTACTTTAGATAGTTGTACAAAGGGGGTTTAATCCAACAATTTAGATTATGAGTACAGTGCATTTTGATCAATATCACCACAGTGTTATGTATGTCTTGTTTCCTGGACCCATCCTCAACTCACTCAGAATATCACTACTGATTTAGCTGTTTTTGCTTATTATTATATTCAACAAAACCAAATTACAAAGAATATAGGTGAGAAATTCAATAAAATGCACATTGTGATGTATAGATAGATCTAGGGGTGCATGTGTGATTTGGTTGACTTTTTGATCTAGAGTATTCCTTACTTAGATTTCTAAGTTTAGCCACCATTGCTCCTTCTTCCTGACCCCTTTTGTTGAAATCATTAAAAATAATTAATTTTTAGGGTTATAATGGATAACTTCTAAATAAAAAGTCAGCTGGCTAGGTTGTCACTATAAATTGAAAATTTACTATCTCTTCTTGCAGGACATCACCTTCTCTAACCTATTGAGGTTAATGTAGGCGTATTAGCATTTTCCTCTCTATGGCGTTCTTCTGATTTTGTAGCCTCATAGCCCGCATCAGAATGTGCCTCCTGAGCTTACCAGAAGTCACCTGGTAACCAGAGTCTAAGTCCATGCAAACAGATGAGCAGTTCCTCTCCACTATATCTGAGAAAATATGGGGTTGCATCTTCCCTTTCCTTTTTACCACATTGTACCCTAAATTTTCTCGACGCTAACAGATAAAATTGGTGAATGGTCAGGATCAGAGTTTTGTAGAGGGTGAAGGTACTTTCAGGCAGAAAGAAAAGTGGTTAAAATGCTAGCTAAATTAAATTTATTCCTTGACAACCATATAAAGGTGTTAACTATACTTTTGCAAAAACAATGGACCTTTCTACCCAGTGTTAATTTTTTCTGATTGCTCTGAATTTTACACATTGACTTTCTAAACATGTTTCTTTTATCTCTCATCTTAAACAAGCAAACAAAATCTCACTCATTTTTGTCACTTCTTGCTCTTACAATATCCTGAAGATTTGGGAAGTGTCTTGTCTTACGAGCTGTTTAATTTGACTATAGTCTTCTATTTATACCAGTGGGAATTGTGGTCCTCAATGTTATGTACTAGGTTGGCCCTGGGGAAAGCACATAGCATGAGATACATTTTAAAAAATACAGTTTAAATTCACTGGTAGAAAAATACATTGCCTCTTTTATAGAGCATGTGAGGGCTGGGAATGTGGCTTAGTGGTAAAGTGCTTGCCTAGCATGTATGAAGTTCTGGGTTTGATTCTTAGTACCTCGTAAACAGAAAAAGCTGGAATTGGCCCTGTGGCTCAAGTGATAGATTGCTAGCCTTTGAGCAAAAGAAGCTCAGAGACAGTGTTGAGGCCCTGAGTTCAAGCTCCAAAAAATATAGCATGTGAAATCTTATACCTAGAGTCTATGAATAACTATTTTAGTAAACACTTGTTTTTTTTATCTCTACCTGAGTGAGATCCGTTGAAATTACCAAAGAACTAAATCTATCTCTAATAATCAAACAAGAAAAAAATAAAAGAGAAAAATCAAATCTAGAGCAAAATTTATTTTTGACATCTTATTTTCATTATCTCCATTGCAACCATTCTTTCTTCATTAATAGTTATTATCTTCAGGACTCTAAAAATCTCATCAAATCTCAGAAAAGTATCTGAGCCTTCCCTGTGACACATAACAAAGCAAGTCTACTTCCCTTCTGTTCCTCTGCTAAGATGCAGCTTATCAGAATCTTGGCGAGGTTAAGGAAGAGGAACATAGAATAGAGGGACAACAAAGAAACATAGGTCCCATGGTTGCTCTTATTTGCAATAACTGAGACAAGCAGAAATGGTCAGATAAGTTGATGTTAGGCAAAATGAACCCCAAGATAAGGACTCAAATGTTTTTTCTTTCTTGCTATTGTTTCTAACATATTTATAAGATATTTCTTTGTTTCTTTGTATGTCCCTCCCCCACAGTATAACCACTGCTTTCACAGTATTTGATGTTGGTATAATTTGTGGAAGGGAAGGGAAAAATTGTTTAAATAGGAATACAGGTGGAGCCATTGCAACAATGAGATGTACAAGACGTTATATTGAAAAACAAACTTTACAACTTTGGCAGGGGGAGGGGGGGAGGAAGGGGGGAAGTGAGGTGGGAAGGGATGGGAAGGAGAAACAAAGGAGAAGTCAACAATGCTTTATAAGAAATTGTAACCCCTCTGTACAGTATGTTCACAAATAAAAAAAATAAATAAATTAAAAAAAAAGAAATGTACTCATTACCTTGCTCATGTAATTGTAATCCCTCTGTATGGTATTTTCACAATAAATATAAATATATATATTAAAAAAGAAAAAGAAATGGAGGGACAAATGGTGAACAGTTAAATCAGTGATATTTACTAGACACTGTTGAAAATGAACTATACTAGATGGAGGGGGCTTAGGAGGGAAAATAAGGGAAGAGGTGACACTGTTCAAAAAGAAATTACATTACCTGACTTCTAACACCACTGTACATCACCTTTACAATGCAATAAAAAAAAAACAGAAAAAAATCAATCATGTAGTGCCAGTGAGTTCTAGAAACTGGTATTTCTATCCTGATTTATATCTGTGGAGACAACTCATGTGCCAAGTCTACAAGCCTAGAATTAGCCAGTGTGAAATTGTCCATTATTAGTGTTATGCTTTCCACTCACATATTGTTTTTGTTTGAATTGGGAAGAGCTGTTCCTTTGTGTCAAATCATCAACAAATTCACTCTTGGAAAAGCATAAAATCGCTCTCTAGTGTGTGATGAAGAAGTTGAGAGAGATCCCATAATTTCCTCAAGGTCACAGAGGAGGATGTGACTCACAACCCAGTGCTAAGCTTTCACTTCCTGTTTAGAAGACTATTTGATAAGGGAGCATTTTATACACATTTCTAAAGGTGAACGCAATTTTCAAAGTGTTTCATTTTCTCTTTACAATTTTTTTTAAAAAATCCTCCATTTTGACAAGCCCTCTGGCTACACTTCACATTTCTCTATAGACAGCAGTCTAAGGAAGTCTGATAAAGTCTGAAATATGCATTTGGGAAATGAGAATGCGCTCTGAAACTGACCCCTTTTACTCTTTGAAAACAATTAAAACTATTTTTACTCTGTTAGTCCTCCCCTCATCCCCTAGAGCTTGAACTCAGGGTTTAGGCACTGAACCTGAGCTTTTCCTTCCTTCCTTCCTTCCTTCCTTCCTTCCTTCCTTCCTTCCTTCCTTCCTTCCTTCCTTCCTTCCTTCCTTCCCCTCCTTCCCTCCCTCCCTCCCTTCCTCCCTCTCTCTTTTTTCCCTCCCTCTCTCTTTTTTCTTTCTTTCTTTCTTTCTTTCTTTCTTTCTTTCTTTCTTTCTTTCTTTCTTTCTTTCTTTCTTTCTTTCTTTCTTTCTTTCTCTATTTCTCCTTCCTTCCTTCCTTCCTTCCTCTCTTTTTCTCTTTCTTTCTTTCTCTTTTGCTCAAGTCTAGCGTTCTATTACAGGAATTATAGATCCCCTTCCAGCTTTTTGGTAATTAATTGGAGAAAAGAGTTTCATGAACTTTTCTGTATGTCCTGGCTTTGTCCTGAAACCCTCATATCTCAGCCTCCCTAATAGCTAGGATTGTAGGCATTAGCCACCAGTACCTGGCTCTTAGTTATTTTTCATACCTCAAATACCAAGAGATGATGCATTGTCATCTCCCCATATGGCAAAGCCTTAAGGATGAGTCATCCTTAAGGTAGAAACTAAAAGAAGACAGGGTGTCAGAGCTTGTGTGTGTGTGTGTGTGTGTGTGTGTGTCCTTGATGGTGGGTATAGTCTACCCTATAGCCTGTCTGCATCTTACTCATTTCTGAGTTTCCTTATGATATCAGAGTTTTGATTTTATTTGTGTTTGTATTTGACTTTGACTTTGGTTGTATTTAAAAGTATTACAGAATATTTAGGTACTGTTTAAGAAATATATCAATATCTATCTATCTTTACAGTAACCTTATTATAGACAAGTAATACTAACTCTATGGACTAGGGAAATAAAGTCCATATAGCAGTCAATTTATTTGAAGCCACACAGCAATTTGGAGTCTGAAGTTAGAGCTGCCGTTGGAACTCAGTCTGGCTCCTGAGGACTTCATCATGACATTACCCTTACCTTGTTTCTACAGCTCTCAATGTCCTAATTTGTGGTTTGGGAGGTCTTTATTTCCTTACCAGTGCTCTGAAATTTGTTCTGCCAGATTAATCATAAAATCTGTTTGGATTAATGTTGAAAGAGGTCACCAAATTCCTTGTAAGTTGCCAGCTAGAATTATTTAACACCTGCCAGAAGATTCCCTTTGGGAAGTTCTGATTTGATAATTGGAAAATTATGCTGGTGGAAATTCTGAGGTTGAACCACTTCAATCAACTTTTCTCTATCCTTCCAGCCTCTCTCATGGCTAATATAAATATGGGCAGCCAATCTGCAAACCTGGAGACTGAGCCTCAGCAAAACCTAATTGTGGGAAAAGATCTGATTTCAATGGGAAGTGACTTGAATCTTGATCTTGAACCTTAAAAACTTTCTTCTTTTGAGAAGAAACTCACTGAGAAGAAACCCATCTTTTTCTGAGTTTCCAATAAACCAAGTCATACACAAATCTTTTCTTTTTATCATTGAAAATATTATCAACTTACTTTAAGACAAGGAATGTATAGAACTGATTATGAAACTCTTCATATGAAATATTTGGATTATCTGGGAGGAAATGTGGCTTATGGATGTTAACAAATCAGTACAGAGCTTCAGGGGTATGGGATTGAACTCATTCAGAGGTTTTTCTTTCTTTTACTGTGGGGAGTCGTCTGCTTGCTTTAAGGCTTCATTGTAAGAAATGGAGGTCTTCTGTCATGGGTGGTTTCTTGGCACTTATAAGAGACTTCCTATGTGGGCAGTGTTTTTGCTGTTCTGCAAGTGACCCAAGGAAGTGAGCTGTTCCACAATGAAACTACCTGATGTTGCTGAAAGACACGGAGCTGTCTCCCTTTCTGAAAACATCCTTTACAAAATCCATGTTTTAACACATGATTAGTTAGGGTTATCTCTGCATATTTAGGACATTTATTACTTCATACAAGGCCCAATGGACTGCCACTTTAAGTAGTTCCCTAATGAGCTTAAAATAAAATTTTATTCATACAGACTTCTCAGAATGATTAACTCCAATAATGGAAGTATTATTATAACTTTAGGGAGTTTGATGATTCTTTATATTTACATAAGTAGCTGGGTGCTTTTCTATTTTTTGTATTAGATGGCATAAAACAGGAAGCTTTCAAGTTACCTGATAATGTGAAGTTATATCATTGCTGTGGTTTATAGTTTGCATTGCTTTCAGATATGTTCCTACTGTGGCTCCACCCTTTCCATGCACCTACAAGGTCATAGAGGAAGGAACTAATCCTCCACCAAAGTCCAGAAAGATTGGCAATACATTTTAAGATTTAGGTAGAACCACACATTTCTCTTTTTCATATTTTTCATTGATAAAGAAAAATTGTGTATATTTGTCCTATCCAACTGGATGTGTTGATATATGGATACATTCTTGCATGACTAAATCAATCTAATTAACCTAGATTTGATCTAATTTTTAAAATTTTTATTTTATAGTAAAGATACTGTACAGAGGGTTTGCAGTTACATGAGTAAGGCAATGAGTTCATTTCTTGTCAAGCATTGTTACCCCTTCCCTTGGTTCTCCAACTATCCCTTCCCTCCCCCACCTTCTTCACTCCTCCCACCCCCTTCCCCACCTGAAGTTGTGAAGTTCGTTTCCATTATACTGTCTTGTGAGTATCATTATTGCAATGGGTCACCCTGTGTCCTTGTTTCAGCATTTTGTTATTCCCCTTCCCCTCTCCAAATTAGACAAATGTATATACAAGATACAGGTTACCAAAATCAAGTACAGTGACAATAGGGGTATACCATAGGGGGAAGAACATACAAAGGACACAAAAAACACATAGTACATTAAAAACAATAAAGCAGACCTCTTGTGTCCATATTGTGGGGTTCATTTCACTCAGCAATATCTTCTATGGTCATTTGTACATAGTTTTTGAGCTTTTCTGCTCATCTGATAAAATTATCCTACACGTATACTAATTATTGAAATGACAGAAACCATGGGACCTATATTGCTTTGGGTCTGGCTTACTTCACTTAATATGATTTTTTCCAGGTCTTTCCATTACCTAACAAGTGGAGTGGTGTCTTCCTTTCTGATGGAAGCATAGAATCTAAACATTTTTGTGTAAGAATACATAGAATCTCTTTGCTTAGTGATTTTTCAGAATATAATACATTGTTATTAAGTATGGTTGCATATTAAGTGTAGTATAATGTTGTGGTCTTTGACCATCATTTTAACACCTCTGCTTTCATTCCCTTGGTATTCATCATTTTAATCTGTGTTTTATGAGTTTGATTTTCATTTTTTATGATCCGCCTTTAACTGAGATCAATAGTACTTGCCTTTTGGAGCCTAGTATATTTCACTTAATGTAATGTCCTTCAAGTTCACCCAAGTTGTTGCAAATGACAGGATTTTCTTCTTTTTTATGGCTGAACAGAATTCTGTTTGTGTATATATCACACTATTATTATCTAGTAACCCACAGAGGGACACTTGATCATTGTCAATATCTTATCTGTGCTGAATAATGCTGCAAGTGAACGTGAGTGTGAAGATATTTCTTCCACATACTGATATCATTTCCTTTGTATATATACATCTAGCTATTCCAGTAGGTGTGAGATGATATCTCAATGTGGGTTTTATTTGTATTTCTCTAGTTAATGATTTGGGGTACCCTTTCATATATCCTTTGGCCATTTGTATGTCTTCTTTTGAGCAATATATATGTAAGTCCGTTGCCCATTTGTTATGTAGACCTTTGTTTCCCTTTTGTTATAGGGCCACGTGGGTTCCTCATGTATTCTGGATATTAATCCTTCTGTTTTCAGATGTGTGTTTGCAAGTATCCTGTGTCATACTGTAGGTGGCTTCCCTTCTTTTGAGTGTTTCATTGACTGAGCAGATGTGTTTTAGTCCAACATAGTCTTATTTGTCTATGTTTGCATTCTTTGCCTATGCTTTTGTGGTTTTTACTATAAGGAAATAGCTGATATAATTGACTTTTAAATAGAAAGGGTTTGTGTTGGCTGGAGATTCCAGGGGAAGATCAGGTGACCCTTCTTACTCTGAGATGCTATGAAGGGAAGCACAACTTGGTGGGAACATGTGACAAGGTAAACTGTTTACAGCAGTGTCAGAAAGAAGAAAGAATAAAGTATGTGGGCTCCACAGCCCTTTCAAATGATGCCCCAGTGATGAGTAAAGGAATCACTGGTGCTGGATCACTGACATTCATGCAGCATGTTTGTGAGTCCTCTTGACTAGTACTCTAGTACTAGTTTCTCTTAACATCTTTCCTCTCTCTCATTTTTTCATGTAATTGGAATTCCACTATACTTAAGATGTCAGTTATTTACTAATATTTAAACATGATTATTTACAATTTAGCAGGAACACAAAGTTCCTATATTTTATTTAAATCTTATCATTCTATAACACCTTATTCTTTTTTTATCCCCAGTGGCACTGAGATTTGAACTCGGGGCCTCACACTTGCTAGATAGGCACTCTTTTACATATCAACTTCTTTTTGGTTCTACTAACTTTGCACAAAGGGTTTTACATTTTTTGCCTGGGCTTGCCTGGACCATGATTCTCTTTTATAAAATTTCATTTTATTGTAAAGATGCTGTACAGAGGGGTTGCAGTTACATGAGTAAGGCCATGAGCACATTTCTTGTCGAGCATTGTTGTTCTCCCACTATCTCTTTCCTCTCCCCTCTCACTCCTCTCACTCTTCCCTCTCACTCCTCCCCTCCATGAACATGATCCTCTTATCTATGATTACCATATGGCTGGGATGACAAAAATCTGCCATCATGTACTGTTTTTAGTTGAGATGGACTCTTGCAAACGTTTTATTGGGAAGACCTTGACCTTTGATGCTCCCAACCATAAACTTCCAGATATCTGGGATAGCAGGTATGAGCCACCACACATGGCCCTAAAACTTTATTCTTAACTCAGTGTTTCAAGAATAGTAATATCTAAATAATACATGTGAGGTGTCATGGCACTAGAAGTGGGAATAGAATACAAAGACAATGATGATACAAGTCAATTTTAAAAAGAACTGCCCCAGGATTTGGAAAACTATTGGATGCCAGAGGATTTTAGTGGCTAATTTTCTTGTATATGGTTATGAGACTTAAAAATATTATTTTTGATTCATTGTTTATTTAGAACTGTGCTGCTGATTTATAATATTTAGCGGACTTTAATTACCTTTGTTCTATGACTTCTGAGCTTAATTCTACTGCAATCAGAGATTGAAATCCTTTGAACTCTTGTGCATTGTAAGCCAGACTATGGACAGTTTGAATAAATGTTGTCCATATGCCTGAATAGAATACATTCTATGGTTGGCATGTTCTGCTTTGTGTATATCAAACAAACTAACATGTTATCATGTAAATCATGTTGTTTAAAATCTTCAGTAGTATTACTTACTTTCTCCCCTCGTCAGCTGGTTCTATAATTTGTTGCAAGAAAAGAATGGTAAAATATTTTCTATTTTTTAATTGTGAAAATACCATACAGAGGGGTTACAATTACATGGGCAAGATATGAGTACATTTCTTCTCAAGCATTGTTGCCTCTGTTCTTCCTACACAATTATGAGAAGAGAATTCAAGGTGAAGAAAATGAAGGAAAGAGTAAATCTATGTGCTTTCACTAATGGAATCCATTTTGGTGCACTGAGAGCTAGTCAGAACTTTATGGTTGAGAAAGTTTGAGGGGTTTTAAAGCTCAATGTCAAGGAAGCTAGAAGTGATGAATCACCTTATGAACACAGAGAAGGAGAGTTTCTACCTCTTTTTTTGAATTAACTGAAGTTATGCAATGATACATAAAAATCTCTGATGCATGCAATCTCAAAAATAAAAAGATTATTCAGAAATTTAAGTAGGAACTCTTATCTTCACCTTTATTAAATAATGACTTTTTCCATGGACAGTAGCAGAGTCCCTTAAGTTAGCAGGCAGCTTTAGAATTAATTATTTTTCTCATGTAAAAATATTGTCTCTTTGGCATCTTTTAAAAACGCCTATATTTTATTTAAAGGAATAGTTACATAAAGTTATTATTATGGGTGCTTGCTCTATTTGTTTATTCTACTTGTTATATTGTTTATGCAATTAACTGTCTTTGTAGGCAGAGTTCAATTATTTTTCCCCCAAATGAAGGCCAATGCAGTCCCATTAGACCTGAACTTTCTAATGAATCACAATTTATAAGAAAGAGGATGGTGTGCATCATTCTTCTTCATTTTTGTTGGTGACTGTATTTTCAGTCATAAAAGCAATGGTAAATTTATAATGCTATATGTACTTTCAATTTATTGATAACTTTAGAAGAGACAATTACAGCTAAGAGCATATTAAGGGAAAAATCTAGCCATTTTGTTTCATAATTTTTCTATGTGTGTTGCATAGATGTATTGATCACATTTATTATGCAGTATTGGTGAGAATGTCAGTATTCAGGTTTACTGGGTCCCTTTGTTTTCCATGTACAGATGTCTACTAAATCTTTAATATAGACATTGATTACTATGCAAATATATCACATATGAAAAAGGGAGAAATGTGAGCCACATAGCTTCTGCAGAAGGAAAATAGACTAGGAATGATTGGCAAAACAACAGAACTAGTTAATAAATTTTGGACAATGATTAATTTATTGACTTTGAAAAATTTCAGTGTTTCCTCTGACTTCTAGGGAAGGAAGCAAGATACTTCTCCACTGTAGTATGGTTATTATGTTGGAAACCCAGGAGCAAATGACCACTACAGTCTGCTCCTCTCTTTCCTACCTAAGCTATTAGCATGTATGAAGAGTGGCTCATTGCTTGCTTCTTATTATTAGAGGTCACTATAGAATCATTGTGGCCTTAACTGCTTTCATTGAGAAATTTAACTTTCTTTTTTTTTAATTGTGAGAATACCATACAGAGGAGTTACAATTACATGGGCAAGATAACGAGTACATTTCTTATCAAGTATTGTTGCCTCCTCTTTGTTTCCCCTTCCCATCCCTTCCCATACTTCTCTTTCCCCCTACCCCATCCTCCCTCACCCCCCACCAAAGTTGTAAAGTTCGTTTTGTTAAACGATTTGTTTTTTCCCTCCCGCTCACAAATTATACCAACATCAAATGCAGTGAAAGCATGGGTTATACCATGGGGGAGGGACATACAAAGCAACAAAGAAATCATCTTATAAATATGTTAGAAACAATTGGCTTTAACTTTCTGAAGTAAATCAGAACCACCTACATTGCCTATCTTTCTAGCTTATTATGCTCCTAGAATGTCCAGATATCAAGGGGATATTTTCCTACAGAAAAAATCATAAAATTTTATTTATACAATTGGGATATGTTTGACTTAGCCATAAATTGTTATATTATTATTTTAAGGTATTTTTTCTGAAATAAATCCAAAGATATTTGATATCAGAATGAGAATATAAGTCTGGAGAAAGTTTTAGATCTTAATTGGAAAAAATGTTAAAGAAATGTGGATGACTGAATAAACACAGCAAGACAGCTCTTTGGGCATGATTGTCTTTGATATGATTTAGAGAAATCCAAAAGATATGTCACTAAGGCAACCAAAAAGTGTAATTTGTAGAAACTAAGAACTGATTCTACAAAATTGTTTTTTCAAGCTATGAATTATTCTTCTGATAGTAAATGCCATTTAGGGCTACATCTAAGGCTAATTTTGGCAAATTTAAATGTATGTAAAATCTTTGAATGTCTTTTTCTACTTTTGGTATATTGTAGTATTTCTTTCAATCACTTTATGTACAAAAGATACATATCCATAGAACATCTCATTTTATAGAAAACCTTATTTTTTTGAAGGGCTTGCTTTGTAATATAATCTAGTTATTAGAGATACCTAGAGGTATATCTTTTTTTTTGTCAGTCATGGGGCTTGAACTCTGGGCTTGGGCGCTATCCCTCACTCTTCAGCTCAAGGTGAGAACTCTACAGCTTGAGCCTCAGCACCACTTCTGGTTTTCTAGTGGTTTATTGGAGATAAGAGTCTCACGGACTTTCCTGCTCAGGCTGGCTTTGAACGGTGATCCTCAGATCTCAGCCTTCTGAGTAGCTAGGATTACAGGTGTAAGCCACCAGTGCCCAGCCGAGATATATCTTTGAGTACTTAAATGTTTTAATCTCATTCAATGTCCATGATCATAAATCAGAGAAGAGAGGGATCACACAATAAGAGACAATTCAAGGAGACTTAACTGAACACCAGTGTTGCTGTTTCCTTGAAATGTACAAACATATGATCTGATTCTTTCTCTTTTTAAGGAGAAAGACTTAAATATCAACCTATATTTTAGGATACTAACTGCTATACTTTGTTCCCAAAACAAATTATAATATTTAGTCCAGGGTAGGTGGTGGGAAAAGAAATGGTAAGATGGAAAACATTTTCATTTGCACTTGTCTAATGGTTATATGATAACATCCTTGAATGTAAATTTTTATGGGATTCTAAAGGAAGAAACAAATTCCCTTTTGTGTTAGGGGGACAAAGATTTATCCACTGTCCTAAGAGCATACTGTCAGGTCTCTTTATGATACCATAAAAGTGTTGTTAAATAATTGTAGCATTGGTAAATATATCCTGAATGTTGACCATTTTGAATCCAATTTCAGTGAACATGGCTATACCCTGGGCAGTTATAAATGAATCTGAAAACTGACAGATTCTCACAGCTTGTACTAAATACTGCTGAGAGCAGTTACCATTTTTAAAAGGCTCTTTCTATATCCTAAGAATTTTCCAGATATGTTGACAGAATAATAATAGGCTTTATTATCTTTAACACAAGACTGTCAGTAGATAAGCAGAATCTTAGATGCTATTCTTATACACAAATATACTCCTAGCCTTTTTTTTGAGTGGTGTGATTCACTTTCCCATATACAAATAGCAAGGTCATCCAGAGTGAGAAACTAATTGTCCAGCACTTGCCAAACTTGATTCAGTTTCCTGTAAACAGTAACAGCTTTCAAACTGCTAAAAATACCCTGTACTAACTTACTGAAAGATGGTGCTTCCATCCAGAATCTTGGTTCCATGAACACATTAAGTGAAGAACAGGTGTTGTATTTAGACTATTTATATTTAAAGGGCACATGTGATTAAGCATATATTTGTGTATGTATGTATGTATATATATATATATATATATAATTGACTATATGCAATATATCATTTGGCAGAAATAACCCAGCTTTCAAATATAAAAGCTTGTTCAAAAGAATTATGTTGGAGGCTTATTATGACTGGGACACCAATAAGCAAGGAAATTAATGTATAAATTCAGGAAAGCATTGCTTTGCCAGAACATGTTTTTCTTTTCATTTTGATACACATTGGACTTAATTTCATTAAATGAAAGACTCCAAGTCCTTCATAATTTCCACAAAATCAACAGGAAAACTCTAGGAGGGGGCAAGCAATACTTATTTCATTAGATCTATAGTTAAATTAAAAAACAGTACAAGTAAACCAGTGACATCTCTTGTAGTGCAATAAGTGTCATCATGAACCTGTGTATCCATAAGGCGAGATAGAATTAATTACATAATGAGAGAGGAGGAAGAGGAGGGAGAAACAGAACAACAACTCATAAATCTACCTTTCAGACCTGTTAGACACAAGTACATCAACTAAAGCTTTTCCCACTTTACCTCTTTTCTACTGTTTCTACTGTTTTCTACTGGGGCTAGAAGATTAGAAAGCCTTGAAGAATGCCTAGTATGGTAGCTGGTTGAGGCAAAAAACACAAGAACCTACCCAAAAAATAAATGAAGAAAGAAATCCTGGAGAAATAGGTCAGCAGTAGAGCATCTGCCTATGAAGGGCCCTGAGGTCAAGCCTCAAAAATAAATGAATAAGTAGACAAGCAAATAAATAAAACGAATAAGCTAGTAGGATGATATAAATAATTATTTTAAGTCATTCTGAATAGCAAATGGTACTGGTGCTCAGCTTAGAGAAATCAAGGAACTTACTTCATGGCTCAACTGGCTAGAGTGTCCATGATAAATTTGAATAAATCTAAAGGAATAGTTGTTTGTTTCTGTATTGTGTATAATTGAGCTATGCAGATCAGGGAGGATGCTTATAAGCAGCAGTCCTTATTCCAGGAACAATGGTGGAATATTGTTGGATTCATTATGAAGATGTCACGTGCTGTAGGAGAAGGAAAATTTGCACTCCATTCTGATTTTTTCATTTCCTCTTGTGTATATGAGCATACATAATGCCTCTTCTAGTTTCTCTGAATACTTGCCTAATGACTCTGAATGCTTCTGTGTTTTTTAACTTTATCACTCATTGTCTACACTTGTACACAGAGACTGAGGAAGGAATATAATATGACTTTCTGCTTTTTTCTCTTTTTTCCTTAATATATATTTTTATTGTAAAGATACTGTACAGAGAGCTTACAGTTACATGAGCAAGATAATGAGTCCATTTCCTATCGAGCATTGTTACACCCTCCTTTGTTTTTCCCCTACCATCCCTTTCCTCCCCACCTCCCCAACTCTTCCCTCTCTTCTCCCTCCCAAAGTTGTAAACTTCATTTTCAACATAGTGTCTTGTACATCTCATTGTTACAATGGGTCATCCTGTATCCTTATTTCAGCATTTTGTTATTTCCCTTCCCCTCCCCAAATGAGAAAAATGTACATACAAGATACAGGACACAAGAATCAAATACGGTGACAAGAGGGGTTGTACCATGGAGGGAAAAGATAAAAGAAACAAAAAAATAACATAGTACATTATAAGTACATTAAAAAGAACAGCAACAAAGATAAAAAACCTCTTGTGTCCCTATCTTGGGGTTCATTTCACTTAGCATCAGGTTTTATGGTCATAAGTACATAGCTTTTGACCTCTTCTGCTTGTTCTAGACATATACTAGTTATTGCAGATAAGGGGAACCATGGGACCTATGTTTCTTTGAGTCTGGCTTACTTTACTTAATATACTTTTTTCCCAAGTCTTTCCATTTCCTAACAAATGGGGCGGTGTAATATGACTTTCTTGATCATAGGTCTATATCTGCTTTAGTCTTTGGGGCCTTTAGGGTGGAGTAATTTTCAAAAATGAAGGAGGTAAGGGGCTTTCCTCAAGGTTGAACTGTGTAATAACAGATTAATAGAAATATTTCCAAAAAGAACATTTGATACTTTTCTCTTTTAAAATCATAACCTTCAGACAAAAATGTTATTCATAGCTTTTTCTTTCTTAGCTAATTAGTGATGCAAAGGCAGTTTAGATGCACAAGATCAATTCCTAGTTGTTAAGATCAATAAAACCAGGATTTTAAAGCTATGAAAATCTCAAGTAGGAAATAAAACTAAGTCTTTCTTTATTTCTGATTTCTGTGTTAGTATTGTTTCCCCTAGCCTTACTATAAACACAAAATACCACAATAGTTTTCACCCTTTAACTAATCTGCATGACTTCCAATACTCATATGTTTCTTGGTAATAGTATAATGTAAATCTCACCCTAATTATCTTATTACTCATTGTTTTAGCAGTTCATATAGATGATTTTGAACTAATACTGGTTGTTGGTGTATTAAGAACATATAATATTCACCAGCAATGAGAACTTAATGGAGAGTCATTCCTCTTTGTGCCTTCTGTGGCTGAGAAAAGGGTTTAGAGAAAATCAACTTTTTCATCAAAGTCTGATATGAATGGTGATATTTTTCCACCATAGTCACTCGCCTAGAGAAAAACTTTAAGAAATGTCATATAAAATAGTCATTCTGTCCTGAAGAAAAGCCAGCTAATGCTATGGATTGGAACAAAACTTCCAAGGGAGAAGAACATTAGTTTTTCAAGTGATAAAATGAGCTCCTTTGTTTTATATATAGAGGAAAGAAATGAAAGACATGTAGGTCTTTGGCCTGCAGAATATATATTGCTGTTTAAGGAATGGGCAAGCTACCAATAGTGTGGGATGGTGCCTTACCTAATGATTATTCCACAGCTCATTTTTTATGTGTGATGCATTATTGAAAGGGAGCAAGGCAGAAATGGGTATTGTAAGACCCAATGTGGTGATCATGGGCAATTTCATAGGGGGCAATCCTGCTACTTGAAACCTAATGTTAACTCTAATGGACAGTTTGGTAAAAATACAAAACAAAGCCAACGAATACAAAAAGAAAAAAAAATGTTCCAAGAGGTTGTTCAAGGCAGAATAGAAAGTGACATGGCTTTACTTCTGCTGAATTTCTCACCTGAAAATGTTCTGAAATTCTCAATCAGGATCTCTGAAAAGGGTTTCAGAAATAATCATCACAAATGTCAATTTTCTTCTTCCTCGCTGTATTCCATTTTATTCATTTTCCAGTTATTGTTAGCTTCTTTGCCATTTGGAAGAAATTTAATTCAACTCCCTAAAATCCATATAGGCAGTGTCCAGATATTGATTTGCTTTCTCTAAACTCAGTCCTGCAATGACAAGATTTTCAGTAGTATTGTGCTCCTAAGAATTTCACCATTGCTTCAGTTATCTAGATTGTTTCTACTCAATTGTACATAACAGTCTTTGAAGATCCTTTGGGTTTCTGAGTCACTCACTGTCATGCCTCCTCTTTCCTGTCAAATTTTTTTTTTAAAATTGAGTCTTCTTTCTCTTTTTCTTGGTCTATTACGTGTTTATCTTTTCAAAAACTAACACCCCCAAATTAATCATTTTCTACAAATAGTAACTTAGAAAATAGTCATAATCACAACAAAAAGAATTAAGATTTTGAGGAATAATATTAACCATAAAGATGATGGACTTTAAACTAAAATGGATATAAAGGTTGTGAAGAAAATTAAAGACACAGATAAATGGAGATATCCCTTATTTATACATTAGAAAAATGAATAACACTAATGTGCCCAAGCTACTACATTTACATATTCTGTGAATCCCTATCAAAATTTGAGTTATAGAAATCAACGACCCACAAGAGACTGAATATTAAAGTTGATCTTAAGCCAAAAGAACAAAGCTGGAGGTATCCTTTTATCCTACTTCAAAACAGTACAAAACTCTTGACATGATATGTTATTCACATTAAAAGATATAAAAATAGAGACACAATAAGAACTCAGAAATAACTCTACACATCTGTGGACAGCTAATCTTCTCCATGGTACCATGAATACAAAATGGAAAAAAGTCAAGACTTCTTACTAGAGAGTGTTGTTAAATGTAAAAGAATGAAATTTTGTTTTTCTATTGAGTCCTAAGCAAAGAAGTACTAAAAAGGGAGTAAAAGCTTAAAAAAGTAAGACCTGTTAACAAAGTAAGACAGGTTAACAAGAAAACATAAGAGAAATCTACTTGGTGATTGTCTGAGCAAGTTCAAGCAAACAACAAAAGTTTTTGCAAAAAAGAAATTAACAAAGCGAGAGGCATCTAAAATATTTGCAGGCCACATGACTGATAATGGGTTAAAATCCTTAAGGTACTCATACACACCTATCGCAACTCTATCCAACCCCTTTTTCTGGGGACCCTGAGGAATTTGGAGAGGAACCATTGAGCCTGCACCTCCCCCTTGGCCAGAAGACCTTGGGAAACAAGAAACTGCCAATTTAGCCTATCCTCTTTCTTCTGAGAAAGTCTACCTAAGAGCTCTGGGAAAGTCCACATAACAGCTCTGAGAAAGCAAAGACATTGACGACTCTGGAATAGACCTGCATAGGGAACAACCACTCCTCCACTGGGATGAGGTGGGTAATGACCCAACCAGGTGCCAGAGTATTGAGACTGGTAGAAAAGATTATAAAGGAGAGACCCCAAAGACCTACAGGGGCTACTGGTTTCTGGGTACTCTTCCCAATATCTTACACTGAGTAGTCTGTATTCCTCCTTCCTCCTTTTCTGTGTGGGAAGCACACAGATAAGACATCATTTGGCATAAGATGGCCCTCATAGTCAGGAGTCCCAGTTGGGGGTTTTTACCAACCTTCCAATAGCTAAGAGGCTTGTCTTCTTTTTCTCCTAGTGTTTTACTCTTACTTTCAAATAAACTTTGCCTCTGCTCCCACTCTTCCTGCCTTATAACTCTTTGATTGGCAGAGAAAAACTCAGAACCTAGATGACATCTTTGTTACTACTTTTTTTAAAGAATATCATAGACATATTGCAGTTATTACAAATGAGGGAAAGAATGCAGCCTGTTTCTTTGGGTCTGGTTTGTTTCACTCAATATAATTTTTTTCAAGGATTTACATTTCCTTACAAATGAGGCAATGTCATTCTTTCTGATGGAAACATAGAATTCCTGTGTGTGTGTGTGTGTGTGTGTGTGTGTGTATGTATACATACATACATATACCACATTTCTTGATCCATTCATCTACTGAGGGGCATCAGGGTTGGTTCCATATCTTGGCTATGGTAAACAATGCTGTAATGGACATGGTTGTGCTGATAGATTTAATGTGGTCTTGTTTGTGGTCATTTGGGTAAATGCCCAGAAATAGGATTGCTGGATGATAGGGGAGCTCTATGAGTAGTTTTTGAGGAGCTCCCATACTGCTTTCCAGAGTGGTTGAACAAGTTTACATGCCCACCACCAACAGTGCAGCGGTGTTCCCTTTTGGCCACATCCCTACCAGCCAGCATCTGTTATTATTAGTTTTTTCATAATGACTATTATAACTGGAGTGAGGTGCAATCTCAATGTAGTTTTGATTTTCATTTTTCTTAACGCCAGAAATTTTAAACATTTCTCATGTATCTATTGGCCATTGTTATTTCTTCTTCAGAGAAGTCTGTCTTTAAGTCTTTAGCCTACTTATTAATTGGGGTTGTTGTATCCAGTTACACCAGAAAGGCAGAAGTGGTACTGTGCTACAAAGTGGTAGAGCACTAGCTTTGAACTCAAAAGTTCAGGGACAGATCCCAGGCTCTGAGTTCAAACCCCATGACTGACAAAAAATATGCCTCATGAACTTTCCTACATAGGCTGACTTTGAACTATGATCCTCAGATCTCAGGCTTCTGATTTGCCAGGGTTACAGATGTAAGCCAATAGCACCCTTTTGTATTTTTAAAGATTAAACACTACAGTAAAAACAAATAGAAAAGAGGAATCAAATCACCTGTTAAAAAATGAGCAAGGGACCTAAATTAACTTTATTTAAGAAAGGATATACAAGTGACCAAACAGGAAAATATGTTCAAAACCACCAATATTGGAGAAATGTGAAACAAAACTACATATATGAATACCTCTTTGTTTGAATGAATCTTACCAGAAAGATGAAGGATAGCAAATGTTTCTGAAGATGCAGAAAAAAATGATACCACTGTACATTTGTAGGAATGCAAGTTGTTACAGTGATTTTGAAAAACAATAGTTTCCTAAAAAATAATAGAGGCACACTATCATCCCGCAATTCTGAGTCCATTTTCAAAGAAAATGAAATCAGTATGTTGAAAATATATCTTCACTACTGTGTTCCCTGAAGAATTATCCAAGATATAGAAACAACTTACATATCCATTGATGATGAATAAAATTTAAAAATTATCTGTTCATCCATCCATCTGTCTATCCAAACAAACACATTCACACAAAATATTATTCAGCAATGCAAAAGAAAATCCTGCTGTTTATGATAACATAGATAAACCTGGAGGAGGCTAAGTATAATAAGCCAGGGGCAGAAGAGAAATACAACTGATCTCATTTATGTGGCATAAAAAGTGTCAAAGTTTTATATCATCCTGCACCAGAATCAACTCCAAATGGATCAAAGATCTCAGAGTCAAAGCAGACACTCTGAAAACATTACAGGATGGAATAGGAGAAACCCTAGGTCTCCTTGGCACAGGCCGAAATTTTCTTAATAGAGACCCAGAAACTTAACAAATCAAAGAAAGGTTGGATGAAAGGGATTGCATGAAGCTGCAGAGGTTCTGCATGGCAAAGGACATAGCTAGCAAGATCAATAGAAAACACACGAATTGGGAGAAGATCTTCACTAGCCATACAATGGACAAGGGTCTCATATCCAAAATATACTTGGAACTCAAAAAATTAAATCCCCCAACAACAAATCCTCAAAGAAACAACTGCCTGATAAGTAAGTGGGCTAAAGACTTAAAGAGAAACTTCTCTGAAGAGGAAACAAGAATGGCCAATAGACACATGAAGAAATGCTCAACCTCTCTAGCCATAACAGAAATGCAAATCAAAACAGCATTGAGATACCATCTAACCCTTGTTAGGATGGCTGAGGAGGAGATGGGGAAAAACCAGTTGTTTAAAGATACAGGTGGACCTGTTGCAACAATGAGAAGTACAAGTTGTCATGTCCAAATGAGCTTTACAACGTTGGTGCGGGGGGGGGGAAGGGGGGGAAGGAGAAAGATTGGGATTGGGGGGGAGGGGGGAGGCTGGGAAGGGATGTGAAGGGTAAACAAAAGGAGGAGGCTGCAATACTTGGTAAGAAATGTACGCATTATCCTGCCCATGTAATTGTAACCCCTCTGTACAGTATCTTCACAAATAAAATAAAATAAAAAAAAGAACTCTAATAACAACAGATGCTGGAGGGGATGTGGCCAGAAGGGAACCCTACTGCATTGTTGTGGGAGTGTAAACTTGTTCAACCACCTTGGAAAGTAATATGGTGTTTCCCCAAAAGACTCCATATAGAGCTCCGCTATGACCCAGCAATCCCACTTTTGATCCCGAACGATCACAAACAAGACCATACTAAAGCTACCAGCACAGCTATATTTATTGCAGCATTATTTACCGTAGCTAAGATATGGAACCAACCCAGATGCCTCTCAGTAGATGAATGGATCAAGAAAATGTGGTATATATACACAATGGAATTCTATGCCTCCATCAGAAAGAATAACTCGCCCATTTGTTAGGAAATGGAAAGGCTTGGAAAAAATTATATTAAGGGAAGTAAGGCAGGCCCAAAGAAACATAGGTCCCATGGTTTCCCTTATTTGCAATAACTAGTATATATCTGAGACAAGCAGAAAAGTTCAGATAAGATGATGTTAAGTGAAATGATAAGGACAGAAGTGGCTTTTTGTTTCTTGCTATTGTTTCTAAAGTATTTATAAGGTACTATGTGATTTTTTTGTTGCTTTGTATGTCCTCCCCCATGGTATATCCCCTGTTTTCACTGTATTTGATGATGGTATAATTTGGGGAGTGGAAAGAAAAAAAATCAAATTGTTTAAATAGGGATAGAGGTTGACCCATTGCAACAATGAGATGTACAAGATGCTATGTTGAAAAATGAACTTTACAATTTAGGCGAGGGGTGTGGGGGAAGATGTAGTTGTAGAAATGGGAGGGCAGGGATGGTAGAGGAAAAACGAAGGAGGAGGTGACAATGCTTGGTAAGAAATGTACTCATTACCTTGCTCATGTGATTGTAACCCCTCTGTACAGTATTTTTACAATAAAAAACTATTTTAAAAAAGTGTCAAAGTCACAGAAGCAAATTCAGAATGTTTACAGCTAGCGTTTTATAAGAGGAGAATTGTAAAGATATTTGGCCCAAAATTAAATGTTTAATTTATGCATAAGGCATAAGTTCTGTGGAGATAATACACAACAATGTGATTATAATTAACAAGATCTCATTCTACTCATAGAATTTGCTAACAGAGTACATCTTAAGTATTTCATCAACACACACATGAAAGGAAAATAGGAGCCATCTATGGTAGTGAGCTTTCTGTGGTAGTGATAAATGCCTGTGATAAATCACTTTCAAAAGAAGGAAGGTTAATTTTGATTCGTGGCTTCAGGAATTTAAGTCCTTCGTCACTTGGTCTGATTCCCTTTGGGTCTGTAGCAAGGAGGCACATCATGGTGGGAGCTCATAGTCTAAGAAACCTTTTATCTCATGTGACCTGAAGCAAGAGAGATAGTAAAGAACTCTGGAGTCCAACGCCCTTTATAAGGGCACCTCTCCTAGTGACCTTCCTTTTTTCCATTAGGTCTCACCTCCAAATAATTCTACCATCTCTGGAAAGCACTGAACCTTGACACCTGGCCCTCTGGGAGACACTTATCCAAATTATTGCACTATTTGAGGGGATAGGTGTGTTTAGTAGTTAAGAGGATATTTTGGAGTATATTGTGTATCAAATAATCAAATCACATACCTTTGACATCTTTTGTAAAACACATCCCAATTTATAAAAAGGGAGCTATGGTCTACTATTTGGTTAGCATTACAAAATGCCCTCACAAAGTCTCAAACTATTTGCAAACTCTTTAGGCTAGGTTATCTGCAAGTCTAACCAATGGAGGTAGAAGTGACCCCAAAGGAGAAGCTGAAAAAAGTTTAGTGTGCTCTTCACTATTCTTAGGCTTGGCATGATATATGATCTGAGGCTCAGCACCAGCCTGCCTGCCTACCACATGAAGGTCTTAGCTAACATTCATGTCTTGAAGTATGGTTACATCCAGTTACCAAGCTGCTCACATCTACTTCCCAGTGAGAAGTGAGTGGATAGAGCAGATATACCTTCCAGAGGTCACCTCAGTGCCTAAATATATCTTTGCCACTAAACATGAACAATTCCATCAGAAAAAAATAATTTTTTTCCCTCCACACGAACAGTCTTGATTTATCTTTAAAAATAATGGCTTGTGCTTCCACATGGTCGATGATAAATGAGGCTGGACTGCGGATGTACACTCTTTGCCGAGTGAGATGCATCTTGTCAGAGTTTTTCTATGGAGTTTTTCATATCACTATTTAAGGAACTTCAGAACTGTGCCTCCTGGTATTTTTAGAGATGTAACGGATTTCTTTGAGATACATTTCATATATACTGACACTAAAGTTACAATAGCTTTAAAAGTAGTGGATGGAAAATGTTCATGCGAGAGAATCAAAGCTGAAAAGAAGACTCGAGATCTATGGTAACATGAGCACAATAGTTAAAAATAGTGTATTGTATACTGGAAATTTGCTAAGAGAATAGATTTCTGGTGCCTCTACACACAAAAAGAAACTCTATAAGATGACAGATATGCTAATTTGCCTGACTATAGCAATCTGTTTTCTACATATTCATCAAAATGTTATGTTTATAAAGAACAAATATTTGGAAAGTCACAGATATGCAAAAGCACCTATGATCTCATTAGTAGTCAGAATAATAAAAGTCACAAATGTTTGTACCTACTGTTTGATAAGAAATAAAGCAATAAAGGAATACACACTTGTATGAAGGGAAATGAACACTGTCAACATGTTCTGAATGACAATTTAGCTGTACCTCCAGATAGTTTTAGATATATACCTAATCTTAGGCTCAGGAGGATAAATAAATAAATTTATCCTAAATAATTACTTTTTTCTTTTATTTATTTATCCTAAATAAATACTTAAAAATGTGCAATATGTCACTGAAGCTGTAGGGATTTTACATGATTGAGAAATACAAATTATTTGATCTATAGTAGAGATTATCCAGATAAATTCAATGGACACAAAATCATACTTTACCCAATATTAAAATTATGGTTCTCCATAATTTTATTGCATTGACATAGAAAAATGTTTATATAACACTCATTTTTGAAAACCCAAAGAATGAGTGAATTAAATATGTAAAAGGATATATAATTTTTAAATGAGCTACAAATTCTGTTGTGAATTTGCTGGATTATATCCAGGATGTAATTATATATTTATATATGGTATATTATTATATATTATAATTATATATATACATTAGAAGTATATATATATATATATATATATGCTAGAAGTATGCTATAAGTATATCAGCTAAGCCCATTTCATTGTCTCTAATATTTGGGCTTGGCTAATGTGTTTCTTCTTATTGAGCAGTAATTCTAGCTTTGGGGGTAGGAAGTGAAGCTCTATCTTAAACTTACCATTTCAGGAGGAAAGCTATAATAACATGTGCTATTGCTGGTAATCTTTTATGATAATGATGATTTTCATCCCTACCCTCAAGTTAAATATTTCAATTTTTACAGAATGGACAATGAATATAATGACTGATTTGCTCACCCTTCCTCATTCCTTTCATGTACCTACCCCCATTACTCTTCTTATTGCTGGTAATATGAACCATGATTGCTGGGTTTCTTAGGCAGCCTAGCTACAGGTTTAGTCATTTCCCTTTGCCATAGATCTCTGAATTTATCCAAAGTTCTTGCCTTAGAAATGTTCTCTAACCAGTTTTATAGTAAGAATTGTTAAACACAGTGTTTTTTTTTTTTTTTTTTTTTGTCCGTTGTTGGGCATGCCAAAACATCCAAATTCAGATTAGAAAATGTACTTTTTTTTTTTTGTGGTTGTGG
>NW_012267253.1:2711344-2859057 GCF_000151885.1 Dipodomys ordii | reverse complement strand
GGGCTGGGAAGGTGGCTCAGCGGTAGAGTGCTTGCCTTGCAAGCATGAGGCCCTGGGTTCGATTCCTCAGCACCACATAAGCAGAAAAAGCCAGAAGTGGTGCTGTGGCTCCAGTGGTAGAGCGCTAGCCTTGAGCTGAAGAGCTGAGGGACAGTGCCCAGGCCCAGAGTTCAGGCCCCATGGCCTGCAAAAAAAAAAAAAGAAAAGAAAAAGATTTTAAATGTATTGGGTTAAAGAGTTATCAAAATCTGAAAATATTTTATACAATCAAAACATGCTAATATTCTTGGCTTATAGAGAGCTGCTATTGACATTTTTTCCCCAAATGGGCAAGTGTGTATTCATATAATTCACAGTAAAGAAAACACAAAGGCCTTTTTTGTAATAATGCTCAAGTTCACTATTAGGAAGAAAGGTGTTATTCAAAGTTACAATGTGATAACACTTAAAATCTAAGCGAGTGGTAAAGACTGCCTTTCTTGTAAGAGTGGTCTTCTCAATGTTTGATCACATACTATGTGGGCAACAGTTTGGGAACACAGATAATTCCTATTGGTAATGGGAAAGCAAAGAGATGCAACCACTAGTGAGAGCAATTTGACATTATTTCTCACAAAAATGCAAGTTTGGGATGCAGCAATTTCGACTCTATATTCGATTTTTTAATATATACCATTTGTATATAATAAATTCTATAGATATGCCAGCATATGCATAATGTCATTTATGTTTGAATATTCTTTGCAGAAAACATTTAGTTAAATACGAATTCCAATCAGCACACAATGCAAAGCTCAGCACTTTTGTGGTACCAGTGAAGGATAATCTCCAGAATATTTTGCAAAGCTAACACAAAAAGGCACAATGGCATGTGAGCGATGCTGCTGCTTGAATTGGATGTGATGAGCACTGTCTGTACTGTGAAACAATTAAGAATTGACTAGTATTCCATAATGGAAGTAAGGAAGATTGTATTTCAAAACCAAGAAATTCCTCTGGGAATTTCTTCATTGTGCTTCATTGTGACGTTCTTATATACATCTAAAATGTATGTTGATCACATTTATACCTCGTTACCCTGTCTTGTTCCCCCTATCTACTTCCTCACATCCTTTTCCTCTACCCAAGTAATTGCCCTTCAAATTTCATATTTGTTTTCTTTTCCCCCTAGATTCTACTTCTGAAAGAAAGCAGGCAAAATTTGTCTTTATAAGTCTGGATTATTTCAGTTAATGTGATTATCTCTAATTCCATTAATTTTTCCTGAAAACTACAGGATTTTTTTGTTATGGTTGAATAATAACCCCATTTGGTATATATGCCACATTTTCTTTGTCCATTGGTCCATTTATTGGCACTAAGGCTGATTCCATAACTTAGGTACTGTGAATAGTACTGCTAGATGTAACATGGGTGTAACTATTTCTATGGTATGCTGCTGAATTTGAGTTCTTGAGATATATATCAAAGCATAATATATCAGGATCATAGAGTGGTTCTATATTTTATAGCACTTTTTTTTTGGTCGGTTGTGGGGCCTGAACTCTGGGCCTGGGCGCTGTCCCTCAGCTCTTTAGCTCAAGGCTAGCGCTCTACCACTTAAGCCACTTTTTATGTGTTTACATATATATATATTCCTGAAAACAGTATATGTAATATGTTTATTTTCCTTCTACATCCTTGCCAGAGTTTGTTGTTTTCTGTTTTCTGGTGGTTGCAATTCTGACTAGAATGAGATGGAATCTCAATGGAGGTTTGATTTGCCTTTCACTGATCGTTAAAGATGCTGAACATTTTCATGACTTTCTTGTCTATTTATGTGTATTTGTTTTAAAAAGTGTTGGTTCAATTCATTTTCCCATCTACTTTTTGAACTACTTGACCTTGTACCTTTCTGTGTTTAGAAAGCAAATTCAAGAATTTTTCTTAGCTTCTCTCTCCTTCCTCCCTCCCTCGTTCTTTCCCTCCCTCCCTCCCTCCTTTTCTTTCTTTCTCTCTTTCTTTCTTTCCCTCCCTCCCTCCCTCCCTTCCTCCCTCCTTTCCTTCCTTCCTTCCTTCCTTCCTTCCTTCCTTCCTTCCTTCCTTCCTTCTTTCCTTCCTTCCTTCATTCCTTCTTTCTTTTGGTGATAATAGAATTTTAATTCAGTTTGCTTGCTTAGCTGAGCCAAGCTTTTTTTTGCTGGTTACTTTGGAGACAGGGTTTCATTCACTTTCTTGTCTGTGCAGGCTTTAAACCATGATCCTCCATATCTCATGTCCTGAGTAGCCAGGATTACAGACATGAACTCCCACACTTGGGTTTATCTTAGGTTTTTTTTTTGTATTTTTTCCTCTTTTGCTACTTTCTTTTTGTGGGAGCTACATAAAACAGAAGATAACACAATTTTAGAACAGCTGGTTTATAGGTCAACTTTAAAGTCTCATTTCCAGCACATCTCTAATTTAACAAGACAGAAAAATATGTTTCCAGTGGTTTTTAAAAGGACAGGACAAAATGAAAAGAGTCATAATTTAATATATTAAAGAAATTTTGAAGGGAAAAACTACAAATTGATCATTGAGACTGACGTTGATTTACTCTGAAATGAAATGAAGAGGGCTAAATGCATTTGAGAATACCCCATTTTCATGTTGACCAAAGGGTTATTAAATTGTCAGTCTACTAAATTGATTTTATGATAAGTTTTTTAATATGTAAAGGTAATAGTTCTATCTTTTATGAATGCCAATTTATTTATTAAGCATCTGTTGTGAGCATGGTGTTTTAGTCTCCATAAAGGTTTGAGCTAGATAATGTCCAGTTTCCAGCTAAGGAAACATGAATGTAAGCTTACACTTTGGGCAATGATGACAAAAGCATTAAGGCCACATTGAGATTATCTATCTATCTATCTATCTATCTATCTATCCATCTATCTTTCTATCAACCTATTTGCATATTTAGTTATTTAGTCTGATACTGGAACTTGAATTCAGGGCCTTGCATTCTCACTTGGCTTTGTTTGCTCTACCACTTGAGCTGCATATATCCTCTTGGCTTTTCTGGTAGTTAACTTGAGAGAAGCATCTCCTGAACTCTTCTTCCTCAGTCTGGCTTTGAACCATAATCCTGAGATCTCAGCTATCTTAGCAGCTAGGATTACACACATGAGCTACTAGCACCTGGCTTGAGATTTATTTTTTAATAATTTTTTCACCTTACCCATCTTTAAATGTAATAACTAGTAAAACTCTGTGAGTAAAAGTGACCTACTTATTTAAATGAGGAGAAATTTCTTTCTATTAAGACAGTTCATATAGATAAATAATTTTATGACTATATTTACCAAAACTAGGTATACATTCCTTATTTTTTTTAATAATTCCTTATGGTTTTTATATAATTTTAAACAGGGCCAAATATGTAAATTAAATACTAACAAAATTGCAAAGCAGTAGCACCCAATTTAGAAATATTCTTTTTTTAATTTAGAAATATTCTGTCATGTGTTAGATCATATTTTGTTGAAATCAAACTTCTGTTTGTGATGAGAGTATCATATTCATTGCTAACGCTCATGCTCTTTTAGATTTAGAACGTCTGCGTGATTTGTATGAATTCAGTTCTCTCATCTCTGTGCCATTTGGAGTTTCCTGAGACTTACGTTGTATATCATGCTGTGATGTTATTTATCCTTCACTCATCATTAATGCATTATTTAACACAAGGACAACTCTTTTCCTTAATCATTTTCATAATCACACATAATTATCATTTGGAAATTCAGACAGATTATCAAGATGATAACAAACACAGACTTCTATTATCTTCTTGCATTTCTAAGAGCCAATTCCAGACAACTTTCAATTATATTTCAGTTGTTTTTGTCGCAGTGTTTATGTCCTTCGTCAGAGATTTCAAGTTTCCAACAGCATATCCATTCTCCTTTCAACTTTGCTAATGAAATGTCAATTTTGTTAAAGTTAAAAATATAACAACTTAAAAATGTCATTTCTTGCTGGGCATAAATGGCTCATGCCTATAATGCTAGCTACTAAGAAGGCAAGATTTGAAGACTGTGCTTCAAAGCCATCTTGGGCAGAGAAGTCTGTTGGTATCTTCTCTTTCCTATTAACTACTGAAGAGTTAGAAGTAAAGGTGTGGCAGAAGTGGTAGAGTGACAGCCTTGAACAAAAAACTAAGGGAGAATGCTCTGGCCTTGAGTTCAAGCCCCACAGCTCATGTATATGCGCACGCATACATGCACACACACACACACACACACACACACACAATTACTTTTTAGTTTCCATTCCATTCAACCCATAGATCATACCATATACAAATGTTAACTGAAACTGAACCACAGTCCTAATTGAGAAATCTAAAATTATAAACAAGGAAATTTAGAACATACCCTATTAGCTTAAAAAAATTCTTTAGTAGTAGCACTATGTGCATGAATTATAAAGGGAAATTTTGATATATTTGACCTTCATCAGAATATTGTATCTGCTCTTTGCATATACCTTTAGGTCTTAATGAGGAGGAGCTGCTAAAGTTCTGATCTTACTTCACACTTCACTTTATAGAATCTTTTTGTTAGAGTTGGATATCAGCAGTGGCTTCTCCAGGTAGTGGCTTCTGGTCTGTGATTGTGCTGCCTTCCCTGGCTCTTCATAATAGCAGAGCTCCTAAGCACACAGGGCAATAATGAAATGAAACCCAAGTCTGGTGAAGACTTTTAACCTAGACATTTCCCCATTTGTTGGGAAATGGAAAGGCTTGGAAAAAATTATATTAAGTGAAGTAAGCCAAGCCCAAAGAAACAAAGGTCCCATGGTTTCCCTTATTTGCAATATCTAGTATATGTATGAGTCAAGCGGGAAAGGTCAGATAATGTGATGTTAGGAAAATGAACCCTTAGATAAGTATTTAAATGTTTTTTTCTTTCATGCATTTGTTTCTAACTCATTTATAATATTATTTCTTTGAATTGTAACCCCTCTGTACAGTATGTTCACAAATAAAATAAAATTAAATTAAAAAAAAGATTATTTCTTTGTAGCTTTGTATGTCCCTCCCCCACAGTATAACCCCTGCTTTCACTATATTTGATGTCGGTATAATTTGTGGAGGAGATGGGGAAAAACAAGTCGTTTAAGGATACAGGTGGACCCGTTGCAACTAGGAGAAGTACAAGTTGTCATGTCAAAAACAAACTTTACAACTTTGGTGGGGAGGACTGGGGGGAGGGGCGGGGGGAGGCTGGGAAGGGATGTGAAGGGTAAACAAAGGAGGAGGCTGCAATGCTTGATAAGAAATGTACTCATTATCTTGTCCATGTAATTGTAACCCCTCTGTACAGTATGTTCACAAAAAATAAAAATTAAAATTAAATAAAAAATACAAAAAAATAAACTAGATTTATCTTTAATGCTTTGTCTAAAAGTTTTAGTGGTGATTTGAGGCAATACAGTAGATCAGACTTATCAAAAAAAAAAAAGAGAAAAGAAACATAAAGAAACATGCCTTCAGAAAAATAATCCACAAATTTGGAGAAAATATATAAGTTGTAGTAGACTTATCAAAAGTAATATTGAGGACCAAAGGAGGGAAATGAATACCTAGAGGTCATTCCCTCGTCAAACGGATGTACCTGTTGACACTATAGATTTGTTTGCCTGTTCTGGAATTTTCTCTAGTGTAAATCTCATTCACCGTATACTTCCTTGTTTTCTGGCTTCTTTTATTCAACATAACTATTTTGGAAAGTACACTTTGTTTCTGAACTACCACAGTATGGTTCACCATTGGCAAGAATCCAAAGGCTTTGATCTATAGTACTGGGAAAGGGTCAGGTTCTAAAAGACTTCCCAGAATCATTTGATTAACTTATGCATATGATCATGCTAATAAATCCAAGGAAAACTAGACACCCAATTTTTAAAATCATAATCTATATACTATCATTTAAATTTATGTTTGATTCAAATGAGTTTTGGCCACAGAACAATTAAAACTGTCACAACAACCAACCTTAAAGCTATTCTAAGAGGTGCATGAAGAATTCTCTAAGAAATGAGGGCTGTGTTACAGAAAAGTCTTCAGGCGGTGCCTCAGAAAACTTTCTCTGGTGTCATGTCTCCAAACAGCCTTTACACAGTTGATTATTATTATTAATATTAATAGTATTTTTGCTGGATGCTGATGGCTTGCACCTATAACACTAGCTACTCAAGAGACTAAGATCTGAGGATCAAGGTTCAAACCCAGCCCAGACAGACAATCCCTTGAGACTCATCTCCAGTTCAACAACAAAAAATCCAGAAGTGAAACTATTGCTTAAATGGCAGAGCACCATTTGTGAGTGAGAAGCTAAGAGGCAGTGTGTTCTGAGTTCAAACTCCAGGATGGGTTCTCCCTGAGAAAAATATTGGTAGTCCCTTCTTCCCACCCCAAACTAACCAATCAACCAGCCAACCAGCCAACCAACCAACCCACTAACCCACCAACCAAATTGCTTAAATTCATTTATACTTGGTTAATCTTCATAGGAATTTGACTTTCTCTGGTTTAACTATCTATGTTAATAATCTAAATTTGGTTTCATAGTCTCTTAATGATATTTATTTCACAATTCTTACATATTGTGTATTAGACTTCCTATGGAATCAATTGCTTATTAAGAAATAATAAAATGCCACCAACATATTTGCGTAAGTATTCATGGTAATCACATTATGAGAATGAATTTCAGCATCAGGAGAAACATTTCTCAGTGACTTAATAGAAAAGCAAAGAAAAATGTCTTGATATTTTGAAAGCCAATCTGAAATTATACCACCTTTAGAAGTAGAAGTTTACAAATATTTTGGAAATATGTAAAGGATTATTCTCAATATGTAAGCTATAGAAACTGTTTGAAGAATATGTCCAGTGGCTTAATTGAAATGATACCAAAAGTCAGTCAATAATTAAGTTTCTAAGTCTCCTTTTCCCTCTACCTCACATTTACCCTCTATTTTGTGCACGAATTGTATTAGGTAGTAAGAATTTAACCATTTAATAAACTGAAAACAATGTAGTTATTTTGTTTATTGTTATGTACAAATTATAACCAAACTTATTTGCTTGAAGTAACATCACCATTTACCTCATTCTGAATCAGCAATATGGATTAAAATCAGAGAATGCTTACTCATTCTATATGCTATTTGATGAGGTGGCTTGATTCAAAGTTGACGTGTTAGATTCCAACATGGCTCACTCACAGGGCTAGGTGGATACTAGCTACTGGCTGGGAGCTCAAATGAGGCTAGGACTTCAATTCCTTTCTTCATGTATGACTCCATGGAACTTAATCTTTCTCTTACTATGGTAGATCACATTTAAGGGAAATATCCCCAGGGAAAGAGTCAGGTGCAAACTGTATCACTTTTTTTTAAACTCTGTTTTATAAAATTTTTATTTTCTTGTAAAGATGCTGTACACAGAGGTTACATTTCTTGTCAGCCATTGTTACCCACTCTTTTGTTTATCTCCCATTATCCCTTCCCTCCCTGACCTCTCCCACCGAAGTTGTAAGGTTCATTTCCAACAGAGTGTGTATCACTTTTTAGGCTCTAACCTAGCACCTTCACAAGATTATTTCCCAGTCTACATTCTTGGTTGGGGCAGTCACAAAAGCCCATCCAAGTTAAGGAGATACAAAGACTTCTTGAAAAAGGAGAAAGAAGGCTCCCAAAGAACACTTGGGTTCAACTTGTTTTGAGAAGGTTATTTACGTATTACTTTATTTCAAGAAGGTTATTACCGAGAGGGTATTATACAAGATAAAACATGATAGGAATGGCCAGGGCTCCATGCCTGCACTGAGGCCTTCATGGAAGAAGTATGTGCTAAACTGATTTTGGAAAGATAAATTCAGGTTTGAGTGGTGAGAAAATAATATTTGAATCATTTCTTCATCATCAGGATGTCCTTCTGCTAACCACTTTCCTGGGGTTTGTAATTCTGGCCATTGTGTCAGTAATAACACTTTTGTAGACCATGGAATTCCTCATAGTAACTCCCTTTTGCTTAAGCAACTCACATCAGTTAGACATTGATTCACTTACTTTAGTTATACTTTTCCATTTATACATCAAAATGATAACATATGTATCTCAGTGGTAGAATTTGTTCTAACATTCTTGAGACTCTGGGTTTGATCCTGAGTATCAAAAATCATCATGACCTTGCTCCTGTAACTGTAACCCCTCTGTACACTATTTTTACAATAAAAATGTATTTAAAAAAAGAAAATTCCAGAAAGTGATTGTTACATTCCTCTGCATAGCTGAAGAAAGTGAGCTTTAGATGTGCACTCAATGATCTGAATAAGATTTGTAAGATTCCTAACATCTTTCTACTGCCCCTACTCATTTCAGCTCCATAAATATGTGCTTACTGCAGCAGATATAAATTTTAGCAACTACGTTAGCATAAACAACAGTTATTTCTTATTAATTGCTGACCCTAGATGAGTTACAGTTCTATGCCCTTGAGATGCCTTAAGTTACTTAATGTACAGATTGTTTGAAATAATCCATGAAGCACTTTATCCAATGTACACTTTGACATGAGTGGTTGAAGGTGATGAGAACAACAGAAAATGGGTATAAAGGCAGAGTCGTGATTTGGTGGCAGTCGTGGTATAACAGGACACAGGATTTGGAATGGGGCTCAAACATACACAGATTCACAATTTTGCCCTGAGCTATTGTGAGTGTAATGAAGCACTAACAAAGCTCATTAATCAATCAACCATATCAATTTTTCAGTCATAGCCATCCTGATAAATAGTCTTCATAGAGGGAAAATGTAAGATATTGCAAGCATAGTGTGTGTAGAAATCTCATATATGATCTAGATCTGAGTTGCAATTAATGTCCTTTCTGAGCTCATTACCATATTCTTAGTTACTATTCTACCTTTTAATTATTACTGACAAGATGTAAGGGGCTATAACAGTGTTCGATGAAAAGTCAACATGGGGACTGAGAACATGGCTTAGTGGTAGAATGCTTGCCTTGTATGCACAGAGCCCTGGGTTTGATTCCGCAGTACCACATAAACAGAAAAGAGCTGGAAGTGGTGCTGTGGCTCAAGTGGTGGAGTACAAGCCTTGAGCAAAAGAAGCTCAGGGATAGTGTCCAGGCCCTGAGTTCAAGCCCCAGGCCTGGCAAAACAAAAACAAAAGTAAAGATGGCTGGACAATTTCATCTTCCAGTATCAACTAAACAGTTTGTGAGGCCCAATGCAAAATAAAAATGTGGAGCCTCTCATACAATATTTATTAACATTGGTAAGAAACAGTTTAAAACAAAACGAGAGTCTTAATCTCTGGCTGAATACGCATCAAATTGTATCTATTCTTGTTACTGAGAAGTTACTTATTCCACAGATATCCTCTGTGTTTCAGTTGCATACAAACAGATACTAGATTCTAGGTCCAGAGGCCATCTGTTAATATGGGTTTGGGTTTTACCATCTATATCCTCTGGATAGTGTCTTTTGAGAATAGTGTCAGTCTTTGAGATTATTGGCTGCAGTCAATACCGTTTAATATAACTGCATTATTTTTCTCCTGTCCCAAGTTATTTGAGGTTTATCACTTTGGGGGATCTGGGTTAATAGAACTGGTTAATAGAACTTTCTGGTAATAGAACTTTCCCTCATGATAGGCAGAACTCCTTAACCCACCAAGTTGAACATCAAGAAGAAAATGGATTGCTGATCACTTCAAACCTTCCACTCCCTTAAATTTTGCTGATCACAAGGTTCAGTTTTCAGAGACCATTGCTGCTATTAGCTGTGAGTTACAGTCCTCATTGCTTAATTTGATGGCTACTTTCCAGGTGACCCCTGCAGTAATAAAATATTCCTGTTGACTTCAAAGCTAATTTAGAACAGAAGTGCACTTGGATTATTAATCAGAACAGAGATTGGGGGATGAGGTGAAAAAGCCATAAAGAAACACTCTGTATTGAAAATCCCTCTAAGGGACACATACTGTGTCCAATTTATTTAAAATAATTACTTTCCTGAATCTGTTTCTAGCTGATTTTGTTTAAATACAGCAAGGTACAAAATTACAAAATTACCTAGTGCCTAATTACAGTTCAATGACTTACCTTGTATAACACCCCTAGTTGTTTAATCAGTATTCAACTTCTCATCTTGATTATATATTTTTCAAGTAGCATTTAGAAGAATTGTTTTCCTTATAAGGTAAAATGTTATTGTTGAATTGCATTAGAGGTCATTTATTTCTTCTCTTATAGTATTTATTTTATTGTAAAGGTGATATACAGAGAAGATAGTTACATAGGTCAGTTAATGAGTACATTTCTTGTGTTACTTCTTCCCTCATTTTCTCCTAGTTTTTCCCTACTGATCCCCCCACAAGTTGTATAGTTCCTTTTCAACAGAGTTTCTAGTGAGTATCACTGCTGAATTAGTTCACCCTTTGTCCCACCATTTCAGCTTTTCCATCATTTATTTGTCTGTCCAAGAAACAGACATATAATTTGAACCCCTCTTTCCCCCAAAAGAATAATATTCTGTGATAAATGACAAGCTACCAAGATGAGAGTTCCTAGTTTCTCTTTTCTAAGCAACTGACTAAACAGTGATAGGAAAGGTCAGAATTCAGAGCAAAATAAGATGGCCTGCTTTGACATGAACTACTAGTTAAGAGAACTTAGCTCCTTACTGGTTGTAGAGAATAAAACAGTAAAAGGGACATACATAATACACATCTCACTATTGGGAGTGATTGACAACAAATAGTTCTTTCTTGGATGCACATGACAACTTCATGGAGGAGTGGAGGTGGGTGTTGAACTGGCTCTTCAAGCTTGAATAGATTCTCTTTGGATCAGCAGAGGACAGAAGAAGGAAAAGGAAAAGAAGTTTGTCTGTTTCAGTTTTGTTTGTCTTTGTTTTGTTTTATTTTGTCCTACCCATCATTCAGACTAGCTAATTTCCCCAACCGTGTTTATAATAATAATGGGCATATAAACTAAGGCAATTCTCATGGAAATTTGAGTTCTCAGCTGTGCTTTAGTGAGTTATTAATTTATTTACTTCCCTCCTTCCCTTCCTCTTTGCCTTCCTTCCTCTCTTCCTTCCTGTTACTGGGAGACTGAACTCAGGGCCTTGTGTTTGCTAGGCAGGAACTCCCCTGCTTGAGCTATATATTCAGCCCCCTTTGCTATGTTGGTTATTTTGTATGTAGGGTGTTGCTTCATGCCTGGGCCAGTTTGAGCTGTGATCCTTCTCCTTGCGATGACAGATGTGTACCCACTTACTCATCCTCTGTAGCTGAGGTGACAGGCATCACTGCATTCAGCCATTTGTTCAGATGTAGTCAGGCACTTTTCTGCCTTGCCATTCAATCCCCTAATCTCTGTCTCCCAGGATTCAAGGATTACAGGTTTAAGTTACCACACCTGGCTGAGTTATTATTTCTTTCTAAAAATGGTGTATTTTCTCCAGCTTTTCGCATACATAGTAACTATTTCTCAACCCAATTTCAGTTCATTTTTGTGGGAAGCACATTTATCCTTTTCCATTTTTGATGGTGTCATTAGTGACCCGTTCATAGCCAGACAGCATCCCTAGACTTTGCAGGTGAATATACGCTGAGAAGCATGTGCAGGAAGGATAATGGAGAGATGAAGGATTCTCCCTAGCTAATGCAATGAGGCACACTGGTGTCTGCCAGAATTTTTCCTGCTGCCAGAATGAAACTAAATCTGTAGCCTCAGCAGCACAGATCAAGTAGATGAACTTCAGGGGAACAAGGGATTTTACATTTGTAATGTCAGCAAAGGAAAACGGGAGCTATAAAGTTCCTAATTGTCATTAGTGTCACGTTTCTAGCCAACTTCCATAATATGGCTGAGTCTATCTCCCAGGGTGATTTGGACTCTTGCTTGCTATTGGATGTTGCAGTTAAATGCTTCATTCTTTCAAAAGGCTGATCCTGCAACAAAGCCTGCAGTATGGGAGCATGAAGGACTGCAGGATCAATATGCAAGGATCATGATCAGTAATCATGATCAACATGACTACTGTGATAAGAGTACACATCTGGGTTCCCAAAAGATTCAAGGGCATTTGATGTATCTCATCTATCTATTAGACAAAATAAGATGTCCAGTTGAGAAGCTCTGAGAATTAACAAAAATTATCTTTAAGTAGTTGAACAAAGGAGATGTCATTCCACAAACACATGCCTTAGAAGCCAAATAGTAGGTGACGATAAGACTATACTCGAAGGCTAGCCTTTGCAAAAGACATTATGCTTGAAAAATAAACTAGCAAAGATATTACAAGAGTGGCATTGATGGTAGAGCATTTGTCTAGCAAACATGATGCCCTGAGTTCAGAAATCAGATTACTAACAGAAAAAAGTCAAAACAAGAAAAGGAAAGCACAGGCCTAGTATCAGATCTGTGTTTCCATCTCTGTATGCCCACTAGTCTGCATGTTCATTGAGGAAAACTCCCAATCTTCTCTAGGCCTTAGTTACCTACACTAAATTGGAATGAATACGCCCATACAGTGCTGCATATTGATAAATGAATATATGTGACTTAAGATAACTAGACAAATGTTTCTCCTGTGTAACTTCTGTGTAACTCACTGGGGCAGTGAGATTTTAATCCTTTGTGCATTGGGAAATGAGAGTTCTAGTTCTGTCTCACTTCTTCTTTGGACAAATTATTCACTTAATTCATCTTTCTTTTATTTGCTATCTATTCGTTAGCCATTTGATATACTTTACATATATCACATGGTCTTCTGATGCTTCAGTTTTCAAGCTTTTGCAAGGGCCCATACTAGAGCTGACTTGGGTTCTAGGGTACCAAAGTCACAGTGGGATAGGAAAGTTAATACTGCCACCATTATACTCCAGGTACAAAACAATGGAATCTGCTTCTGTAGTAACCTCTGGATGGGGTCTGAAGTTGTGTTATTCTAACTGGAGAAGATTGGAGCCTTGATTTTTGTCAATTTTCTGCATTGTGACTACCCACCTGAATCAGTTTTAAAATAAATAAAAATTAAATAAATACAATAAAAATAAAACAAAAAGCAAAATTAAAGACCTGTGAAAATATATTTTATTCAGTTAGGGATTTTCTATAGATAAGACTTCTTGAAAATAGATACTTTAATGGTTTTCAGCTCTCTAACCTTCTTCCATGCTCTCTCCTGGCTCTGTTCCTCTTCCTCTATCTCTCTTTTTTCTCAATTCCTTCCTTCCTTCCTTCCTTCCTTCCTTCCTTCCTTCCTTCCTTCCTTCCTTCCTCCTTCCCTCCCTTCCTCCCTTCTTCCCTTCTTCCTTCCCCCCTCCATACTTCTTTTCTCTCCTCTCTCTCTCTCTCTATCTCTCTCTCTCACACACACACACACACTTTTTTCTTTAATTCCACACATTCTACTGAAGTTGAATTGATTAAGAACTCTCTTCACTCATTCTTGGAATACAGTGGAAATGAGAAATTGGAATCAAGTGGAAAAAGCCTTTGCTAAATGGCTCAGGGGCTAGAACAGGTTGATGTAACTGAATCTGATCACTTAAAAAATGACAGTACTTTCATTGGTTATGCTCTCATCCATGGGATACTTAATTAGGAATCTCTATCTATCTATCTATCTATCTATCTATCTATCTATCTATCTATCTATCTATCTATCTATCTATCTATCTATCTATCTATCTATTCTCTGAAAAAGCAAATGACTAGTTTGAAGAACTTAGTGGTCCTGGTCCTCATTGATTTCACTCATGTTTCTTGCCCCTGGGATGTCAACAAGAGTCTGAATATTTTTGTGTGAAGATCACTCTACTCTCTTTTTCCAATGCAGTAAATTGTCTCCCTTTGTACTAATGTTTCATGGTTGTACACATCACAGGAGTTGAGGGGTCTGGGACACTGAATTTTGGGAAAGTGTAAAAAATTGTAGCATTATTCTAAACTTTACTCAGATTTCTAACCTTTCCAAGTGGAGAGAACATTGTTTTGCCATGCATTCCTTTTTTTCCTTAGATGCAGTTAGGTGAGAGGAATCCATGTTGCATGTATGATTCCACTGGCATTTATTCTTTAAAGATAAGATTTCCTATTTTATCTCTTCTTGGATTGAATTCTTAAACTTTCTTCTTCTGGTAATTCTTGCCTTTGGTATTTGTTCAAAACAGACATTCTTGACAGTAGGAGTACTAGACAGAGGCTCATTATTTGTGCTTCTGTTTGAGAACAAAGTTAAATTTGGCTAGCAGGTAAAGAACTTAAGTTAATCCTTGGCTTTTTCTTTGTCCCTTCCCAATTTTCTTTTGACTGGGAATCTTACTTTACAAATTAAATAAGAATGCTTCTGTGGAAATTAACTTTGTACAAGTCTTTCAGCCCTGTTAACATCCTTAAGTATAAAGTTAAATTGTCATAATCTATTATGTCTTTCCTCTTCAATATCATAATTACTCATAAGGGAGAAAGACAGTAGGTCTTGGTCATATATAATGTACAGTAAACAATATTAGGTATATGGGAAAAGTAAGTGGGGATCAATTGTACTGATCCAACATTCAGTAACCAATTAGAGCTCATCTTAATTATATATAATATATAATATATATGTGTATATATACACACATATATGTGTATATATGTATACACACATATATATATATACATATATATATACATATTCCAGATATGGTATCTCTTTGCTTATAATCCCAGTACTCAGAAGGCTGAGGTAGGAGGATCAGGACTTCAAGTCCAGCCTTCACTATAAAATGGGATCCTGTCTCAAAAGACAAAACAAAAATAAAAATGAAACAAGACAAGATAATATAAAATGAAAGTTTTGTCTTTACATTTTTTTTTGTTGGTGGTGAGGCTTGAACTCTGGACCTGGGTGCTGTCCCTCAGCTCTTTACCTCAAGGCTAGTGCTCTACCACTTGAGCCATAGTGCCACTTCCAGTTTTCTGTGGTTTACTGGAGATAAGTGTCTCACAGACTTTCATGCCTGGGCTGGCTTTGAACTGTGATCCTCAAATCTCAGCCTCCTGATTTGCTAGGCTTACAGGCATGAGCGACCGGTGCCTGACAATCTTTACAATTTTTATTATTAAAGTTTTCATTTTTTGTTTTTCTTCTATTTTGAGATTTAATACATTCAGATTTCATTTCTTATAATCTGATTTAATTTATCTGAATACCTAACATGTAAAGCATATAGATTTCTCTCCTGTCATGGTAGCATCGCAGAAAACATTTAGTTAATGTGCAGTAACATTAGTGTGTAGGTTATAGAAGTCTGAAGTGCAGGAAGAAGAAAACAAATCAGAGAAAGAGAATAAAATTTCTCTACTAGTTAATTTTTCATATAATACCTAACTTTTAAAAAGAATTTCACATCAGAATTTAAATATACAGCCAAAATGTTTTTGTTTTATTTATAATTGATTAAAATAATTTGTAATTCCTCCCTTGGGCATTTACTCAAACCATTACAAACCAGGATGCAGTAAAGTCACCAGCAGAGCCATGTTCATTGCAGCACTGTTCACCATAGCCAAGGTATGGAGTCATTCCAGATGCCTTTCAGTAAATGAACGGATCAAGAAAATATAAACACAATGGAAAGAATGCATTAGAAAGAATGATAGTATATCATTTGTAAACAAGTGGAAAACCTGGAAAAAATATTAAGTGAAGAAAAGCTAGATTTAGCTTACAAACTCATAAGCAAATACATTCGGTTGTTATGCAGGTGTACAAAAATGTGTTAACTGAAATAAGGTAGATTTAAGGGAGATCTCTAATAGCATACTTTCTTAGAAAGCCAAAATTAAAGTTCAGCAAAATAAATACCTGGAAGTAAGTAATTGAAAGGGGTGGGGTAGGGTCAAGGGGAAAAGTGTATACAAATGAAGAGGGATAAAATGCAGACAAGATGTATATCTTACAAAACTAAAAAGGGTGGGGGAAGGAGTGAGTGGAGTAACAATGGATGATAATGTTGAAAAGGGTAACTGATGAAGATATATTTTATTAATAAACTACTTTGTTAAATGGTAGCTGCTTTGTACAACTACAAAGATAGAACTGAGAAAATTAACTGTACATTTTTATAGGGTACAGTGTAATAAAAATACTCAGCTAATTATTTAAAGACAATAACCTAATTATCTCTTGCTTTTGAAATTTGTGCTTCAAAGAAAAATCTTAAAAGTAAGTCTAATCTAAAAATGGAATAGATTCATAGGGAATTTCAAGAGATTTGGAATAGCCAAAACAAACTTGAAAAAGATCAAATTTGGAAGCCTCCTATTTCTTTATGTCAAAACTTATCACAAAGCTATGTCAATCAAACTTGTATGGTACTGGTATAAAGACATATATATATATGTATATATATATATATATATACATATATATATATTACAATGGGACTGATAGAAAACTTATGAATAAATCCTTGTGTATAGGTCAATTTTTTTTGACAAGACAGTGTGTTCAAAACACGGGTTTGGAGCCCAGATCCAATGACTCATGCCTGTCATCATCACTATGCGGGAGGCTGAGACCTGTGGATCATAGTTTGAAGCCATTCCAGGTTGGAAAGTCTGTTGGAAACCCTTATCTGCAGATAACTAACAAAAGGCTGGAAAAGAAGCAGTTGCTTAAGTGGTAGAGTGCTAGAAAGCTCACGTACAGCATCTGTGTCCTGAGTTCAAGCCCCAGGACTGGTACACAAAAAATTGGTTTATGGAAAATTGGAAATCTAGATGTAACAGGATAAAGTTGGACTTTTCTACCACATATAGAAATTAATTTTGAGTAAAGATCTAAATGTAAGAAAATTGGAAATCTAGATGTAACAGGATAAAGTTGGACTTTTCTACCACATATAGAAATTAATTTTGAGTAAAGATCTAAATGTAAGACATAAATTATAAAGAAAACATATGGAATTGAGAAATGGTTATTCTACTATTCACCAAAACACAGGCAACAAAAGGTAGAAAGGAGAAAGTTTGTTTGAGTAGGATAAAATTAAATATGTAGACCACCAAAACATCTTTGAATGGCTGCTATCAAAAAGAAATGAAACTATACCAAACCAAACAAGCAACAAGACCCCAAACCAAACATATATACTCAGAAAATAATAGATGCTGGTTAAGCTGTGGAAGAATTGGAACCCATAATGTATATTTTTGGTGGAAGTTAATAATGCTTCATTCTTCATTAAAAATGGTATGGAGGGTCTTTTAAATATTAAAAATAGAATTATCATATGAGTCAGCATTTCTCCTTCTAAATGTATACAGATGTCCAAAAGAGGGTCTCAAAGAGATATTTGTACCAAGTTCATAGCAGCAGTATTTACAACAATTAGGAGGTCAAAGTAAGCCAAGTTTCTATTGACTGTGATAGCAACAAAAATGATATAAATATCTGCTGCAGGATTTTAGAACTTCATAATACCAGAAGACAAATACTGTATTATTCCACCACACAAAGTATCTAAAGCAGTCAATTTTACACACACAGATAGTAGAGGTTGAATGCTAGAGGCTGAGGGGACAGACTTATGAAAACTTACTGTTGAATGAATATAATGTCTCAGTTTTACCCAATGAAAACCTTCTGAAGGCTGGCTGCACAAAACATGTGAATTTAGTTAACTTGACTGAACTGTACAATTCCAAGGGTGGATAAAATGTTGAAATTTTATACTAAGTGTATTTTCCACTATTAAAACTACAAAATAAGAGAATCCTGAAAATAACTCACATCTCAAAATGTTCAATTTAAAAAAAAATTCATTTTACATTTAGCTCTATTTCCATAGGTTTGTTAAACATTGATATCCACCATCATATTACAAATTGACTTGTTCCTTACAACTTATGTCTTCTCAACAATCCTGGGACATAGCTCTAGTGAGCTACTTGTTTTCTTGGAAAAGAAAGAAAAGAAGTACAAAAAAAGGCATGCTCTCCTGAACTCCTATGTCATAAGCTTGCTGTCACCCAACAGTAGACTTTGAAGGATACCCGCTAGAACTTTGGAGGTCAACCATGAAGGGAAAGAAAGCTCCTGAAGTGTTGTATCAAGTAGAATTTGAGACACATCTGTATTGAACCACTTGACCTACATCTATTTAAGGAATGGGAGGGGAGGGGCACTCACAACTTTCATGTTAGAGATTTGTAATGTTTCTTGCTATCCAGATCTGAAAGTCTTTTCATTATATCAACTGAATTTCAACAGTGTAGCAACTGTTGAGAGGCAGCATTAGAAACATTCCAGATGGATTATTTATACAGGCATTTTTCAGAAACTTGCAAAAATAAAATATTTATAGGAAAAGTTGGACCATACATTTGCTCTAATAACAGCAACTGCCTTCTCTTTGAAAGGGTAAGTTTATTCGTTTTCCTTTTCTTGTGAAATTAAGTCATGGAAATAAGCACAATTCATTTAGTTTCACATATATAAAAAAGATGGCTATGAACTCATCTGAAGGTGAAATTGAGCACATATTTCAAGTTAATGGCAGAATTGTTGAACCCAGCTACTCAGATATCCATCAAATAACCTATGTAATGTTTTTCAGACATTACTTTAGCTCCTGATTCACATATTCAGGCTCTAGGCAATACATTTTTTATCATCTTTATGAGGAATGATGAGTCTATGAATTTAATTTGAATAGATATATTTTTAAAAAGACAATCAAATGGCACTTCTGTTATTATCAAAGCATCACTGGAGAATTTTCCATCTTTGGAAAACCTACTTTCTATATAGACAAGACTGTGGGCATTACATTATTTCTGATACAGATGTTAGATAGATTTGGCTAAAAGACTGGTAAAGCTGGCTGAATTTTGTGTTGATTTTGACAATCAAATTACTTCAGACTAGATGGCATCAGGAAATGTGCTAATGTTGGAAGAGATGTATAGCTAAAAAAGAAAAAAAGATAATAGCTAAGTACCAGTGGCTTACCCCTATAATCCTAGCTACCCAGGAGGCTGACATATATGAAGATCTCCCTCTGATACCAGCCTGAGAAGACAATTCCAAGAGACTTTTATATCCAGTCAACTAGCAAAATGCCAGAAGTGAAGGTTTAGCTTCAGTAGTAAAGTGTCAGCCTTGAGTAAAATAAAACAAGATGAAACTAAACACCATGAGGCTCTGAATTCAAGCCTTACTACCAGCATGTGTGTGTGTGTATGTGTGTGTGCGGACACACACACACACACACACCCATATGATAATCATATGGTGTGATAATCATAATGTAATATTTTTATTTGTAACGCTTGTTATGAATGGGGTAAGAAAGATTTAAGAAACATATATTCCAAAGTAAATACAAATGCTACCTCTAGGAATGTGGTAAAGGCAGGAAACAATGAAACAGAGTTATATAAATAGGCTTGTCCAGGATATCCTAGGCAAAAAGTGAGGTTTTTAATCACAGAAATAACCAGAGAAAAATGTATAGTATTAAAAAAGAAGGAAAAAAAGAGGAATGGAAGAAAAAATAATTGAGCTCTGACAACAGCAACATGCTGAAAGTATGTTAGTGAAATCTGGTAAGGATGTACAGAACAACCAGCTTCTTTTCTGCTATGTCTTCCATTTTCCTTGTCTCTGTCCACCTTGACAGCATAGTATTTCTACCAGCTTAAGTCTGGAATGTGAAAACCAGAAATTTTGCTTCTGGAGAGAATGATCTGCCTTCTGTTTAAAGATGAACTCATGCACTTTGTCACATAGCAAAAGCAGTCCAAGGAGGACTGTGACTCTGCTAGCCTTAGATTACAGTCCCTTTGTTAGTGAGCCTAAATCTGGAAGATGGGCTGGAGATCTGACATAGGAGGTTTTGGAAGTGAGCAAGACAGAGGAGCTTGGATGTAAATTGAATTCAGTAGTGAGATACAGAGAAGCCACATTTTAAGAGGTTGAATTTGGTGTCTTTATTAGAAGACTGGTGACTGCATAGTGGACTCCTGTCTCAAAGACCAGCAGCCAGCAAGTATACTTAACACTCTTAGGAAACTGAGCCATGAAGGCCAGAGAGGAAAAAAGAACCCAAAACAATACCAACATACCAATTCAGCTCCAAGGGAGAGCTGAAGTGGGATGCCATGGTGACCAAAGAAGAGCCAGGAGCCAGGAGAGGAGCACAGAGACAGGCATAGCATAAAGGTGCCTCAGCTGGCCTGGCCTAAGTAGGGTCAGGTAAGAGTTACAGGAAACTGGAGTCCCAAGCACTGGACTGGCAGTTCCTAAGTGCTGTAACCTGTTAGCCAAGTGTGCACCCCTGCCTCCAGGGGCTCAGGCACCCTATCACCTGGAAAGCAGGGGCTTCATCTTCCCCCACCATGAAGACAAGATGCCAGACTCTACCATCCATCACGTGGCCAAGATGGGCTGGCCAGACCCTATCTCTTCATTTCAACATGCCCCTTTGTGCATTGAATGCTGCACATCTGTAGAGCTGAGCAGATCGAAGTCCTCCATGCTGTCCTGAGTAGGAATGCAGAAGAGGTCTGAGTAAGTCCATCTGCAAAAGGAAAGATGAGCCCACACATGCAAAAGATTGCCTAAACTTTGAAAGGATTTCTTATCCCTCCATAGAGACTCACCTGTCAATTGTAGATACCTCACTAGAGCCATGTTTTTGAGATTAAACCAATCATTGAATGACCTCTAGTTACACAGACACAGTGACAGAGAAAAAAACCAAAAGGACACACTTGAAGAAGATGATTAAGTCATCAGCAGACACATACTGCAGCTCCTGGCAGATATTTAAAGAAACAAAAAACTTTTCCTGCAAGAAGCAAAAATATGAAGCAGCCAAAATATAGTCTGGAATGCTGTTTTTAATGAAAGCTGCAACAAAATATAAGACACATGAAGAAAAAAAAGCCAGGGAAGTATGTCACAAAACCAGGAAAGTAGGCAGTCAGTGGAAATGGAGGGAGCTGGGATGTTAGATTTCTTATAGAAAATATTTAAAGCAGCTATTCTAAACGTGTTCAAAGAACTGAGGTAAACCTTTGTTTTTAAAATTTAAATTGACATTGCCCCATTTGTTAGGAAATGGAAAGACTTGGAAAAAATTATGTTAAGTGAAGTAAGCCAGGCCCAAAGAAACATAGGTCCCATGGTTTCCCTTATTTGCAATAACTAGTATATGTCTGAGTCAAGCAGAAAAGGTCAGATAAGTTGATGTTAGGCGAAATGAACCCCAAGAAAAGGACTCAAATGTCTTTTCTTTCTTGCTATTTTTTCTAACATATTCATAAGATGATTTCTTTGTTGCTTTGTATATCCTTCCCCCATCGTATAATCCCTGTTTTCACTGTATTTGATGTTGGTATAATTTGTGGAGGAGAAAGGTAAAAACAAATTGTTTAAATAAGGATACAGGTGGACCCATTGCAACAATGAGATGTACAAGACATTATGTTAAAAAAAGGTTCCTCAAAAGACTCCACATAGAGCTCCCCTATGACCCAGCAATCCCACTTTTGGGCATTCACCCAAATGATCACAAACAAGGCCAAACTAAAGCTACCAGCACAACCATGTTTATTGCAGCACTATTTACTATAGCTAATATATGGAACCAAACCCGATGCCCCTCAGTAGATGAATAGATCAAGAAAATGTAGTATATATACACAATGGAATTCTATGCCTCCATCAGAAGAATGACATTGCCCATTTGTTAGGAAATGGAAAGACTTGGAAAAAAAATTATATTAAGTGAAGTAAGCCAGGCCCAAAGAAACATAAGTCCCATGGTTTCCCTTATTTGCAATTACTAGTATATGTCTGAGACAAGCAGAAATGGTCAGATGAGTTGATGTTAGGCGAAATGAACCTTAAGATAAGGATTCAAATGTTTGTTCTTTCTTGCTATTGTTTCTAACACATTTATATGATGATTTCTTTGTTGCTTTGTGTGTTCCTCCCCCATGATATAACTCCTGTTTTCACTGTATTTGATGGTATACTTTGTGGAAGGGAAGGGAAAAAACAAATTGTTTATATAGGGATACAGGTGGACCCATTGCAACAGTGAGATGTACAAGACTTTAGGTCAAAAAATGAGGGGGTGGGGAAAGGGGAAGGGGGGGTAGTTGGGAAGGGATGGGAAGGGGAAACAAAGGAGTAGGCAACAATGCTTGATAAGAAATGTACTCATTACCTTGCTCATGTAATTGTAACCCCTCTGTACGGTATTTTCACAATTAAAAAACTTATTAATATAAAAAATTAAGAAGAGTGACTCCATAAAGTAAATCTCAATAAATAAATAGGAAGTTAAAAGAAAGGAATTCCAGAGTTGTAAGATAAAAAAAGTCATCACATGAGTTCAAAAGCAGACACAAAGTGGTAGGAAATGGACCATTTAGCTTGGATTATCTGTTAGGAGAATCTATGTGCTGTGGAGAATAAAGAATGACTGAAAACTAAAAAAGACCTCAGCGATCTAGAGAATTGATACCAAGAACACCCACCTACAAAAGAACAGAAGTAAAACTTTAAAGAATAGATATTGGCTCACAGATTACTGAACTTTATGAAGAAACTTAGGCAGGAATATTACAGGTCACACAGTTTCTTTGAAATTCAAAGAAAAAGCAAATTCTGGATGGCTGGAAAAGGCCAATGAGTAGAGTTAAGTTAATGACAACAGTATGAATGGCTGATTTTTTTTAAATCAAAGCAGCCGAATCCAGGAGAGAGACAAGCACTATGATGAACAAAGTGAAATAAAGAAAAAAAACTGTCAGGGAAGAATTTTACAATGTCTACTTCAAAACTGAAGTTGGGGCTGGAAAGCATTGGCTTATTCCTCTAAGACTAGCTTCTCAAGACACTGAGATCTGAGGATCACAGTTCAAGGGCAGTTTGATCAGGATATGGCTCAAGTGGTAGAGAGCCATCGCTTAGCCCCTTAATTCAAGCCCTAGTACAAGCACACACACACAACACACACATACACACACAGAAAATGAAGATGAAATAAGTATATATGACATACACAGAAATACATACACAACTGTTAAAAAGTAAATTGATTGTACTCTACGAAGTCTGGGCTTTTATAATGTATTGTGGTCGTTCAAAATACAGCATACAAAATGATTCCACTTATCTGAAACATCTTGCAATGTTGAATCTATAAGTAGATGAACCAACAGGTCTGTGGTTATATGGGACTCAGTGCAATCAAGCATTGGCTCCAGAGAACAAATATTTTAGGCTGATGAAAATGTTCTGAAACTAGATTGGAGATATAACTGCATTACTGTAAAAAGGATAAAATATTTACATACATACTTTGGTATACATATTATACTTCAATAATGAGGTTGTTTTGTTTAGTTATTTTTTTAATATTTGTACCAGGGCTAGAACTCAAGGCCTGGGTGTCGCTGTCCTTCAGTTTTTTCACTCAAGCCTGACACACTATCACTTGAACCATAGCTTTCTTTCTGACTTTTTGGTGTTTAATTGGAGATAAGAGTCTCATGGACTTTCCTGTGATGGCTTTGAACTGAAATCCTTAAATCTCAGCCTGTTGAGTAGCTAAGATTACAGGCATGAGCCATATAAATAACCTAGCTATATAAATAACTGCTTTTTTCTATTTTTTTCTCTTTTTAAAAATTATTTTTAAGTAGTTGTATATGGAAGTTTCTACTCAAAAAGCAGTTTATGAACACAATGATATATTTCACCTCTCTCAACACTGTGACCCATCCCTCCCAACCTTCCCCTTCCCTTTACTTTAATTTGTAGAATATACATTGAAGTTTTGACTGCATTCTCTCCCCTTCATCTTGTCATTCTTCTACTCCCTCTCCTTTCATATATCTGATTACTGGATTTTTGGTTGGTCATTTTTATGTTTTTTTATTGTAAAAATAGTGTACAGAGAGGTTACAGTTACAGGAGTAATGTAATGAGTACATTTCCTATCAAGCATTGTTATCTCCTTCTTTGTTTTCCCCTACCATCCCTTCCTTCCCCATCACCCCAAGCCACCCCCCCCACAAGTTGTAAAGTTCATTGTCAACATAGTGTCGTGTACATCTCATTATTACAATGGGTAAACCTGTGTCCTTATTTCAGGGGAAGGGAAATAACCCCTTCCCCTCCCCAAATTAGAAAAATGTATACACAAGATGCAGAGCACTGCCATCAAATACAGTGAAAACAGAAGTTATACTATGGGGGAAGAACATAAAAAAGAAGCAAAAAAATCACATAGTGCTTTTAAAATACATTAAAAACAATAGCAAGCAAGAAAAAAAACAGTTGTGTCCCTATCTTGGGTTTCACTTAACATCATTTTATATGGTCATATGTACATAATTTTGACCTATTCTGCTTGTCCTAAATATGTACTAGTTATTGTAAATAAGGGAAACCATGGAACCTATGTTTCTTTGGGCCTGGCTTACTTCACTTAATATATTTTTTTCCAAGTCTTTCCATTTCCTAATAAATGGGGCAATGTCATTCTTTTTGATGGAGGCATAAAGTTCTTGATCCATTCATCTACTGAGGGGCATCAGGGTTGGTTCCATATCTTAGCTATGGTAAATAATGATGCAATAAACATAGTTGTGCTGGTAGCCTTAGTATGGCCTTGTTTGTGATCATTTGGGTAAATGCCCCAATGTGGGATTGCTGAGTCATAGGGGAGCTCTAAGTGGAGTCTTTTGAGGAATCTCCATACTACTTTCCAAAGTGGTTGAACAAGTTTACACTCCCATGAACAATGAAGTAGGGATCCCTTTTGGCCACATCCCCTCCAGCATCTGTTATTAGAGTTCTTGATTATAGCCATTCTAACTGGGGTGATGTAGAATCTCAATGTTGTTTGGATTTCCATTTCTTTTATAGCTAGAGAAGTTGAGCATTTCTTCATGTGTCTATTGGCCATTCTTATTTCCTCTTCAGAGAAGTTTCTCTTTAGCCCACTTATTTATTGGGTAGTTGTTTCTTTGAGGATTTGTTGGGGGATTTAGTTTTCTGAGTTCCAGGTATATTTTAGATATGAGACCCTTGTCTGTTATATGGCTAGTGAAGATCTCCCAATCCATGGGCTTTCTATTGATCTTGCTAGCTATGTCCTTTGCCATGCAAAAACTCGGCAGTTTCATGCAATCCCATTTGTCCATTTGGCTGGTCTTTGGTTTAGCCTTTGTAAAAAATTTTGAATTGTAAAAGTTGGTAGATTTGATAAAGCCCAATCTGTTTATCCTTTCAGCTAGTACTTGATAGTTTCTGTTTTCAGTTAAGAAATTTTTATCTTTAGATCCCCTATTAAATTTTTCCTCTAGAAGTTTGATGGTGGTATACTCTTAGTTTTTATATTTAGGTCTACAGTATATGTTGAAATGCTTCTTCATGATGTATTGTGCCTGTTCCTACACAATGATTCTTTTTCTAGACTTGAGTAGATTCTTCATAAATGTTGGCTGATTACTAGGTAGTGAGGATCTTGAATTAAACTCTCGAAAGATCTCCAAAGATTTTCTATACAGCTTCTTTCTGACACTCTATCTTAGTGATTTTAGTTTTTTTGCCTCCCAGAATTCTCCACTCTGCTCTCTTCAATTCAGAGAGAATAGTAGGCTCTGTTTGGCATGTTCTTTCTTACAAACATCCTTTAAGCAGTGACTAGAAACAATCATATAGTATACCTAGTTTGTTTTTCATTCTTCAGGGATCATAGTCCTATGCTGTTCACTGTCCAAGTCTTGAGACTTGTTCCTACAATTTTGTCCCCAGTGTTCTTAGTTGTTTGAGATGACAGGATAAATCTTATATATAATCTTATATGTAAAATATAATGCTTATATTTTTAAAAATCTCCAAAAGCCTCAATAATTATGGCCCAACATATGTAAGTAAGACAACATATTTACATGACGGGAATCATGAGAGGAGTGAATGAGAAATGTTCAAAGAAGATTCCAAGGTATCTCTGCACCCCAAGGGCTAATGAGGGTGACCTAGTAGATCAAAGGATTTCCCATTTTCAGCACAGAGCTTAAACCAAAAGGCAAGGGGAGGCATACAGGTATGCATTCATGCAAGCAAGGTCTGAACAGGCAATATCATTCTTGAAGTATTCAGTTGTGACATTGCCAGAAGAGAGATACTGCAGACTTCAAATATGTTAATTAGACTCATCCAGCAGTAGTGTGGGGGATAAATGCACAGAGGTAAGTAGAGATATTACAGCAATATAGGTCTCTTTTCCAATGTTGCTATGTAATACAATCTATGACAACAAATGATATATTTCAAAATCTGCGATATTTCTAATGGATGAGAGCTAAAGGTATAAGTTGAAGTGGTAGAACCCTTCTCTAGCAACTGTGAGTCCTTGAGTTTAATCCCAAGTACTTCCAAAAAAGAAAAATAATAATTAAAAAGACAAAAAAATGCTCTTTTGACTTAAGAGCTACAGTAGGGATAAGAAAAATGAATGAATCAATATGTACATAAATTATGTTGATAAATCATTTTATTTTTGAATATGACTACCTTTGAGAGTTTACTATTGTAGCCTTGTTAGAGGAAAGTATAAAAAGTAGAATCATATTCATACCAACTGATACTATCAAAGCATATGACATTTCATTGAAACCTTTGTTTCTTTCTATTAAAAATGCATCTCTAATAAATAGAGACAAATTTAAAAATGGATGAACGCATCCATCTTCCTACTTACTGATTTTTGTATTAATTAATGTAACTGAGAAAGATTTCTCAGTTACAAAGAATCATAACAGAAGATGAATCCAACATTCCCAGGAAGAAGGTTTGTCAAAACATGAGGAATCCTAAACCAAAGATGGAGGTTTCTAGCACATGTTCAAATCTGTTTAGTATTACTGTAGAATCACAAGAACTGGCTGCTGAGATGGATATTTGGACCCTGGGGATAGTACCATACGGTCTCATGTTGGGCACATTGATGATGTTTTTCTCAAATGGAATTAAAGAAACTCAGATTTGATTTGCTCACTACTTGCAAGAGAAGAGACGAAGGGAAGGGAAGCTGGTTGAGATGGTTTTAGCAGTTAGGCCTGTTTATGAACCAAATTATTGCTCTTCTTGGAGAAGTCAGATGTAGTGTCTGAGTGCTGAGCTGGGAGGTAAAGTCAGGCCTCATTTCTCTTTTATGTGTAATGAATACCTTTGTCCATTTTCTTTTCAGGTCTGAATTTTTTTCCTTGACATCTTACTAATTCACCCTTCTGGGGAGTCTTTCAAAGAAGGAAACTCATCCAGAGGGTGGAGAAAAATGAAGCCCAGTCTAATTGACTAAACTTTTCTATGGCTCAGTGCTGAGAGGCAAACCTTTTAAGTTTTTTCCAGTTGGCAGGAGTCTTAATAATAGGCTTCCAGAATCAAAGCAAACCCCTTGAACTTCTTTTAACAGGAAATTCATTGGTGACTTCATTTACAAAATATTCCCTGTGGAGGAAACTGAAATTTTATATTATGTGAATATTATGAAGTGAAGCACAATTTAGTACCACTGATGTGTAATCAAAACATCACAAATGACATGGGAGCATGTGAAAAGGTTTTACTGTGAAATCTCGAGGAACTAGCACTTCCAAATCTCATAGTGGGTATGGAGACAAAATGTCATAGAATTATTTTTCAGTCCTTGGCTGAAATGATTGAATTAACAGTAATTGCCAATTTTAAAAAGCTATGACTGGAGATAAAATAAGCCTGCAATCAAAGTATTTGCTTCACAAAGTTATAGTTCTCTTTTGATTTCAAGAAAGATGACTTCTACTGATAATAGAAGACAATAGGTCCATTGTCTGTCCTCTATTGACTCATCAGGGTATTAGGATTTAAGTTGAACCCAGTACTTTTTCTGAATCTGAGGTCTGTCATTTGTCCAGTGTGGCAACAGACATCTACTTAATTGGGTCAGTAGGTTTGGGACAAGGTTTATAAGGCAATGTTTCAAGTACTTATGGTGAATCCCTGATACTTACAAGCCAAGTCTGCAATAATTGCCAGAAGGCCTACTCCCTTTCATAATTAGGGTAACTAAAAGATAAAGCTGAAACAATAGGTACTACCTTCAAGAGGGAGACTAAAGCAGTACCCGTCTCTCCTGCTACCAAGCTATGCATACAGAAACCTGCATTTGAGACTCTCAGGACAGTCAGATAATTGAGAGAGAAGAGAATGAAGAGAAAACTCCTCACACCTAATTTAACTGGGTCATCTTTTTACAGCAGCCACTACTATTGCCCCCATCTGCAAAGCCAGTACTGGTAGCTTGACCGTCTTCCATTCAGGCAATCTGACTCTTTACCTCCTGTCCTAGTTTCCTGGACTCTGCATTGGCTCACTCAATAACCCTATTTTAAGGTCAGTTGTGGGCAAACTTCCTTATGTCTGTGAGCTTAAGTCCCTTTTCCATGTGACTTAAAGGTTCATACATTCTTTAGATTAGCACATAGAATTGGGGGGTGGGTGGGTATTCTGGTTAGCATACAAGGCAAAAGAAGAGGGTTCTCAAAGAATTGGTAGGCTGATTAAGCTCTAACAGCTCTTATCTAATAATCTTAACTTCTCATAAATGCTCAATTTAAAAAAATTTCTTCAAGACATTTACATCTTTTTGGCCTCATTAATTTTTAATTTACATAACTTTCATATTCTACATTTGCATAAATTTTATTTTCTGAAAACTATTTTAGCAGCATCTTGGGTAGCTTTGGTAACTCTGGTCACTATCGGATGAAAATCTCTCATCACTAAACTAAAGATAATAATGTTTGATATGTGTGGGTATCATAAGGCTTTATACAAAGATTAAATGAGCAAAAGATGTGAACTATTTTGTTCAAAAACTACATCTTTTTGCATAGCTCTTATTTTAAAACTATAGCAGAATGTGTCACCATCATGTGGAATATTAAAACTTAAAATACTAAAGTTTTCTAAAGCTACTTTTGATAAGTTTCAAATTGCAAAGACACCAAACACAATTTAGCACATGCCATAGAAAGGGGTTATATTGATAATCTGCAAGAAGAAAAATTATTGCTTTCCAGAACTGATTCTGAGAAGCCAGTAATCTAAAGTGTGTTTACTAATTTTCTTCATTTACCACAATATTGGCAATAAAACTCCATTCCATTTTATGTATTATTTATTGGTAGGTGACAGTTGATATGAAATTACCTTAGAGAGCCAAGAATGACTTTAAGGTAAAGAGATGAAATGCAGGCAGCATGAGGCACTTTTCTTTAGCTTCAAAAATTACTGTAATAGTAGCTAGTATAGATAACAGATACCTGAGAAAATCAACTTACATGGAAGACATATTCATTTGGCTCATGATTTCAGAGGTCTTACTTCATGGTTGCTTGGCCCTGTTGCTCTGGGCCTGTGGCAAAGTCTGATGTCTGGTGAAACAAGATGGTGGAGGAAGTACATTCTGCTTGTGTTATCTGGGAAATTAAAAGACACACAGGTTCCAGGGTCTCACAATCCCCTTAAACACATGAGCCAATAACCCAACTTGGCCCCAATGTGGTAGTTCCACCACCTCCCCAAATGTGCCATGTACTCTGGGGATCATGTTTTTAACACTTTTTGGTGACCTTCCAGGTCCAAGCCATAAGATCAGTATTTAGTGTAGTTAGTTCTTTTGAAAAAAAAACCACTTGGAAATCTCTCATAAGTATAAGTGTCCTTCACCATTCTAAATGCAACTGAATATAACATATTGTTAACTCTGAGAAAATGAGAAACATCTAGTCACCCAAGGTTTTCTGAAGAATATGTAGAAAGCAATGAGGCATGGGTCCTGTGTTATGTTTAAATAACAAAACTGCTTTCAGGGAGGCTGGGAAGATGGCTCAATGGTAGAGCGCTTGCCTTGCATGCCTGAGGCCCTGGGTTTGATTCCTCAGCACCACATAAAGCAAAATGAAAAAAGCTGGAAGTGGCGCTGTGGCTCAAATGGTAGAGCGCTAGCCTTGAGCTGAAGAGCTGAGGGACAGCGCCCAGGCCCAGAGTTCAGGACCCACAACCGGATTCCCCCCCCCCCAAAAAAAACTGCTTTCAGGAACAGTAGCTGAACATCATTCAATAATAAAATAGCGATTCTTCACAGATCAGCAAAAAAGAAATTAATAATAACAAAATAAATAAGACCATCAGAAGGGAATGTTTTTACTGATATATTTTTGTCTCCAAATTTATATCCATGGAAAATACTCTATTATGACACAGGCAGTTTTACTCTACTTGGCTGCTTCCTGCAGCTATGGCCTTGTAGATATTTGGACACAGATAAATCAAAAAGAGCTTAAGCATTCAAATGAGTATTTAGCATTATGTTGGCCCCAAGCTAAAGGCCATTATTCAACTACTTTATGACATATAATAAATGAATTTTATTTGTTTTGTTTCCTGGGTAATTATCTTATTGGGATTTGAAATGCAAATTCTATATTTTGGATCACAGTTCTAATACAAGTTCAACGCCTTGTCGTGAGCTGAGCTTTTTTGAATTTTGTTCTTTTAATCTTTTTACTTTACTTTTAAGCTACACTTAGTTAAACAAAGGGATTTATTTTGTATTGTTTTATAGAATTTATTTGTTATTATCCTTTAATAGTGGTACAAAGGTGTTTCAATTCATCATGCCAGTTTGTGAACATCATGCATCTTGATCAATATCACCTCTGTCATTATTCCCTCCCTTCTCTCCCATCCATCTCCCATCCATCTCACCATCCATCCCCTCAAGTCTGAATTTGGTTTTAAGTGAGTCACTCCATAACCAGAGATATGGGTATATGGATCTTGGAAATTTTCCACTCTCTGTAACCATGAATTCCCTCACATGCACCAGCAGTAGTTGACCTTAAGTTAAAAGCCATGTATTCATTGCTCTTCCTTCAAATTTATATGTTCCTATGGCTGATTTTTGTAGTAGATGCACCTATTTTGTTTTAGGCAGCATGTTGTCCTGTTGCTAAGAATGAGCATCATTCACAAAAGCCAATTATCTGGTGACATAATGAAGGTTTGCACACAAGACTGTAATTGAGAATGAACCTATATTTGATAGGATATATAGTACCAAATATTATCTCTGAAAAATGAAATATCCTTAGAGATTTCTTAATTTTGCGATAGAGAAAACCATGTAACAAGATGGAATGGAGTTCTGTGGCAAGAACATCTAATATTACATACAAAGCAAAGTGGGACTGTCAGGAGGAGCATTGTAGAAGAAGGGAAATTTGCCTTATATATGGCGTCAGCATGTATTTACTAACCTGATACAAGGGCATAACTTTTTCCTTTTTTTAGAAAGAACAGATCACTCCAGAAGTCTCAGAGCCGAATAATGTTTTAGGGCAGATTGTACTAAGTATAGAACAGTAGTGTCAATATTAACCTAGATAGATTATTTTAGAACTATAACATATGGTGATGACATTGCAAGACTTTACATATAATAATACTGTTTGAAGTAATTAAAAGTTTCCTGTTTTGTATGGCCAAACCATTAGCAAAGATAGAACAAGGAAAGAGAGAATGTAGCTTATGTCTGTAAATAATGCTGGGTGACAAATGTGAAAAAGATTTGACAAAAAGAATAAGGAATCAAGCAAACCCATGCTATTATGCAGGTAGTGGTGGTTATTAAGTAAATGTTTTTGTTTTGTGAAATTATTTTGCCTGGCTCCAAAACACTACAACTAACATACTATACCACTTAACATGTTTACCTATCACTTTTGAAATACACATTGCTGTGATTTAGATATGAAGTGGCCCTCAAAAGGATTATATGTCCAAAGCTTGGTTCCCAGCTGCCAAATTCAATTACTGGGAGGTGATAGAAACTTTTGGAAGAGAGGCGAAGCTGGAGGAAGCAGGTTACTAGAGACATGTGTTTGTCCTAGTTCCTTTCTGCTTCCTAGCCACAATTAAATGATCAACTCTGCTCCACTATGCTTTTTCTTCATGATCATCTGTCTTACCACAGAAAAGATGGAGTTAGCTGACCATGACAGAAGACTAGTGATAGATGTTTTAAAACAGGATGTCTCCTCTTCTAAAATCCCAAACAACCTACAAGCTAACCAACCAAACTCTTGATTTTTTTAGTGCTTGCCAATTTCCATGTTGTACATATTTCTAACATAGTAAATTTTAAAGTTCCATTGTAACATAACAGAGTTCCTGTTCTTCAAACTGTAATTGTCTCTTGCAATCTTTCAAGTATATCATCAACTATCCAAGCTTTGAATGTGAAGGAGATGCTTATAGAATACAATGCAAAGATGAAATACTGACAATTTTTGATTTTACTAATATAGCAACTTCACTTTGTTATATAACAAAGAGATGAAAACATTCTTTTTTCTGAAAGTTGTGAGCCCCCAGATATGCTTCCAGAGAACATAAAGATTGGGGGGAAATATGGGCAAAACATCAACAATTAATAGAAGCACAATTAATAGAATGCAGAAAGATTTCTAATAACACAAAAATCGGATCAATGACAATAAAACTTTAAACTATGAGAAGATGTCATTTTACTTCAATAGGGTAGAAAAAAATACTCACATAGCTATTTTGGGGGAAGGGATTCAGTGGGGGAAGAGGAAAAATTGAGGGAGGGGGTAACATGGATTGAAAAGAAATGTACACATTATCTTACTTATGTAACTGTAACTCCTCTGTCCATCACCTTTACAATAAAATTTAAATTAAAAAAGATGGATAAAAATTAAAATTCTGATAATAACAAGTTAAAAGATGTGAAACAGTGAAAACTCTACCATAGCAATTTTGATGGTATAAATTAAAAAGCCAACATAACAAGGAGCTTTTGTTAAATTCCCTGTCTCCCTGGAAGAAACAGGGGTAGATTTCAGAGGGTCTGCCATGTTAGAGAAGGAAAAGATCTTTTGTTGTTTTTTACTTCATCTTTCCTTTCTAACTAAAAGGTAGCATTTCCCTCCTTTATGGGTGAAAGGAAAGATCTACAGTATTATAAACAAGATCTAGGCTTTACCACAACATAAAATGCAGATATGGTCAAATTAGAGTACTGTTATTACACTCAAATATTTATGTTAATAATTTCTAAGAAATTAAGGCAGTAATTATGCCATAGCTAGATTTTATTATTTAATTAGTTAATAAAGAAGAATAGTTATCATTGTAACACATATTTATAAAAGATTTAAACTATATTTGCAAGAAAATATTTCATTAAACCTACATATTTTATCTGAAGTATTTAAAATGTTTAATTCTTGTTAACATTGTTAAGAAGAGACAGATAAAGTTACTTTGGATTCCCACAGGAGATATATATATATATATATTTATATATATATATAAAAATATATATATATAGTAAAGATACTGTACAGAGGGGTTACAGTTACATGAGTAAGGTAATGAGTCCATTTCCTATTGAGCATTGTTACCCCCTTCTTTATTTTTCCCCTACCATCCCTTTCCTCTCCACCTCCCCCGCCCATGAAGTTGTAAAGTTCATTTTCAGCATAGTGTCTTGTACATCTCATAACAATGAGATGACAAGGGGTCAACCTATCCTTGTTTCAGCATTTTGTTATTTCCCTTCCCTTCCCCAAATTAGAAAATTGTATATACAAGATGCAGGGCATCAGAATCAAATACAGGGAAAACAGGGGTTATATCATGGGGGAAGAACATACAAAAGAAACAAAAAGTCACATAGTACATTAAAAACTACAGCAATAAAGAAAAAAAACTCTTGTGTCCTTATCTTGAGGTTCATTTCACTTAGGCCCATCTTACATGGTCATATGTATATAGCTTTTGACCTTTTCTGCTTGTCTAGTAAGATTATCCTAGACAAAGAGCTCCCCTATGATCCAGCAATCCCACTTTGGGCATTTACCCAAACAATCACAAACAAGGCTATACTAAAGCTACCAGCACAACTATTTTTATCACAGCATTATTCACCATAGCCAAGATAGGAACCAACCCAGATGCTCCTCAGTAGATGAATGGATCAAGAAAATGTGATACACACACACACACACATACACACACACACTGGAATTCTTTGCCTCCATCAGAAAGAGTGACACCACCCCATTTGTTAGGAAATAGAAAGACCTGGAAAAAAATTTATTAAGTGAAGTAAGGCAAACCCAAAGAAACATAGCTCCCATAGTTTCCCTTATTTGCAATAATCAGTATCCATCTAGGATAATCTTGCCACATGAAATATTTTTAAATCAATTCCTTATGATTTTTACATGGGCTCTCTATCACTTGAGTCACACTCCAGCCATCTTTACCTTATTTTTCAGATAATGTCTCATGCCTTTTCTTGGGCCAGACTCAGACCTCAATCCTCCTTATCTCTGCCTTTCACGAAGCTAAGATTATAGTCATGCATCACCTTGCCCTACCATAAAGAAACATTTTATAAGCATATCAAGTATTTGTATTTGTATGACTATTCATAATAGCATGATTTATGATAGCAAGAACCAAACACAATTCCAATATTCAGAAAATGTTCAGTTGATAAGTAAATGGCAGTTTATGAGTACAATAAAGTATTTTACCATAGTGAAAATAATGTTACACTCTTATTTTGTCTTATTGTCCATTAGGATTAATATTGTAGCAAGGTTTCATTGTGAAAGTGTACATACATACACACTTATTTTATATACATATATATGTAATATTCCCTTAACTCTCCCTCCTTCCCTTTTCAAACAGTATCTTGTGGGTTTCATTATGATATGTTCACAGGTATACATACATATATGTATGTATTTGTGTGTGTGACACAGTTTGTACTTTCTCACCCAAGGACTCTTCCCTTTCTCCCAGTCCTTCCAATTTAATTCACCTTACAGTCCCCCTTCTACACTCCATTGCTATTGTTCCATTGCTATTGTTCCATTGCTATTGTTCTTATCCTTTAGGGCTAGATTAATCAAATGAATTTCTTGAGATTAATTTTTCTTGATATGATGATTTTCATATTTTGTCTACTTTTCTAACCTGTCATAGTTTCATTTTTTCTTTATAGCCAAATAAGATTCCCTGGTGTACATATGCCACACTTTCTTCTTTTTCAAACTGTATTTTTTATTATCAATAAGTAGCTGTAAAAAAGCAGTTGCCATTCAACAAATCAGTTTATAAACAGGTTTTTAAATCCATTCCTTGCCTTTTGGGCACTGAGGCTTGTTCCATAACTTAGCTGTTGAGAATAGTGTTGCATTAAATATAGGTGTACAGCTATCACTCATGTGTTGACTTGTATTCCATTGGATTTATATCCAAGAGTAGCACAGAGTAGAGTCTCATGTTTGGTTGAATTTTCATTTGTTGCTGATCCTCCATGCTTTCCATAGTGGTTGCACTAGTTTACATCCCCACTAGCAGTTTTTTCAACAAATCCTGCCAGCACTTATTGTATGTTTTCTGATGATAACCATTCTGATTGGCATAAGATGGAATCTTGATGTAAGTTCTGTTGGAGTATCCTTTGTGTCTAAGGATTTGAGCATTTTTCATGTGTTCATTAGCCATTTGTACTTCTGAGAAACATCATTTGCCCATTTATTAACTGGATTACTTGTTCTTTTCATGTTTATATTTTAAAGCGTTTTATATATTCTAGATGCTATTTTTCCATTGAATATGTGGTAAACTTATTCTTTCATCGAATGGATTTTCGCCTGCCTGCCTGCCTGCCTGCCTGCCTGTTTGCCCACCCGCCCGCCTGCCCTCCTTCCATCCCTTCTCCCTGCCTCTCCTTTTTCTCTCTTTCCCCAGACCTGAGCACTGTCCCTTAGCCCTTAACTTTTTCACTTGAGGCTGGTGTTCTGCCACTTGAGTCACATTTTCACTTCTGAATTATTTTGAGTGGTTAATTGTAGATCAGAATCTAAAGTACATTTAAAACAACTTTATTTTGGTTCCCTGCAGCTTGTGTATACATTTGTCTAATCTGGGGAGAGGAAGGGGAATAACAAAACGCTGAAACAAGGACCCAGGATGACCCATTGCAACAATGATACCCACAGGACAGTATATTGGAAACAAACTTTATAACTTAGGGAGGGGGTGTGTGTGGACCAGTCTGGGAGGTGGGGGAAAGGAAGAGATAGTAGTAACAATGATCGACAAGAAATGTTCTCATTGCCTTACTCATGTAACTGTAACCCCTCTGTACAGCATCTTTACAATAAAATATTTTTTTTTCAAAAAGATAAAGTATTTGCAAAGAAAAAAAGAATCTAAGTTACTTTCTTGCCTGATCTGATTGTGAACATAATCCTCAGCTCTTAGTTTGCTGAGTAGCTATACAGGCATGAACCACTGGCACCTGGCTGAACTTTTTAAGAGCTGTTTTACTGTTTCTCTGGTTCCCATAAATATGCAAATTATGGAAACATTTCTATGTAAATATAGCATTTTTAGAGAAATTTAAAAAACTAAATTCAAAACAAACTTTTGCTGAAGTGGCTGGCTTATTTGTAAGTAGAGAATAAATTGCAACAATACATATTAGATAAATTACATGATAGCCTCTACTTATCTTGAAAGACAGGGATGCTAAGCAATACTTGTATTTTAGGTAGATCCTTGGGGAACAAAAGAAATAAGCATGCACATGAAAATTAGTCAACAAACAAATAAATGTTGTTAGATCAGTGGGAACGGTTTCTAAAACTAAAGTTAGTTTGTTCAGAGATGTGACAATTTACAATTTGAAGTACTCATGCTGATCTGAGCTTTTCAGATGGCTGATTTTTCTGATTGACATTTATAGCAAGGAATCATAAAATAATGTTCAGAACTATCCACATAATTGAAATATAATGGATTTTTTATTTCCTTGTAAATGAAATTAATAAAGGTGAGGAAAAAAATCAGATGTCTTCCTTATAATGTCTAAGATATTATCAAAATAGTCTTTCCCTAAGTGGTAATTAGCTGATGCTTGAAAAGACAAAATAAGTTATATTTAAAGATTTATTTTGTTTTCCAGTCAGAATGGCAGAACACCTGAGCCAGAGAGATGACTACCTTGAGAAAGCAAACAAACAATTATGCTCATCAGAATCTAGTATAGTCTTGAAATATTTTCCAGCATAACTATTTTTTGTTTTTTTGAAACAGATGTTCATCTAAACATAGTTATTTGCCTCCTGCCATCAAAATATGATAAACATGATAATTATACAGTCAACCTTAATTTGTGTGTGTCCTAATTTTCACTTTATCAAAATGATTTTGGTATTTCATCCCACAGCTTATGCAAACGCACACACACACACCTGCGATGAAAATGTTGTTCTAAATTTTATGTTTGAATATAAACAGAATAAAAGAAATCTCTAAACTACTGAAAGGAAGCAATCTTCTTTTCTTAACACAAGTGGCAGCCTCATTCTTTGTACTAATTATCCATCTTATTTCATTTAAAAGGGCATTCCAGGCATTTAGATTGTAGGCTTGTCATTTCTCTCTGGAGTGTTTCAGCAATACCATTAACGCTGATCTTAAAGTCTTTTCTTCACAGTTCTGGAGACAGAAACTAAGGTCTTATGCTTGCTATACAAGAGCTCTATCAGTTGAGTCTAATGCCCAAATGTTTGGCTTTAAGTTTCTTGAGAGAGTTTCCTACTCACTTTACCAAGGCTGTATATATACATTTAGTAACTTTCTGCTTTTACCTCCTGAGTAGCTGAGATTACAGATATGTGTCACCACAGCCGCCTTCTAATTTTATGATATTATATGAACTTCTCTTTCCTTCAAAACACCACATTATTTTTGGTCAGTCATGGTTCTTAAACTCAGGGCCTGGGCAATGTCCCTGAGTTTGTTTATTTGTTTATTTGTTGTTGTTGTTGTTTTTTTTTGCTCAAGGCTAGAGCCACTTCTGGTTTTCTGGTGGTTAATTGGAGGTAAGGGTCTCTCACTCACACTTTTCTGCCTGGGTTGGCTTCAAACTGTGATACTCAGTTCTCAGCCTCCTGAGATTATAGGTGTGAACCTCTGGCACCTGGCCCACCTACAGTATTTTTTTTAAGGAATTGTAATGTAATAACCAAACTTGAATATTGATTTTGTAAATATGGAATAAGATGGGAACTTTGACCTAATTATTGATCAAATGACTAATTATTAAAGTCATGAACAAGTCTACTTTTGATGGCTAGCAGGGGTGTGGGGGTGAGGAATATGCGGGTAGGGACAATACTGATGCTTCAGCTCAGGGCCTGGGCATGTCCCTTAGGTTTTTTCACCCAATGCTGGCATTCTGCCACTTGAGCCACAATTTTGTTTCTGGCTTTTTAGAGGTTGAAGATAAGAAATCACACAAACTTTCCTGCCTGGATCATCATTGAACTGTGATCTTCAGATCTCAGCTCCCTGAGTAGCTAAGATTTGAGGCACGAGCCCCCAATGCCTGGTTCACAATTCTATATTTTATGTTTAACATCAGTGTTGTGGAATCTGTTATCAAAGCTTTAGGAGATTTTAGTTTAGAATTAAGTAGTATTTTAATTGGGGGAAGAATGATGAGAGAATATGGATCTGTCTAAATACTTTCAATATGATGATGATTTGGTCATGACTTTACTAAACTTAGTGATAATTGAAGGCCATTGATCATAGATTAGAACCTTTAAAAGGCAACAGTCTTGTTAAGGTAAACATGAATTGAATTGTAAGGCCAAAGTTGGATATGAAATGACCCAAAGCAGTATGATTAACTGATTTGAATTCTACCCAATACTTATAAAGATAACATAATTTTGTACATTGCCTCGTCAGATCCTATGACACTAGATCTTCCCAGATGTATTAAAATAATAGCTTTTCAACATCTTGATATTGTCATGCTTACTCAGGAATCCGTGAACCCAAGGGAAGCCCTCATATGTGTTCTACCACTAGTAGCTGACAGATTGTCACAATCTAGATGAAGGATGTATTTATTAACTAGATAAAGTGTTAACATCAGAACAGAGCACAGATTCCTGTAATTGACCTGTTGGTCCTTTCATTTCTTTTGTTGTAAGTAAAAATGTGTGGTAGTATTTAAGAGTTCAAAAATTTGGAAATCTGTCACAGGGAAAACCCAAACTAAAACAAAACTTAAAATGAAATTAAAAACCTTTTGTATTGTTATAAATGTGAAAGCCTAGAATTCTTTTTATTGGGGGAGGTCCAGTCGTGGGGCCTGAACTCTGGGCATGGGCGCTGTCCCTCAGCTCTTCAGCTCAAGGCTAGCGCTCTACCACTTGAACCACAGCCTAGAATTCTTTGGATAATTAACTCCCTAATATTTTTATAGAGCCCATAAGATCACTCTATAAATAAAAATTAATTTTATTGGAAAAGAAACTTTTGGACTGGATGTGGTAGTGTACACTTGCCCATAATCTCCAGAACACAGGATGTAGAAATCAGGAGAATCTCAATTTGAAGACTACACTGGCAAAAAGTCATGAAAAACCAATTTCAAGCAACAAACTAGATGTGGTGGATGGATCATGACTGTAATCTCAGCTTTTTGAAGCATAGGTAGGATTATCATTGTCTAAGGCCATCCTGGGGCAAAACTGTGAGAATTATCCAAAACATAATTACAATGAAAACAGCTGAAGGTATAACCTGAGAGATAGAGCTCTTCTTCAGCATACAAGTGTGAGATTCTGAGTACAAACAACATTTCATCCATAATAAATAAGTAAATAAGAAAATAAATAACTACACTGTTCACTCATTCCTTCCATTTAACCCCCTAGTTTGTTTACCAATGATACATACATCTAACTACCATAGTAAAAGATCTGTTTTGAGAATTACAGTCTTTGAGAGAATAAAGTATTTCTTTGCAAAGCCTATCACTTCACCTAAAGGAAGAACTACCTGTAGTAGTTTCTTTGGCTCTTGGTCATTCAAATTCTTCATTCTTGCTGAGGCTTTTATTGTGTTTCATAAAAATCAGCAATTGCTTTATTCTTCATTTAACTTTCCAGTTTCTATGGACCTCTTACATAGACAATATTTTTATCTCTGAAAATGGAAGCAAAAATTAGATGTAAAGTTGGTTTTGTTTTTTTTTGTTTTGAAAGATGGTCTTGATTGTGAATGGAAATGATAATGTGTTCATATTCTAACAGAGTCAGAGTCCAGGACCTCAGCTTTGAGACCTTTAGAAATGGAAAAGGTTTAAAGAAGAATAGGAAAGGCAGAAGTTTGTAAAAATTCTTCTTATTTTTTAACTGAATGGGTGATTAGAGATAGAAATTTGCAGACAATAATAGCAGCTATCATTCCATAATTTCTTCAAAAGATTATTTTGTGTAGGAACAGATGAAATGTGTCATTTGTAAATGAAACTAAATCTACATCATCACCAGTGATGTGAAAGAACTTCTTTTAAGGAAGTACCTAGTCCCATTGGAGAACTAGATGTATATGGTAACCTGCATATGTACTTGCCTTTCAAAGATTTCAAAGAAAACACTTGATTCTCAAGCAAATACATTCGATATGTTGTTTTGTAAGACATTGGAGCCTAACACCAACTTAATTAGGATGGTATGTGATATCTTAAAAAATGGCATAAAATGATTTATGGTGGCAATTGGAATTGCATTTGTCTTACACAACACTTGCCTTAAGTTTAATTAAGGGGTGAAAACACAAAGGAGATAATAAGTGAAATATTTTCATTGAATAGCTAGCTCTTTTATTTTTCTTAAGAAGAATGCCTATGCAATGTGAAATTCATGTTCAGTTTAGTTTCTCAGAGTGTAAATGATTTGCCAGGTAAAAGATGCTTTTAGTTCTTAAGGATAGGTAATTTTTTTTTAAAGCAGATGATCCTAAATCCAAACCAAATGCCTCATCTATTGTTTATTTGAAGTGAAATTCCAAATGCCTTGCCATACTTACTACAGGAGAAACATAGCTCTCTAAGATTTAATAGGAGATGTGTTTTTAATAGGTACTTATTAATTGTTATGGGTCATTTTGACCACTCATGAATTTTACCTTTCAAGTAAGATTGATTTCTAGCTGAATTTCTTTACTGAAATGTCGTGGGATGATCAGCCTAAGCAATTCTGTGTGTGTGTGTGTGTGTGTGTGTGTGTGTGTGTGTGTGTGTATGACAGATAGCTACTGCGAAGGAAGAAAGTTTCAACTGGAAAGATGGACACTTTCTATTACCATATTATTAAGAACCTTTTAAAAAATAGTATACACTATGTCCACATGTTAAAACATAAATATTATTGCAAAGTGGAGAGCAACTCACTTGTTTATCCATCTCTTGAATTCATGAGTGTTTTTTAAATGTTAAACTTTTAGAAATTTGAAAAATATATGTGTTCATAGATGTTTAGAAGAAGTTAAAAAATTGATCTAAAGAACTGTGCTTATTTAAATGACATTGGACAATCTGCTAATGGCATTTCTTTGAAGAGATATCTTGAATTAATCTGAGATGTTATGATTCAGATAGCAATGCAGATTGCTGTCTGAATTTTGAAATGTTGATTAGTCCAGTAAAATCATGGACATTTCTAGCCCACGAATAACATGGTTTACAAACTTGTTAAGAAAAGAGTTTCTACTTAAAGATTATAAAATACTAATAAAAGAGTTTTAGTTAAAAGGGAATGCAATGAGTTGTACACATTCGTGGATGAAAGGAATGCAACTGGTATAAAAATAAGAAAAGCGTTCATTTTCAGAAATGTACATATAATACCTGTAAACTGAAAAATTTAACTAGTTCTTGTAAAGCATAAAATATCCTTAAGAGTCATTATTGGGGAGCAGTGGATGAGACTGAGTAACTTCAATGTTCTAAAAATTTCCCTTTAAGATCTGCATAAAATATTTAATTTTATACATTTGTCATTTATATGAACATAACTTATAAAGAAAAATATGGCCATCTATACTCGTTTATACTGTAATATTATGTTCTATATTAGTAGTGAGTAGCATCAGCATTCCACGCACAGAAGACATTTCATGATTGATACTATATGATTGATATTACTGGTACATTTGCATTCAGATCAGGATAGTGACAGTTTATTGTTTGACATGAAAATTATAGGCAAATCTAAGTATAGCAATGAAGAGATAATCCTTTTGATAAAGACTAGAAACTTCAACTAATGCACCTAATTTTCATGAATATAAAACTCTTGCTTCTCTGAAGTACTGGCCAGGCAATCAGCCCACTTAATTGTTAAATGAAGAAGCCTCAAAGGAAAAATAATTATTTACTACAGCAGCATGGGAAGCTCAATGGTAATTATTTTGACTACTGAAAAAACATACCAGGTGCTGAAATAATTAAGGTATTAAAGGCCAGGTCCTGTGGAAAGACACCTTAAGAATTATTTTTACAGAAAACAAGTAGCCTGCTGTGACAATGTTCTTTCTGATCTTGTGTCAGTGCACAATTTAATTTATAACAGAAAATGTTTCTTTAGACAACTGTGAAGTAAAAGTAATGTTACTTTTTTAAACTGAAATGTCTATTTTGCTTCATGGCACATCTTTGGGAAATCTCTAAAGGACTCAATTTTATCCATTGTGCTCCAGTGTGCATTTAATGATCAAGAACTCTTAAGTAATACAGTTTGGTGATATATTTATCAGCTGAATGTATTTGTGTGTTGACTTAAACTTTATGGGAAATACATTAAAAATGCAAGAACCTTTAGAAAAGATTTTGACTAGCGCATATATTAACTGTGCAAAGTAAGGGGTTTCATTGTAGCATTCCTATACATGGGCATAATATGCACCTCCTCTGTTGACCTTTTCAGTCACTCCTGTGCTGTCCTCTTTCACTCTTTCATATACTCAGTCTCCTTTGACTATCATGTCCTTTAACTTCCCCTAGATTATACGTATAAAAGAAACCATGAATACTTTCTTTCTGGAACTTATTTCACTTTACATAGTGATCTCCAGTTTTATCCATTTTTAAGCAAGTGAGATAATGTCATTTTTCTTTATGACTGAGTAAACCTTCATTGTGCATATCAACTATATTTTCTTTGTTTATTAATTGTCACCTAGGTTGACTCAATAACATGGCTACTGTGAATAGCCATAAACATGGGTAAAGCCATAAACCCATAAACATGAGTATTGAGGTAATTCTATAATAAACAGACTAATTTATTTGGGCCTATACTCAGAAGTGGTATAGTTGGAACATATGGAAATTCTATTTTTAATTTCTGAAGGAGCTTCCATACTGATTTCCACAGTGGTAGAATTAATTTATACTCCCACCAGCACTGAATAAGTTATGGAAAAATGTTCAACATCTTTAACCATGAAAAAATGTTACTCTAAACTACATTGAGAATATACCTTACTCTACTCAGAAGAGCTATCATCAAGAAAGCAAACAAACAACCAAATTTTGGTGGAGGATATAGGGATAAAAATATCTAAAATTTTGGCTTATTTAAGTTGGAAGAGTGAGAAAATGTATTAAGAATATAATATGGGGTGTTTTCCTGGTGAAGCCATTAAACCTATTGTGTATGTTGGCATTCAAGCATATTATTTAATATTTTGTTTTAATATTAAAAATCATCTTTAATGATGACTAGAATACTTAAGAACAGTTACAAATATATCACTCTGAGAAAAACTGCTCATTTTTGTACTGACTACTAGTAGCATGGCATTTAAATTCAAAAAAAATTATTGTTTATTCATTTTTACTTTATTTGAGCTTCTTAAGGTTGTATGGGGTAAAAATTGACATATCTAAGTGTGCAGTGTTTCTTGATTAATCACTCCTTCCATCCTTCTCTCCATTCTGTCTGCCCCTACCTACGACTCATTTTCCATTTTCTATTTCCTTTATCTTCTATGTACATTGAGTATTCTGGCTGTATTTGTTCCTGTACCCTTTATCATTCATTCCTCTTGCTACATCCCTCCCTAGCATGACATTTTTAAATGAAATTTGTAGCTTTATAGAAAATGCAATAAGTTGAAGTTGCTTAATGAACGTCTGATGAGTTAATATATGAGTAAGATATGATGGTTAATAATACAAGTGATAAATCTAATAAAATATGACTTAAGATTTCTCACAGCTATTCACCTTTCTCATTACAGTAGTTTCAAATAATAATGAGCTGTGGAAGGACAGGCTGCCACAGGTTATAAACTCTCTCAAGACTGGCGGTGCACAGTGATGCTCTGAAGTTGCACAGATATCCCTTAATGGAGTAGTTCTGTAGGAAAGGAATCATGGAATGGCACCATTTGTGATCTAGTCAACAGAGGTGTTCCATTTTAAAAGAAAGGAAAGTAAGGATGCTCTCTTTTCTTACCCTTACTTTTTGCCCTTCTTTCTCTTTCCTTTAGGTTTCTTACATGATGTTTCATGTCATGACTTTTAAATTATAAGCCACAAGATACTTAAATTGAAATTATGATTATAAAACCCTATTCTCAATCTCTATATTACTTAAGTTCTTTCTCTCTCACACTCTGAAAATAAACTTACATGTTTCATTTTACAACATAGTTATCTTCAAATCTAACAAGAAGCTATTACTTGAGAGCTCACTGTCTTTGATGCTGAGAAACCTTGAAACCAGAAAATCAAATGGATTCTTTGGTATATGAAATTGTTGACTAGAACATGCAAGAAATAGTTGCACAGATAAAATTTTGTATATGACAAGTCCTTTTGAAACATTTATGCTTAATTTTATTTGCTTGTTTGTGAATATATGCACTTATTTCACAGTCATTAAGGGCAGAGATTGAATTATTCCATAATTTAGGATAGTTGTCTTTGTGTACATTGGTGGATTTTTATTCACATCCTTCATTTCACTTTTCCATTCTGTAGAGCCTATGAGTCTAATGTGCTTGATTTATACTTAGATTTTTCTTTTTTGGTGCTGATACTGGGGCTTGAATTCAGCACCTCACACTCTCACTTGGCTTTTTTTTTAATATCTTTATTGTAAAGGTGATGAACAGGGGAATTATAGTTACATAAATAAGGTAATGATACATTTCTTTTTAAACTCTGTTACCCCCTCCCTAATTTTCTCCCCTTTAACCCTCCCCACTCTCCTCCCCTGCCAAATTATGTTTTTAATGTTTTTTATTGTGAAAATATGGTACAGAGGGGTTACACTTACATGAGCAAGGTAATGAGTACATTTCTTGTCAAGCATTGTTGCCTCCTCTTTTGTTTTTCCCCTACTATCCCTTCCCTCCTATCTCTACAACTACCCCCTCCCCCCTCCCCCTTCCTCCCCTCTGCCCCTCCCTCCCCCTCTCTTCCTCCCTCCCCCCCCTAAATTGTAAAGTTCATTTTTCGACATAGCGTCTTGTACATCTCATTGTTGCAATGGGTTAATCTGTATCCCTATTCAAACCATTTGTTTTTTCCCTTCCCCTCCACAAATTATACCAACATCAAATACAGTGAAAACGGGTTACACTGTGGGAAAGGGACATACAAAGCAATCAAACAATCACGTGGTACTTGTGAATACATTAGAAACAATACCAAGCAAGAAAAAAACACTGGTATCCTTATCTTGGGGTTCATTTCACTTAACCTCATCTTATCTAACCTTTTCTGCTGGTTTCAGATATATGCTAGTTATTGCAAATAAGAAAAACCATGGGACCTATGTTTCTTTGGGTCTGGCTTACTTCACTTAATATAATTTTTTCCAAGTCTTTCCATTTCCTAACAAATGGGGCAATGTCATTCTTTCTGATGGAGGCATAGAATCCCATTTTGTATATATACCACATTTTCTTGATCCATTCACCTACTGAGGGGCATCCTAGCTATGGTAGATAATGCTGCAATAAACATAGTTGTGCTGGTAACTTTAATATGGTCTTATTTGTGATCATTTGGTAAACGCCCAAAAGTGAGATTGCTGGGTCATAGAGGAGTTTTAAGTGGAGTCTTTTGAGGAACCTCCATACTGCTTTCCAAAGTGTTTGCACAAGTTTGCACTCCCTCAACAATGCAGTAGGGTTCCCTTCTGTCCACATCCCCTCCAGCATCTGTTGTTATCAGAGTTCTTGATTATAGCCAATCTAACTGGGGTGAGGTGGTATCTCAATGTTGTTTTGATTTGCATTTCTGTTATGGCTAGAGAGGTTGAGCATTTCTTCATGTGTTTTTTGGCTATTCTTATTTCCTCTTCAGAGAAGTTTCTCTTTAAGTTTAGCACTCTTATTTATTGGGCAGTTGTTTCTTTGAGGATTTGTTGTTGGGGGATTTAAATTTTTGAGTTCCAGGTATATTTTAGATATGACACCCTTATCCATTGTATGACAAGTGAAGATCTTCTACCAATCCATGGGCTTTCTATTGATCTTGCTAGCTATGTCCTTTGTCATGCAGAAGCTCTGCAATTTCATGTTATTCCATTTGTCCAATCATTCTTTGATATGTTGTGTTTCTGTTTCTCTATTAAGATAATTTTGGCCTGTGCCAAGGAGACCTAGAGTTTCTCATATTCCATTCTGTAATGTTTTCATCCTCTGCCAAATTGTAAAGTTCAGTTCCAACATAGTGTCTAGTATCGTTGTTGCATTAGTTCAACCTTTGTCCTATTGTTTCTGTGATTCCCTTCCCTTCTACAGATCAGATAAGCTCATATACAAGACAAAATGTACATAGAACTAAAACAAAAAATAAAAATAATTGCATACAGGGCACAATAATAATCTCTTGTTTCCAATTCTTGGAGTTCATTTTGATATACTTTATTTTATATGGTCCTATGCACTTAGTGATTAAGCTACTGTGATCCGCTGCTAAGAATATCATAGACATATTCTAGTTATTACAAATTAGAGAAATCATGCAACCTATATTTCTTTGGGCCTGGCTTGCTTCACTAAATATAATTTTTTCTACGTCTATCCATTTTTTATGAATAGGGCAATGACATTCTTTCTGATAGAAGAATAGAACACCATTGTGTATGTATACCACATCTTCACTAACCATACAACAGACAAGGGCTTCATATCTAAAATATATTAGAGTCCCAAAAAATTATATCCTCCAAAAACAAATCCTCAAAGAAACAACCACCCAATTAACAAGTGGGCTAAAGACTTAGACTTCTCTGAAGAGTAAATAAGAATGGCCAATAGATACATGGAGAAATACTCAGCATTTCTGGCCATAAAAGAAATTCAAATCAAAACATTGAGATTCCACCTTACTCAGCCATTATCAAGAAATCTAATAACAACAGATATTGGTGGGGATGTGACCAAAAAGGAATGCTACTACATTGTTGGTGCGATTGTAAACATGTTCAACTGGAAAGCAGTAGGGAAGTTTCTCAAAAGCCTAACCATAGAGCTTCCCTATGACCAAGCAAAACCTATTATGTAAATCCCATTTACCTAAATGACCACAAACAAGGCCAACTAAGGCTTTTAGCACAACCATATTTATCGCAATAGTATTTACCATAGGTAAGCTATGAAACCAACCAGTTGCCCCTCAGTAGATGAATGGATCAAGAAAATATGGTATGTATACCCAATGGCTTTTCATTTGCTTGATGGGGTTACTTCATAATCAGCAGGGAATGTTGGGCATATAGTGAAAAGAACTTATCTATAAATGATTTACGTTCATTTTTTTGATCCTCTGAGTTTTACATGTGTCCTGTTGCTTACCATTTCCTTCTAGAAACAGAATATACAAATCACTTTTTCTCAAAAAGTTCAGGGAGAATGAGAGGTTGATTTAACGAACATAGGCTTTCATTTATGGCGAATTAAAAGGTTATGGAATTAGCAGGGTGAAGTGGCTTCAGCTTAGAATCCTAGTTGCTTGGGAAAGTAAAAATCAGGGAACTGAATTATCAGTGCAGCCCAGCACTGGTTAAGACTTCATATTAACCAATGGCTGTGTCTATTGGTGTGCATCTGCCATTCTAAAATACAGAAGCACAATGGCTTGGGCAGTGGCATATATCTATCATCCCAGAGATAGAAGCACAAATAGAGTTTTACAGTCTACACTATTCTGGGCATAAAGCCTATCTTGACAATAACCAGCTCCAAAATGGACTGAGTAGTACAGTTGCTCAGGGAATAGAGTGCCTACCTAGCAAGCTGGAGGCCCTGAGTTTACACCTCCAAAAAGAGAGGTTCTGTTATTAGATAGTCCTGATAATTGTTGTTCAACCCCTGAGAATACTAAACACCACTGAATTGTGTGCTTTGTCAATAATACTAGGTAAAAATAGGATTCCTACCCTGTGAAACTAAAATGGAGACTTCCTTTCTTAACCTCTGTCTCCTCTGCTACTCTAGACTCAGCTTTCTTCTCTGGAAACATCAATGAGAACTGTCATAATGCAATCAGTCAAGTCTGTTAGTCTGGGACTGATGGATTTTAGAACTAAATTCTCTATGTCCTAGGAAGTCTCTTCAGTTTCAGTCAGTTCTGGATGATTGAACACCATTCCTCTTCATTGGACAATTCTTTTCCAAATATGCACAGTCTAAACATTTTTAGTATTGCTAAAACATCTCTGTTTTCTGCATTGTTAATATTTTGTCCTTTTGCCATGTTAATCTTAGAAGGATCAGACTATGTGTAGGGTTAATATTTCTTGAATCAGTAATGTCACTACAGCTACAATTATTTATATTGCAGCTTTGGTTAAAGTTATTACAATGTTGGAGTCCTTTGGTAAGTTTAATCAATTAAAGTAACATTTTAAACATTTTCTTTAAAAGATAAAATATAAATGTAGTACTTTTTGCCTTAAAATAAAAGTTAAGCTGGGCACCGGTGGCTCACACCTATAATCCTAGCTACTCAGGAGGCTGATATATAAGGATCACAGTTCCAAGCCAGCCGGGGCAGGAAAGTCTGTGAGACTCTTATCTCCAATAAACCACCAGAAAACCGGAAGTGGCTCTGTGGCTCAAGTGGTAGGGCACTAGCCTTGAGCTGAAGAGCTGAGGGACAGTGTCCAGGCCCAGAGTTCAAGCCCCATGACAGCCAATAATAATAATAATAATTGTAATAACAAAGTTAAAATTCTCCTGACAGTCACTGAAGCTAAGTATTCTTGTTTCTTGTCCCCTTTAGCTTTGCCAATAAACAAGAGAAAAGTGGCTTAAAGTGGCTTAAACTTCCCAGGTTGGAATGGATGGGTATCTTGGTGGGAACAAATCTACCACAGAGCTTCAGTGCACACAATGATATAGTGATAAAGGATTGACTCAGTGGTTGGTTGCTATCTTGTACTTTCATTTATACTGTAAGAATGAATATCTGACAGAATTCCAGAATATTGCCTCCTATTGGGCCTGCTGTTTTGTCTGTTTGGTCAGGGAAATTCCTATTTACAATGCTTTTACATTTACTGTTGTAGTTATTTTAGTCAACTATTCATCTTTGTAGTCACTTCTCCATCTTTAGTTTCAGCTAGTTCCATTTCAGAGGATAGAAATGTCGTGGGAGGAACATACGCACTGGATCTTAGAAGCTTTGTTAATGATACTATCGCCTCTTCAAGCATTGATTAACGTTATATCCACAGTACAAGACAAGAAAATAATATAATGATGATAAGGTCTTTCTGATCTGATGTTGCTGAATCAAATTGAAAGCTCCAATTCTTACCACAAGTTTGGTGCTATTTATATCATGCTGATTTACTCACCCTGATGAGATTTGAGGATCTTTTTCAGTTTGATAATTAACCTCTGTTCAATGATTTCAATTCATTCAACAATGCTTCTTGTTCTATTTAATGTCTAAATAAAAGAAAATATATACACTTTAACTTCCCCAGCTGGTGGATAGCATACAAAGGAGAAAAATAACTATGGGGCTTTTGAAAGATGAAAGACCTGTCTCAATTCGAGTCAAGCAGCCCTAGAAAGTTCATAGCTCCTTTCACATGCCCCTTGATGTTTTATTTTTAGCCAAAGCAGGCATTACTTTCTGATGTACTGCTTATTTTGTATATTTTCTTTTTATCTCTTTATTGACTCTACTATGTAAATAGATATTTTGTCTATTTCCTGTTATATTTCCAGTGTCTAATAGCCTGGCAGGGTGGATATTGCTGAATGAGTAAATGAATTCATCTCTCTATGGCACAGAACAGTGAAACATAGAGTACTTGAAATTCCTTTTAAATAAAGTTTGTACACATGGAGACATAATACCCTTTAGTAAATCCTTCATCAGATGTGTTTCTTTGGTATCATATACTATTTCAGGACTTGTCTTGTTGGAAGTCCAACTTGTCTCACTATTTTGTTATTCACAAAGGACAAAGGGTGAGGGCTGGGAATGTGGCTTACTGGTAGAGTGCTTGCCTAGCATGTATGAAGTCCTCAGTTCAAATTCCTCAGTACCACATAAACAGAAAAAGCCAGAAATGGTGCTGTGGCCCAAGTGGTAGAGTGCTAGCCTTGAGCAAAAAAAGTTCAAGAATAGTACCCAGGCCCTGAATTCAAGCCACAGGACTGGCAAAAAGGAGAAGATGAAGAAGAAAAGGAAAAGGAAGAGGAGGAGGAAGAGGAAGAAGAAGAGGAGGAGGAGGAGGAAGAAGAAAGAAGAAGAATAGGGAAAACAAAGGACAATCAGTGAACCAATGCAACAGCAATACTCACAAGACATTATGTTGGAAAGGAACTTGACAACATGGCAGGGGTGGGAGTTGGGGGTGAGGAAAGTGGAAGAAAAATAAGAGAGGGGGTAACAATGTTTGACAAGAAATAAACTCATATTATATAACTGTAACCCCTCTGTATGTTACCTTTAGAATAAATAAATTTTAAAAAGTCCCACTTGCAGGTTGAGTACCCCTTATAGGAAATGTCTATGCATAGTGTACCTCTGATTCTTCAAAATTTGGAATATTTACATATAAACAATCATGGATTTTGAGGATGGTACCCAAGTCTAAACACAAAACTCATTGATATTTCGTAAGCACATTATGCATGTAGCTTGAAGGTGATTATGTACATTTTTCATAAAAAAGACTAATAATCACAGAGATTTAATTTGTGAAGTCAAATACATGGAATATTCCACCAGTACTGTCAGGAGAAATACTCCTTCCTAATCCAGCCAGACATCTCTATGAGGTGGTAAAATTCAATTGCCCCTGGCAGAATGAAACAGCTTCACTATTCTTGCTAGCCAAGCATGAAATCTGGACTATTTCAAAATGGAACTTTCCTTCCAGGTTGTTGCTGCCTTGCGGCGGCGGGAATAGCCTGTAGCTCTGAGTGTGCTGGGGGAGCTGACAGCAGTGCCATGTTGTGTTTTTCAGAGATGGGAGGGCAGCTAGCCTGGCTTGATGTTTTGTAATCTCTGTGGAATGGCACTCTCCTAATCTCTCCCTATTCACCTAAAAGTCAGCATAAATTTGAGGTTAAAAAAAATGGCCCCTCATAAGTGCACCTTTTTTTTTTGAATTTGTTTCATTTGTTTCTGGGGTTTTCTGATCCACTGTAGGCATGTTTTTCCCTAACCTGAGATCTTCACAGTTCACAGTTCACCATTAGTTTGGATTTTGTTGTTACACCTGTTTAGTTTTGCAGCCAAACAGACACTTCAAGCATTACATGATGCTTTATGCTCTGAATTTTTTTCAAATCATATCATGCTATAACTCAGGCAGATGATGGCTTTTGGCAAATAGATGTTGTTGTTATTGTTTTTACATTTGTATATCATCTGTGGACTTGTAGGATGATGTTAATCAGTATCTAAGTTTATTTTAGGGAAAATGAAAAAAACTGAAGAAACTAAAATTCTTTTGAATCCTAAATATCCTCACTGGGTTTTTTAGGAAGGTTCTTAGGCCCCCAGACAAATCTGAAGTATAAATAGGGAAAGAGGAAGGTAGTAGAAATTAGAGTGATCAAGCATTCAAGCTTGTTTCTGCACTGAACTTCTTGGAATTGGGACTTTTAGGACTAAACTTGTGAATATCTAAGTAAATGAGAAGGGAGATAATAGTAGATATCGGTATACGACTCACATGCAACTCTATTATTTATTTACTCATTGAGTCAATGATTTTTAAGCACCCACTGTGAGCCAAGAACTATCCTAGTAATAGGAAATACCAACCATGGCACACACAATCTGTCCAATCCACTTGTCCAATGGAATGGAAAAGGCTAGAGTTCAATTAGGAGCCTAAAATATCTTTTTAGCCAAAAAATATTTTCTCCTGACTTACCAGTAAGAATTCTCAGACTCAGGTGAGGAATAACTGAACAGCTGACGCTCTTACAGTAGGCTTGACCACTGACAGCTCTCAAGGGGCTGCTCTATTATCTGCATGAAATGCTTTCTTTTCTGTGGCCCCTCAGCAACTTCTTGCATATTGGATCTTGCTGAAGCAAGCCCCTCATCCTACTCTGTGCCCACTCAGCATGTGAATTTATATCCTACTCACCCTACTTACGGGTGGGTATCAGGTTCAATTGCAACCTATTAGTGAAGTGCAAACAATAATTTAGAGAGGAATGGCTGAGTTAACAGAGTCACAAACCAAAGAAGGAAGCTAGTTTCTATAGAAATGTAGATGCTATCCTTTGCTTTGTGTTCAAATTAGTTCTGCATACTTTCCACTCTCAACATACTTGTCATGTTCCATTTTTTATTTAATCACTCCTGAGCACATGTTATGTTCCCTTGAGAGGGGCCTATCCTCTATTTATAATCTCACCTCTCGAATCAGCACTTTCTTTGGTGTCGTTAACATCCAGGATTCTGTTAATACTACCTAGAAATAGCTACATGAATAGAAATACCCTCCGATAAAAATCAGTTAGGTATAGCAACTGCTTTCTTAGCTCCAGGACAAGTGGGTTGACCTTGCCACGATCTGAACGAGTCCCAGGGGACAGGGGATCTTTTTGAAGGGATTTACTGCCCAGTTTGTTTTCTTTCTCATTAAAGGTGTCTTTTTACCAATGTAGAATAACATTGGAAGTCTAAGAAAATAGCTGGAAGAAGCTTGTTTTGAAGCTACCCCAGCAGGCAAATTTATTTCCCATCATTTAGTACTGAGTCTGGAGCATGGCAGATCTTGAAGGATATAGTTTATTGGAAGAATAAGTTAAATCAAGTAAATGCCTTTTATCCAAAGAAGGACAAAGATTTGCTCAAAGCTTGGAATTGTTTTTTTTATAATTAACCAAAAGGGAATGTGATTTTAAAGTGCTGAAAGCATAAGGGTTTTGGGGATAGTATATTCCTGTTGAATAGAAAAATATAGCAATACTTTCTTCATCCCTAGGAGACTAATCCTGGACCCAATCCCACATTTATGGTCTAAACAACTTTCTGGGTTATGTCCCTTTATTAACTGTTGTTCAACCTCCCCATATATTGTCAGGTTCACCAATTCCTATAAAACTCATTTGGTTTACACATTTTTCAAATTGTACAATAAGTAATTCTTAATATCCATCTGAGTAGAGAACTTTTTTTGTTTTCTAGACAACCTGACTTTTAGTATTCAATGCTTTCTGAGACCCCAATTCACCTCATGATATGAACTATTGGAACTTGTGATTTTCTTTGCCAGCGGGGGCCAGAGAACTTGCCTTTCAGCTATAGTTGAGACTGTTTCTAAGGAGCTAGTTCTCCATTTGCTCTGGCCCCAGGCTTCCTCTGGCTGCTCAGACAGATGGCTTAAATATTGAACTCTTTGTTGCATACCCTTTTGCCTTTAGAGATCTTTTCCTACCGAATCCATCCTGGATCACAGCTCTTCTTAATATTGTATCTTTTAATTTTTTTTCAAGTAAAGTACTGTAGGAAAAGTAAGATACTCTTGGTTCCAAGTTAGCAACTCAATGTATAGATGGGGAAAATTGTTATAAATGTTTGTTCCTGACAGGAATCAGCACATATTTAACTTAGGCATACTGTGAAGAAATTTAAAATTAATGATACTGATCAAAAGAATTATCACAGTTCCCATACAGACATACTGGTAAATGAATTGATTTTATTTCCATTGCACTTAAAATTACATGAATTAGTTAAGCAACGGAATACCTTTTAAGATTTTGCTTATTTCAAAATAAACTCATCATTGTTGCTTTGCATAATGAATGTTTATCCTTAGACACTAGTAAAATATCATGTCCACTATCTAGCTGAAACAAATGGAACTTTTAGTCATTATGCCTGATAGTGTTTCATTTATATCATAGCAGATAGAAGTTATAGGTGACTGGCTGTTTTCATTAGGAACAAATGTATACTATGATTTAGAGCACTATAATTTAGAACACATGATTTACAATGCAAATCTAAATCATTCTAAAGATGATCTCTCAGAACTATAGCTTGCAATATGTTGCTAAATGCCCTGACATTTAAAATGTGGATTGTTTGAAAATAATTTGATAGGTTAATTACTTTCTTATTCAGACCTCAAATATTCCCATTTTATTTCAGTGTTTTCAGAGCCTTTTAGTGGTCCCACTTCACACTAATAATCAATGATATAACATTTTACATATAGGGATATAAAAGATGACCAAGAGGAGGAAAGGATACCTTAGTATAATGCCTTTAAATTCAAAGTGAAATGCCAGATCTCACCACAAGTAGTTAGCCTTGTATAAGAGCTTTACTTGATGGTCAATACTATAAACAAAGCTCTGTTGGAATAAAATGGAAATATACACATCATTGGAATCTTGGTACTGGCTCTTATTTTTTGCAATGACTGTCCCAAGTTATATTTTTTGCAATGACTGTCCCAAGTTATATATGATTTAGTGATTCCTTATAAAAGAAAATGATGCATATTGATTAGTGCTGCAGCTTATAGGTGTATCTGTGTTGATACTCCATCTCTGCTATTTTTATTTTCTAAGATGCGATGATCTCAGACAATTGTTATGCAGAATAAAAAGATTACACATTTGCATACATAGTATGCTGGGCCCCACATGTAATTGTCTCTACCTTCATGAAAGAATATGACAAGAGTGCATGGTGAAGTGGCACTCTCTTCGCTTAATTCTATAAGATTTTAATATCACATGACAAATTGCCTTTATCTGCCAAACAAAAGCCTTGCACTGACCTTGTTTTAGCTCATCCTGATTTGATTATGATCAAGGCTTCAAATCATTTCCCCGTTTCCTCTGTATATTTTAAGATAATTCCCATCTAACCATGGTCTGAAACACAATACTGGAATCTAATTAGTCCATCACCTGCTGCAGTGGCATGTGACTTTATCTCATTACTCCTCTCCTGAGAGCCATATGTCTGTCTCCAACATCAGTCTCCCCCTGTGATTACTGCAGCAAAGAATTATTTGATTTTGTAACAACTGCCTCCCCTCCTTGCCAGGCAATTTTTTATATATTTTCCAAGGTAGAGACATCTCCTTTTTTTTTTTGTCCGTTATGGGGCTTGAACTCTAGGACTGGGAGCTGTCCCTCAGCTCTTTAGCTCAAGGCTAGTGCCAAGGTAGAGACATCTTATAGTCTTCCTTCTCAATCCCATGCCATGAATAAGACCCAAAGACATACATTTCTTTTCTATCCTATGTGCTGATTTTCCCTAAAACAATGATACTGAAAGCAACCACATTGTCATTGTTGCTTTTATTGTTTCTTTTAGAATAAGTTTGGAGAGAAAGAATTATATTGGTACAATGCATCACTATGTGACCCAAGCCTATGATGTACTGGAATTTTTTTAATTTTGGCTTTTATTTTTGGTACTGGAGTTTGACCTCAGGACCTTACAGTAGCTAGAAAGGTATTTTGTTGCTGAGCCATGCCTCAGTCATTTCTTTGTGATTGGTATTTTGAGACCTGGTCTCAGTTTTTACTCAGGGCTACTCTTGACCCTGGTCCTTCTATTTTATGCATCCCACTGTAGCTGGGATGGCAGCCATGAATCACCACATTCAGTTTCTTCTATTGAAATGAAGTGTCAAGAACTTTTACGCCTAGACTGGAATCACAGTCCTTCTTCTAGCATTCTTTGATTATAGGTGTTAGCCACCAGCACACAGCTGAGATTTTTTTAAGGTGGAAATTAAACACCTAACTTTATTTCTTTATTTGCTGGAAAAAAGGCTTTTCTTTCTTTCTTTTGTTTTCTTCTTTCCCTTTATTTCCCTTGCTCCCTCCCTTCTTCCTTCACCTCTCTCCTTTTCTCTGTGTTAACTGGAGCTTGAAATTAGGGTGCAGATACTGTTCCTTAGCTACTTCTGTTCAAAGCTGACAAGCTGTCACTTGAGCCACAGCTCCATTTCAGGATTTTTAAAATGTGCTTACTTGGAGATAAGAAACTCATGGACTTTCTTGATTGAGCTAGATTTGAACGATGATCCTTGGATCTCAGCCTCCAGAGCATCTAATATTACAAGTGTGAGCCACTGGCACCTGGCTTTCTTCTTAAATTTAGATCTCAAATTAGAAATCCAAAATTCTATGGTTAAACATTGAAACATTCAATGCCAAACATTGGGAAAAAAAAAGTCTGTGACATGTTCTGAATTTTCTACTTTAGCCCAATCTCTCTCGCTCGCTCTCTCTTAATTTTTTATGTTTTTTAAGCTGTAAATGAAAACATACAATGCATCCTGAGCAATATCATTCCCTTAACATTTTCACCTGTTCCCCCAAACCTGCCCCTTTCCTCATTTTGCTTGGTTTTTAGAATATACATTGAATTCTTGATTACATTTGTCCCCTTCTTACATTTATTCTCCTCCTCCTCTCCCCAAGACCCCACCACTCTTTCCTTGGTGTTTATTTTGCTGAACTTTTCCAGTGTTTCTCTTTATTGAGCTGGTTCTCTTAGTTAGCCCAGGCCTAGCTACAGATTTTCGTGTTGATACTCCCTGCTGTTGCCTCAGTCACCTGGTCTGCTTCCTCTTACACACTACTGAATGTGCCCTATTATCTCTACCCGTCCTGTTTTCTTGGCATAAGGAATAAATAATAGCTAACCTAGCTAAATAAGATGTAAATTCTCTTAGGCTACAGGTTAGTATTATTCTCCATAGGTAGAAGCCAATATTTATGCTTTCCTGTCTCCCTAGAGATAGATTTGAGGGCAATGTATAATGGGTAAATGTTCTACCACTGAGCCACACTCCTATCTCCAATGCTAGTAAGTACATGCTTTAAATTAATAAATAAATTTCACAGATGAACTGTTATAAATCATGTAACTATGAATGTCCCATATTACTATTTTTTGCTATGATATAAATATGTTTTATAAGTATTTTTACCCCAACATAAAGAAATTTAGCAGTCAAAATACTTTAAAAATGAATTCTTCATGATATAAAAATCCCAATTTAATCCCAATTTAATAATACCAGAAAAACCAATTTAATCATAGTTTTTTTTACATAAGCACACATATGGAAGTTTATTTTTAAGATTAAAAATAAATTTACATTATGTACATAGCATCTGTTCATATTACATCACAATGTATTTTTCATAATTATCTATCATTGAAATAATGCCTGGCTAATGAATGAAGTTCTTACTAATTTTCTTCAAGACTATTCCTCTCTTCATAGTCTTAATCTCTGTGGATAATAAGCACTTAGTTGATATACAGTGGGTGCTATTGCTCTTTTTTATTTAGTTTTTTTTGTTTATATATATTTATTGTAAAAATGTTGTATAGGAGCTAGGAAGGTGGCTCAGTGGTAGAGCTCTTGCCTTGCATGCATCAGGCCCTGGGTTCGATTCCTCAGCACTCCATAAGCAGGAAAAAAAAGCCGGAGGTGATGCTGTGGCTCAAGTTGTAGAGCGCTGGCCTTGAGCTGAAGAGCTGAGGGACAGTGCCCAGACCCAGCGTTCAGACCCCACGACCGGACCCCCCCCCCAAAAAAAAATGTTGTATTAAGGGGTTACAGTTATATGAGTAGGATAGTGAGTAAATTTCATAGCTAGTATTGTTACCTCCTCCTTTGTTTTCCCCTACCATCACTTCCCTCCCCACCTCCCCAACTCCTCCCACCCCCGACATTGTAAAGTTCCTTTTCAACATAGTGTCCTGTACATCTCGTCGCACCCCCATTTAAGCATTCCGCAATATCCCTTTCCCTCCCCAAATTACAAAAATGTAAAAATAAAATGCAGGACACCAGCATCAAATCCAGTGAAAACAGGAGTTAAACCGTGGGGGAAAGAACATACAAAAGAAACAAAAGAATCACATAGTGCAATATAAGTATATTGAAAACACTAGCAAGCAAGAAAAAAACCACTTGTGTCCCTGTCTTGGGGTACATTTTGCTTAACATTATCTCATGTAGTCATTTATACACAGCCTTTGACTTACTCTGCTTGTCCTTAAACATGTACTAGTCATTGCAAACAAGGGAAACCATGGGATCGATGTTTCTTTAGGCCATGCTTACTTCATTTAATATAATTTTTTCCAAGTCTTTCCATTTCTTAACAAATTAACCCATGTAACTTGTACATATATATATATCACATATATATTCATATATCACATTTTCTTGATCCATTCATCTACTGAGGGGCATTGGGGTTGGTTCCATATCTTAGCTATGGTAAATAATGCTGCGATAAACATGGTTGTGCTGGTAGCTTTGGTATGACCTTGTTTGTGATTGTTTGGGTAAATGCCCAAAAGTGGGATTGCTGGGTCATAAGGGAGATCTACGTGGAGTCTTTTGAGGAACCTCCATGCTGCTTTCTAGTGTTGAACAAATTTACACTCCCACCAACACTGCAGTAGGGTTCCATTTGGCTACATCCCCTCCAGCGTCTGTTGTTGTTAGAGTTCCTGATTATAGCCATTCTAACTGGGGTGAGGTGGAATCTCATCATTGTCTTGATTTGCATTTCTTTTATGGCTAGGGAAGCTGAGCATTTCTTCATGTGTCTATTGGCCATTCTTACTTCCTCTTCCGAGAAGTCTCTCTTTAAGTCTTTAGCCCATTTATTAATTGGGCAGTTGTTTGAGGATTTGTTGTTGGGGGATTTAGTTTTTTGAGTTCTAAGTATATTTTAGATATGAGACCCTTGTCCATTGTATGGCTAGTGAAGATCTTCTCCCAGTCCATGGGCTTTCTCTTGACCTTGCTAGCTATGTCCTTTGCCTTGCAGAAGCTCTGCAGCTTCATGCAATCCCATTTGTATAACCTTTCTTTGTTAATCAATTTTTTTAAACTAAAAATATTTTTTCTAAGTCTGTACTAAGATAACTTCATGGTGGTAAAGAGCCTGCTGTCGAAAATTTACTTTACCCAGACAAAAGATGTGGAAAGTAGATAGAGTGTGCACTGAGTAATCATTAGGCAGGGTGCTACAAGTCTCAAGCTTGCATTGTCTGTCCTTTGTTACAATCCCTTACTAGCACCCAAATTTGTTATCTGTCAATTCAGATGACAGAATGATCCTGAAAACGCTTTATTATTTTTATTAATCTAAGATGTAAGGAGTATGAGAAGTTCCCAAATGAGTTTTGGAAGCAACATGTTGCTGAATAATTGGTATTCAAGCTTTGCTTTTAGCCATTAATCCTGTGTCATGACTTATCTCAGCTCTTTACTCCTCAAGGCTCTACACGGTGTGCATATGGGTTAATTTTCATTTCAAACTCAGTGAACCCTTCTACTAATAGTGGTTTGGGGTTGGTGCCATAGACACCTAATTTTCAGGCACCCAGCCCTAGTTGCGAAGTTCCTTGAGGTAAAAATATCCTCATTCCATCTTTTGCCGTTCTTTCCATTTTCTGAGCCAGACCTTGAGGCTTCAGGATGTAAAATTCAGATGTACTTTCAACTGAAAATTTAGTTATTATTAATGAATCTTATACATTCTTAATTGGAGAAGGCATAGTGATTTTTAGGTGAATTATTTAAATATCTGGACTAATTCCTAGAAAGTATCTTTGGAAAAACAATTTTTACTAATTAAAAGTCATAGCTGTTCTATATAATGAGTAAATTAGGCACAAATGGACTTTCTTGAATCCAACAGGAAGATAGCATACAGGCAAACTTTACATGTGTGATTTTAAAAGAACTTTTCTTATACCAGCCCTGTGAAGAAATTATTATTCTACTATGTAGAATATGTACTATGTGCATTTTATATTGTAGAATAATAATTTCCTTGTGGCATTTATAGTGTAAGTAAATCCTATGACCCAATTGTATTTCAGGTATGATTTTAGAAAAAAATCCTTCAGTGTATTTAACATAAAAACTCCATTATATATTTTTTTCCAGAGCTCATTATCAAAATATATGGCCCTATGTGCTTTAGCTCTCACACTTCTATTTCTTACCTGAGAGGTTTACCTGAAAGATATTGTTTTTTATTCTTAGCTTTCTTATATTGTTGTTTCTTTATATTAAGTTTATTAAAACATGTTAACTTTTTAGGTTAGCATACCTTTGAATTTCAGAAAAGTTGAAAAACTTGTTCAAAGCACTCCTATATAAACTGTCAAATTTCCTTTATTGATAACATCTTATGCTGGTCAATTAATGAACTGAAGCTAAAAACGCTGTTTTGAAATAATTTCTATGTTTTTGGAATATTTCCTTAGGTTCTACTTAATTTCATTTTTTTACTCCAATATCACATTTAATGTATGACACTGTATTTACTGTTCAAGTATTCTTTATCTTTTTTGGCTTTGTTTCTCTGACTTCCCTTGTTTTTGACCTTGAAGTTTTGAGGACTATTAGTCAAGTATTTTATAGAATTCTCTCATTTGAGAATTACTTGATGTTTTTCTTTTCTCTTGGTTAACTTAAAGTTATGTGATTTTTGGGGGGAAGACAACAGAAATAAAGCATTGTTGTTATTAATTCATATCAAAGATATGTATGATAAATATGATCTATTACTGTTGATGTTAACTCTGACCACCACGATCAGATAGTTTTGTCAACTTTCTTCTTAGTTATTACCCTTCTCTCTGTACTGGAGATATTTTTACAGCTCAGAGAAATTGAGCAGAGAAGATTTATTCTCTTTTAAAGAAGTAATATAGAGATAATCAAGGATGTAATGGGATATACAGTATTATGTAAGCCTTCACAATCTAGAAAATGAATTTACATATGATCTAGTCATGAGCCTCATGTGGCAGAAATAATTGGTTAGGGTTTAGTTGAAAAAGCATCATAAAGATGAAAAATCTAGAAAGCCTGAGTTAGAATGATCCTTTTAGGAAAATTCATTCAATGTCTGCTGGGTGGCTACACAGATACCCCATTGTTTCTTGTTCTTATGGTGTATCTCTTTCAGTTGTTACTTTGCTTACATATTGTGCTTTGAAAATCTTGGCTTTGCCACAAAATGAATGTTGGAAATAAGCACCCCTTTCCTCTTTTTCTCTTTCTTTCATACACATATACTTTCTAAGATTTACCAATTTGACAAAATCCAATCTTTTCCCTTGCTGTCTGTCATGTTCTGTAAAATCATCTGGGAGTAATTCTTTAGTTCTGCCTACCCAATATTTCAATAATCATCTCATTCTTCATAATATGATTCATTTGTATCTTTATTCATTTTGGTTTGCAAACCATAGTCCAAGTTTGCTTGTATTTCCTTACTCTTACATGAATACTAAATTATTTTCATCAGTCTGTCTATAATAATTTTCTTCACTATTGTTTTTAAATAAATACTTTATTTCCTCATTTTCATGCTCCCCAAAACTCAGTAACTACCTTGATCTTTAATATAATGTGTCTCTGTCTTCTAGATTCAGTGAACAGACACAACTTCCTATTATTGCATGCAAACACACAGAATTTTAGGCTAACAAAATGATCATTTGTTCTCTGCCTTCCTTGACTTGTCTTTTGACTTGTCTTATACATCTTCCTCAACCCAGACATTGACCATCCTTGGACGATTGTCTCAAATTCTTTCAACTCATGTGGCTTTTCATTATGTCTTTGGCTCAAAAACACTGAGGTCAGTAGACCCTGGAGTAAACTGGAGCTACCTAAATCATTTGGTGTTGTCTTTCCAATGAGCCAAATGTCTTAGTTTGCCTTTCATCTGTATTCTCCTGAGCCGGTAGAACAGTGATGGGATGTAATTGATTGCACAATAATGATTCATGTTGATTGATTATGAAGGTTTTCTTTAGGGAAACAGTCATTGAGGCTTGGCTGCTTTCCCTATTGCATTTGCCTGCCAGCATTAAACATTAATTAGGCTATGTATTCCAATTTTCAGTTATAAGACTTTCTGAAAAAAAAAAAGAATAAATCTTCCCGAACTGTTCTTTCAAATTTTATCTACATTCACTGACTATTTTCCAGACTTGGGACATTTTCTTTTCCTTTGGACACTATCCATGCAAAGTGGATTTTTAAGTATTTCTTTTAAATTTGTAGTCTTATACCACAATTATGATTTTGTTGACAAAACAGAAAAAGAAAACTCTTAACCAGAAAGAATAGTGTGTGAGAGAGAGACAGAGAGAGAGAGAGAGACAGAGAGAGAGAGACAGAGACAGAGAGAAAGAGAGAGTGAGAGAGAGAAAGAGAGAGAGAGAAAGAAAGAGAGAGGAGAGAAACAGACTTTTCCCTACCAAAATGGAAAAAAAATTCTATTCAAGAATTTATATTTGTTTTCCTACTGTGGAAAATTTAAAGAATTATTTTTTAAGGTCACATTAGAAACAATGCCAGGTAAATGCACTAACAGCCTCCCTAGTGAGTTGGAGTGGTTTCCAAATCAGTCTCATCAAAAGGAAATCTTACTTAGAAGCTTCAGAACAAACTCCAAAGTGTTTCTGTCCTATGCTTTCCAACAAGATGGAAACAGAACAAATTAGAAAGAAAAGTGGCTCTCGGGAGTTGTTTGCTAAAGATGAAAACAACGTAGGTACCGAGCTGAAGGAAATTATTATTTTCATCGTCAAGCCTTTCAATGGAAGAAGAATTGACCTAGCGAGTGGGTGGTGGCGGTGGAGTGGGCACAGGAGGCTGGGACCAGCAAATTAACTCACTGAGCAGAGGCAGGCACCCGACCTAGATGGCTCTGTGGGGACGAACCGTTCATTCACTAAGTATGAAAGAGTTTTGCTTCAACACAGCTGAGAAGCAACACTTTCATTTATGTTACCAAAGATTGATATACATTACTAAAGTCAACAGGAAAAAGAAGCAGCTCTATATTTCTTTTAATCACTGTAGACAATGAGCACCCTGGAGAACAACCAATGCAGATATATTGTTAAGTCATCACATTGACATCAGTCTTGTTTTCTGAAAAGCATTTTTGCTGAAAAATTCTAATAAATCTCCTTCTCTTTCTTTGGTATCTTAAAAAGGCCAATAAATCAGTTTCTTAGTCATGTTTCTGGCTTTTACCAAAACAAAATTTATTTTTTTAAATCTCTTTTAGAGATAAAACTTGGGAAAGTATAGCTATAATTAAAACTGTCTTCTGGTCTTTTTTTTTTTTTTTACTGTCTCCTTCCATCCATTATCTTTATTTCTTGAAAGACTTTATGCTTTTCTGGCTGGGAACTTGCCAGATTAAATCAAAGTAGTAGCTGTGGCTTTGGTAGGTGTATACACATTTGACTTGAGGCCTGTCATAAAATGTATGGACCTTGTCTGAGCAAAGAAAAGTTTCACATGGTTTGCTATGCATTGAAAGTTTCCTTAGGCTGTCAGTATTAGAGGTCATGACTCTCAGTGGACTTTTTAAAGAACTAAGACTTTTTAAAGAATTTCTCTTTTTGTCAAATCACCCAATTTTTCTTATTAAAAATATAAATATCATGAAGGAGTGAGAGATTATTTTAAATCATTAATTTAAAGAATATCTCCTTTAGGAAATAAAATAATAAGGATACTTCTTATTATTACCCTTGAAAATATTGACTTTATGAAATGAGATTAATAAAAGTTCTAGATAAGGAAAATATACCTAACTATTCACTTAAGAATAATATGTAAATAAGAAAATACTAAGCAGAATTATCCTAAGGAATCTCAAAATTGAATAACATTAATTGGTCATTGTTAGTATGCATTAAAATCCTTTCATATGTGTTATATCAATTGATATCATCTAATCCTTACAAAAAATTTAAATTCTCACTTACCCATGAGTTATAATTCCCAGAGCAATGGGGCTGGCCAGTTGGAGAAATAAGGAAGTATTTTATTTTTCTGAAGCACTGGGAAATATTTTCTTTCCTTCTACTTTTCTCAGTAATTCTCAGAGTCTGATGTCTTGGACAAACAGGAAAATGTCATTCAATGATAAAGTAAGTATGTCTAAAAATGCTGCCTTACATACAAAGACACTTCTAGAACTGATAAGTAAGTATTGAGTCATCTTACAATACAGATTTATTAATACAAAAATACAACACTATATCTATATATTTACATCAAACAGTAGAAATAGGCCCAACAATTAGAAATATTTAAAGATATAGTTGATGTTAACATATATACATATATATGTATATAGAGAGAATTTTAAATAAAATGTTTATAGAAATTATAGAACTTAATGTAGAGTTATAATATGTTCATGCAATCTAAATACTCAATATTATTAGAAGGTGATTCTCACCTAAGTGATCTATGAATTCAACAGGTATCAAAGCATATAAAAACATCTGTAAAAGGCAAAAGTTAAAGGATCTGTATCACCTTATATAAAGATTGTATAGTATTGTATTAGAGCAACAAATGCTATGTGCTATTGGAATAAAAATCCATATGCTGATAAAAATCCATATGCTGATCAAGGAAACAGACTGAGTGTCTTGAAATGGAACTACCCATGAGTGGCCCTTAGTTATCTAAAAATTAGCATCAGAATGATTCAGTGACAAAAAGCTGAATTTTTAAAAACCAATAATTCTGGAACAATTGATTGACATATACAATAAAATGATCTTTATCCTCTCTGTAATATAATATTATAATGCAATATAGCATAACATAATATAATCTAACATATATTTGTATTATAATTTATATTATATACTATCACATATAAAATTATCTCCAAATGAATATATAGCTAAGTGCAAAAGCTAAAATTACAATATTTTAGGAAAAGATACACCCAATCTTAGGTTGTGCAAATATTTTAAAAATTATGATAGAACAAGCATGAAGCAAACTTTTCAGTCAAAATATTTTGTAGAAATAAAAATGTGAGTCAGGGGCTGGGAAGGTGGCTCAGTGGTAGAGTGCTTGCCTTGCATGCTCGAGGCCGTTCGATTCCTCAGCACCACATAAGCAAAAAGAAAAAAGCCAGAAGTGGCGCTGTGGCTCAAGTGGTAGAGCGCTAGCCTTGAGCTGAAGAGCTGAGGGACAGCTCCCAGGCCCAGAGTTCAGGTCCCACGACCGGACCCCCCCCCCCAAAAAAAAATGTGAGTCAGACTAGAAGGAAATGTTTGAAAATGTATCAGACACTAGAATATATATGCATATATATATGATATATACAGAACTTTCCTCAATACTTCCCCCAGTGCCATAATGGGAGATCATCATCATCATCTGCTCTTAGAGGCTGTGAAGATGGTACATATGCCCTTGAAAACATATTCATCACTGGTCATCATTAAAGAAATGTCAGTTAAAAATATGAGGTATCCCTAGAACTACTAAAGACACATTTCAGTGACTCCACCAAGGGCTGGAGAAGATGCTGAGCATGATTTCCCTTACACTGAGGATGGCTTGGAAAAAGTATGGACACTTCTTATACGCTTACCGTAGGATGGAGTTATTCCCTTCCTATGCATCTACCCAAGGAGAATGAAGTCCTGGGGACTATAAATTTTGAACATGAATATTCATAGAAGATTGTTATGTAATAGTACAAGTACTAAAATATTCATCAACAGGCAATGAAATATAAATATTTAGAATAACATTCAGAAATAAAAAGAAATAATCTTACAATATATGGTTGAATCTAAACTATAATTTTCCTAAGTTACAGAAGTCAAGTGAAAAAAGTGTACACTATCATTTTACTTATATAAAATCCTAAAAAATGACTATACAATGACTGAAATTGGGAGTACAGTTAAGGCAGAGGATGACAGTGCACATGAGGTGTAGATGGCTTGGGGATGTTATGTTCAGTTTCTGGACAGAGATGATAGCTTTTTGTGATTGTGTATGTGTGTGTGTGTGTGTATGTGTGTGTGTGTGTTCTGGGACTGTCTTGAACCCAGGGCCTAGTGTGCTATCCCTGACCCTTTTTTTGCACAAAGTCAGCACTCTATTATTTGAATCACAGTTCCACTTTTGGCTTTTTGTTAGTTAACTGGAGATGAATCTTACAGACTTTGTGTGCTGGCTGGCTTAGAACCATGATCCTCAAATCTAAGCCTCCTGAGTAGGTAGGATTATAGGCATGGGCCAGCAGCACCTGGCCAGAATTGATAGTTTTATGACTTTATACCTATTTCAAATTTCTAATGTTATTGAAATACAGTTGACATACAATTACCATTTAAATGAGCAAAGTTTATTATACACAAATGGCATTTCAATTCAGTTAGAAATTTGAAACACTTGTATTTCATTTTAATGTATTATATTGAACCCTAAGATATGTATTCAAATGTTTTTTTTCTTTCATGCAATTGTTTCTAACACATTTATAAGATTATTTCTTTGTTGCTTTGTATGTGCCTCCCCCATAGTATAACCATTGCTTTCACTGTATTTGATGTCAGTATAATTTGTGGAGAGGAAGGGGAAAAACAAGTCATTTAAATAGGGATACAGGTGGACCCATTGCAACAATGAGAACTACAAGTCGTTATGTCGAAAATGAACTTTACAACTTCAGTGGGGGGGGGGAGGGCGGGATGATTGGGTGGAGGGAGGAGGATGGGAAGGGATGGGAAGGGTAAACAAAGGAGGAGGCTACAATGCTTGATAAGAAATGTACTCATTATCTTGCCCATGTAATTGTAACCCCTCTGTACAGTATTTTCACAATAAAAAAGTTAATAAAAAATGAAAAAAAAAGAAAAAAATGTATTATTTTGAAAATATAAAATGTGAGTAAAAGAGAAAAACATCAATAGATGTGCCTCTCTCTTATTTGAATACACGTATTTGAACATCCTTCAGTTGGTATACATTAATATTATTTTCATCTTTTTTCTACAATAAATACAGTACATTTATATTCATAAATACTTGTTTAGGATAAACTCCTAGCACTGGAATGTCTCAGTTAAAAAATACTTTCCCAAAGCTTTTTGATTTGCATTATCAGAAGATTTTAACATACATATTACCATTTCGTTTGTGAGAAGATAAATATCTAGATAGATGCTACAGATAAAAGTCTACTACCAGAACTTCAGTATGTATAAAGACTGATTATTTAAAAGCATTTTGTTTTATTAGCTGATGTCAAAAATCCACTTTAGGATAAGAAAATGACAATTAGCTATGTGTATGACTAATATTACCAATGAAAATGGTGCCTTAATTGAAGGTCATTTGGTTGACCATCGATTTTATGTGTTTCTTCTTCACTTGAGATATTTGCAAATGTAGAAAGGCCTTTCTTTCTATGTCATCTGGAAGAATGCCATGAAACTGCATATAAATCAAGATTACAACACTGAGAAAGATGGCTGTATGCAGGGGGATAGGGGTTTTTTTACAGTGTTGAAAATAACTCCTGCCAGGTGTTATATGCCTGTAATCATTGCTACTCAGGAGGCTGAGAGATATGACGGATTGAGGTTTAAACCCAGCCTGGGTAGAAACATTTGCTAGAGAAGACTTTCTCCCAATCCGTGGGCTTTCTATTGATCTTGCTAGCAATGTCCTTTGTATTGCAGGAGCTCTGTAATTTCATGCAATCCCAATTTTCCAACCTTTCTTTGATTTGTTGTGTTTCTGGGTCTCTTAAGAAAATTTTGGCTTGTGCCAAGGAGACGTAAGGTTTCTGCTATTCCATCCTGTAATGTTTTCAGAGTGTCTGCTTTGACTCCAAAGTCTTTGATCCATTTGGAGTTGATTCTGGTGCAGGGTGATATATAAGGATCTAGCTTTAGTTTTCTGCAAGTGTTTAACCAGTTTTGCTAGCATCGTTTACTGAAGAGGCTGTCTTTCTTCCATTCTATTTTTTTAGCTCCCTTATCGAATATTAGATAGCTATAGGTCTGTGGGTTCCTTTCTGGGTTTTCAATTCTATTCCATCGGTCCTGAGGTCTGTTCTTGTGCCAGTACCAAGCTGTTTTGATTACTCTGACTTTGTAGTAGAGATTGAAATTTGGTATTGATATTCCTTCAGAACTGTTCTTTCTGTTGAGGATTGTTTTTGCTATTCAGGGTCTTTTATTGTTCCATATGAAATTTTGGATTGCCTCTTCTATTTCCTTGTAGAATGAGGCTGGAATATTGATAGATATCACATTGAATTTGTAGGTAGCCTTGGGAAGTATTGCCATTTTCACAATGTTGATCCTTCCAATTCAGGAGCATGGGATGTTTTTCCACTTCCTAAGTTCTATTTTGATTTCCTTTTTCAGGTTTTCATACTAAAGCTACCAGCACAACTATATTTATTGCAACATTGTTTACCATAGCTAAGATATGGAACCAACCCAGATGCCCCTCAGTAGATGAATGGATCAAGAATATGTGGTATATATACACAATAGAATTCTATGCCTCCATCAGAAAGAATGATATTGCCCCATTTGTTAGGAAATGGAAAGAATTGGAAAAAATTATATTAAGTGAAGTAAGCCAGGCCCAAAGAAACATAGGTCCCATGCTTTCCCTTATTTGCAATAACTAGTATATGTCTGAGACAAGCAGAAATGGTCAGATAAGTTGATGTTAGGCAAAATGAACCCCAAGATAAGGATTCAAATGTTTGTTCTTTCTTGCTATTGTTTCTAACATATTTATAAGATATTTCTTTGCTGCTTTGTATGTCCCTCCCCCACAGTAAAACCTCTGTTTTCACTGTATTTGATGTTGGTATAATTTGTGGAGGGGAAGGGAAAAAAGAAATTGTTTAAATAGGGATACAAGTGACCCATTGCAACAATGAGATGTACAAGATGTTATGTCGAAAAGTGAACTTTTCAACTTTGGTTGGGAGCGGGGGGGGGGGAGATGGGAAGGGATGGGAAGGGAAAACAAAGGAGGAGGCAACAATGCTTGATAAGAAATGTACTTGTTATCTTGCCCATGTAATTGTAACTCCTCTGTATGGTATTTTCACAATAAAAAAAGAAAAATTTGCAAGACTCCATCTCTAAAAACAGTCATTCAATGGCAAGGCTAATCAAGATGCATTGTATTCATATTCTGACTTGTGAATTAAAACCCCACTGTAAAATAACTTAACATTAAAAATATCCTACTCCTTCCCTCCAAAAAAAATAAAAAAATAGGGCTGGTGATGTGGCAGAAACACTATAGCCATAATTTGGCAAGCCTGGATTTAGGCCTGGATTTAAATCCCAGTTCTGCCAAATAATAATTAACAATAAACAATAACAATGATAATGATAATTTGAAATTTCATTTTCTCTTGCAGTTTTAAAATTTTGTTTTAAATACATTTTATAATATTTAAACATTCTAAAGCAGGCAACTGTCTCTTTTTCAGGTCTATGGATATTCTAGTAGAGGAGACTGACACATACTAAGGGCAATTTAAGTAGGTGACCTAAAAGACTGCAAAATTCATGTCTGTGGATCCAGTGGCATTAGACAAAACTGTGCATGTTTTTGGTCATGGTTTTTAGATATTTGCAGAAATCCAATGGTCAGGGAAATCTGAGGTCTGTAAACTTTTCCTTTGAAGTCAGATAGTCATTATTTTAGATCTTCAGCCAAAATGTAAAATTGAGTGCATTATGTAGATACCTAAAAAATTAAAAATAATTAATCACTTTAAAATTCAACACTGTCAGCTAATGAGAAAAATCAAATAGGCTAGAGTTAGTCCTAGGGCAATAATTTGCTGATCCTTTCTGTATAGATAATATATTGTATAATTCATTATGTGTTGAATAATTACTCAATGTAACAATAATAACAACACTATAATTGAGTCTAACCATCATGTCCAGTCAGCATATCTTAATAAAATTAACACATGTCAGAAAGAAATTGGGGTTTAGCCGTGGTGACATACATATCAGTAATACCAGCTATTCAAGGAGGATTCAAAGTTTGAGGCAAGGTTGGAAAAAAGTAGCAAGACTGTTGCAAGAAGAAATGACTGGAAGCCAAGTTCCAATGCTAGAGGGAATTGCTTTAATTTCCACCAAACCATCCCAGCTCCCCTCAAAAGATGTTATAATGAAAACAAATTACCCAACATCCATATTTAAGTTTAAATAATTACTCCACATGTAGCTGAAATTTTCTTATTCACAGATGTGAAGTTGTATTCACTATCATAAGAGCAAGAATGATTAATTCTTTTTTTAAATACTTTTTTATTGTAAAAATATTGTATAGAAGGATTACAGTTACATGAGCTAGGTAAGGAGTACATGTCCTATCAAGCATTGTTGCCTCCTCCTTTGTTTTTCCCCTACCTTCTTCCCCTCCCACCTCCACAACTACACTCACCCTCCCCCCACCAACCTGTATTACTATTTAAGCATTTCGTTTTTTTTCCCCTTCCCTTCTCCAAGCTAAGGAAGTGTATTTACAAGATGCAGGGCACTAACATCAAATACAGTGAAAACAAGGGTTATACCATGGGGGAGGAACATACAAAGAAAGAAAAACAATCACATGGTACATTATAAATAACTTAGGAACAACAGCAAGCAAGAAAAAAACAATTGTGTCCTATCTATGGGTTCATTTCGCTTAACATCATCTTATTTGGTCATATGTACATAGCTTTTGACCTTTTCTGCTTGTCCCAGACATATACTAGCTATTGAAAATAAAGGAAACCATAGGGCCTATGTTTCTTTGGGCCTGGCTTACTTCACTTAGTATAATTTTTTCCATGTCTTTCCATTTCCTAACAAATGGGGCAATCTCATTCTTTCTGATGGAGGCACAGAATTCCATTGTGTGCATATATATATATACATCCCACATTTTCTTGATGCATTCACCTACTGAGGGGCATCGGGGTTGGTTCCTTATTTAGCTATGGTAAATAATGAAACATAATTGTGCTGGTAGCTTTAGTTTGGTCTTGTTTGTGATCATTTGGGTAAATGCCCAAAAGTGGGATTGTTGGGTCATTGGGGAGTTCTATGTGGAGTCTTTTGACTGCTTTCCAAAGTAGATGAACAAGATTACATTCCCACCAAGAATGCAGTAGTGTTCCCTTCTGGCCACATCCCCTCCAGCATCTGTTGTTACTAAGATTTCTTGATTATAGCCATTCTAAATGGGGTGAGGTGGAATCTCATCTTTGTTTTGATTTGAATTTCTTTTATGGCTAGAGAGGTTGAGCATTTCTTCATATGTCTATTGGCCACTTTATTTCCTCTTCAGAGAAATTTCTTTGAGGATTTGTTGTTGGAGGGATTTAATTTTTTGAGTTCCAAGTATATTTTAGATATGAGACCCTTATCCATTGTATGACAAGTGAAGATCTTCTACCAATCCGTGGGCTTTCTATTGATCTTGCTAGCTATGTCCTTTGTCATGCAGAAGCTCTGCAATTTCATGCAATCCCATTTGCCCAACCTTTCTTTGATTTGTTGTGTTTCTGGGTCTCTATTAAGAAAAGTTGGCCTGTGCCTAGGAGACCTAGGGTTTCTCCTATTCCTTCCTGTAATGTTTTCAGGGTGTCTGCTTTGAATTCGAGGTTTTGATGCTTTTGGATTCTGGTACAGGGTGATATATAAGGATCTAACTTTAGTTTTCTACAGGTATTTAAAATTTTTCCAGCATCATTTACTGAAGAGGCTGTCTTTCTTCCATTCTATTTTTTTTTAGCTCCCTTATCAAAGATTAGGTGGCTATAGGTTTCTGGATTCATGTCTGGGTTTTCAATTCTATTCCATTGGTCCTCAAGTCTGTTCTTGTGCCAGTACCAAGCTGTTTTGATTACTATGGCTTTGTGGTAATATTTCTCCAGCACTATTCTTTCTTTTAAGGATCGTTTTTGCTAAAGAATGATTAATTCTGAAAGTGATTAACTCTGTTGTATAATAATAACTACTAAGAACTTGTACAAGGTTCACTAACACCAGACTAGCAATTAGCTACATAATATTTTGAACAAAAATATAGATAATGTACAATTCAAGACAAAACACTAGATATATTATACCCTAAATGTAGTTATATGGAATTATATGACATTTTATGATTAATAATTTAAAGGTGTCAAGAATTATATACAGTTTTATTTTTCCCACTTACCTCATGAGCATCCCACAAAAACTTTATTTTGAATGTTTTCTAGTTATTATGTCAGGATGAAACAAAAAAGGAATTCTACTTCAAAATTTTATGAGGACATAAAAATATCTCTCAAATAACATAGATATAGAATGTCATATTGTCATTTTGGTCCAGTAAATAATAATTTTAAAAGTCAGGAAAGATGGTGTTGGAGTAAAATTAAATTTTCAAAAATGGTTTCTTTTCAATCCATCATGCTTTAGGGCAAAACACCACTCAAAAATGTTTTCTGAAGAGAATTTCCTATATTTTTACAGGCATAGTGGCTTGGAATTTAATGACTTTGGAATGATTATCATAGCTATACCATTTTTAATAGACACGAAGGAGTTTAGAGATCTGTTCAAAGAAAGAATTTAAGGCATAATGTTCCATGTAGGCATTTATTACTAAAACTTCTTGAATTGTATCTGTTGTATAGCTAAAGATTAGTGAGATTAGTAATTTCACTCTTTTTGGATTTCTTTTGAGATTGCATATTTGAATATGTCAAAACAAGAAATTGTCTTTAAATCTCAAAGCTCAGTGTGTAACGATAAATTCAGTCTCATTTCTTCTTAATGTGCTCTCTAAGAGGCTTCTTGATCTCAAACAGCTATATAGTGATTAATGGAAGAAATATTCATAGGAGAGAAAAAAACAAAGAAGCATGTAATTTCACTGACCGGGATGATGATGATTTTCAATGGATGCAATGGATTACAAGCATATGTTTTATCTCATGCTACAGTGGTGGGTCAGCAAATAAGGGGGAGGACCATGTAATGTGATGAAATACAAGCCACAAACCCCTTTTGTCATTCTTCTTCATCTAGGAACACAGTGAAGTATAGCTCATTTTTGGAATGAGTTTTTCATTTGCTTACTACCACAAGTTAAATGTTTGCATGAACAAAAAGAAATCACAGACAATAATACAAACATAGAAGGACCTTAAACAAATGGTAGCCTACAGAGGAAATGTGTGGTTCTAGAAGTTTATTGAAGAAATAACCAAATCCAAGTGGATCGAGAGAGCAAATAGTCTTAAGACACCAAAGGTTCTCTCATTCTACCCCAAAGTGGCTCCTAAAACTGTAGTGAAAGTAAAAAGAGAGGAATAAACATAAGTTAGGATTTGGCTATATTACCTTCAATGCCACTTTCTTTGTTTTTGTCACATTTCTAGCACTGAGGGTAACTGCTTTTATCATATATAGTTAATTTTGTGCACTAGCAAGTATTTGAATCACACTAGGAATAAATTGAATAAGAGATAGAGGCAATTTTTAAATTTCCTTCTGAAAATATTTAGAAATCATCTTAAATAAGTAAAGCGAAATAAAAATCAAAGTTCCTATGGATTTCTGGTTAAGTACTACAGTGGAGATAAACAGGATGTCACACATAAAAGTGACAAAATGGCCTGTCTTGAGAGAGGTGGTAAACAAAATTTCTTGTAAGCACAGAGTTCAACCATGGAAAAGACCTTGCTATGAGAATATGAGTGGCACAAACATGTATGAAGTTAAAGAGCATGTAGCACTTGCACTAAATTCTTCAAGTGGCACAAAGCTTGATATACCCGAGGAATGAAGGTGCCACTCTTGACACGAGAGCATCATGTGGGACAAGATGAGGCTGGCTGCAGAAGCAATTTGAAGTTTTTGCAGACACGAAGAATAGCAATACATTTCTTCATTGTACATATCCAACAAGTGATTAGGCCTTTGAATCGATATCTATCATTCTTGCCAAATCCTCTGGCAGGTCAAAGGGCACAGGTGTAGGTGCTCTTTTAAAAATATTTTATTTTATTGTAAGGGTAATGTACAGAGGGATTATAGTTACATAAGTAGGGTAATGAGTACATTTCTTGTCCAGCAGTGTTAGAGCCCCTCCCTCATTTTCTCCCACTTTTCCTCCCCCCAGGCTCCTCTCCCTCCCAAGATGTAAAGTTCATTTGCAACATAATGTCTTGTGAGTATCGCTGTTGCATTGGTTCACCCTTTGCCCTTTGTCTCACCATTTTGTTATTCCATTCCCTTCCCCAAATCAGAAAACCATGTATACAAAACACAGGGTGCCAAAATAAAAAACAGTGATGACAGAGGATAAACCAAAAGGAAAAATTTAAAGAAAAAAGAAATAACTTCACAAAGTGCATTTAAAATAACAACAACAACAAATCTATTGTTTCCTTATCTTGGAGTTCATTTTGATTCACATCATTTTATATGACCATATGTAAATAGCTATTGAGCTATTATGCTCTTCTGCTAGGATTATCTTAGACATTGTCTATTTTGTTTTTTTTTTATTTCTCTGCCTTCTAATTGACTATTTTTGATGGCTTCAATTTTTTAAAATTTAATTTTATTGTCAAGGTCATTTACAGAGAGGTTACAGTTACATAAGTATTTCAGTTAATATATTTGTATACACTTACATACCACTTAACATATTTACTTATAGATTTATAAGCTAATTCTGGCTTCCACATATGAAGAAAAATATATAACCGTTGTCTCTCAGAAAAGAAATGTTAACACTATCAGTTGTAGTCTTTTGAAAGTTCTCATTGCAATGGAGATACAATGCAAGTTATGATGAGTTTATTCTTGTCTGGTTGTATTTTTAGAAGTAATCTGCAAAATTGTAATAATACAAAATAATAAGGGTCAGACTCTTATTCTGACTACAAACCCTGAGGTTTATCTTAATCATAATATTTGGAAATAAAAGGACCATTTAAAAAAAATCTCATTCTTAGATGTGATAATGAATCATGTTTACCCCCTCCTCCCAATACTAAACCTTAAAGAAATTCTCTACTGGCATTTTCATTGTTAGCTTTGCATTGTTGGCCTTTTCTATTTCCTTTACTGCTGCTCTTATTTTTCTTCTTCCATGTAAATGTTAGTTTTCTAACTGCATATGAAAATCAGCATGGCATTAATCACAGCCTAATGAGCATCCACCATAAAAGGAAAATTCCTCACTGAATAAAAATATACTCAGCAGCTGGAACACATCCATATTTTCTCATAAATGAGGCTTACTTAGATATTATCAGGATGATATGCTATTTAAAAGTTAAAAATGCCTACAAGGATACTGTGGTTTAGTTTATTCCCCTGATATGAGGCACAGTAATACCCACCAGATATATGCTGAAGTTCAAAGTAAAAGGCACTTCATGAGTACAACAATTAATTCATGTTGTTATTTATTGGCCAATTATATTAGAAATTATAGTATTTAAACAGAAGACAATCAGATTTCTGTGAGCTATAATTTTCCCTGCCATGAGTAGGAGAAATACACAATCAGTGCTTGCAGAAATACCATCCACCATGTTCCCCCCCATTCTCAGTGCACCCAGTGTGTGTGTGTGTGTGTGTGTGTGTGTATGTGAGAGAGAGAGAGAGAGAGAGAGAGAGAGAGAGAGAGAGTTCTTGGTCTTAAATTCAAGATCTGGGCACTATACCTGAACTTTTTTTGTTTGTTTGTTTTGGCTCAAGGTTAGCACTCTACTACTTGAGTCATAGCTTCACTTACAGCATTTTTGGTGGTTGATGGGAAATAAGAGTTTCTTGGATTTTCCTGCCTTGGGCTGGCTTCATACTGTAGCACTTAGATCTTAGCTTTCTTAGTAGCTAGGATAATAGGTATGAGCCACCAGTGTCTGGTTAGTGCACCTAATTTTATGTGAGAAATACTCATGTATTAAGCTATGCTTTCCCTAATTTTACACTGGAGCACCAGTGATTTAGAGTAAGTTATTTTTAGATTTATTTTGTACTACTTCTTTTCTCTTCCTCTTATCTGAGACCATAAATAAAAATATAACCCTGAGTTTCTAAAAAGGAAAGATTTTAAGTCTTTGTTTTAATGAATTTTAAAATTACACTCTTTGCTTTGAGGAACCATTATGCTAACAGTAGGCAGCACTTTGATATTTTAAATTTTTGACAAGTTCATACTTATAAAATATCATTACATTTGAATATAACACTGAATTATATATATTTTATATTTGAATTATATATTGATAAATACTATCAACTATGAACTTTTAAGTACTTCTTTACCATTCACTCACTCATCTTGCATAAAGGACTCTTTCTTATACAATCAGCCAATAATTACATTTCACTCTTATCTATGTAGCATTATTTTTACATTTTCCTTATGTCATGCCACTTTTAAGGATTTGGAATACAAAAACATAGGTATGATGTTTAAATTTAGTATTATTGTCAAGGTGATGTGCAGAGGAGTTACAGTTACATACATAAGGAAGTGAGTATATTTTTTATCAAACTTGTTACCTCCTCCCTCATTTTTCTCCTACTTTCCCTACCCCCAATCCCCTGCCCCCAGGTTGCATAGTTCATTTCCAACATATTGTCTTGTGACTATCGCTGTTGCATTGGTTCACACTTTGTCCTTTGTGTCACTATTTTGTTTTTCCTCATCTCTTCTCTAACTCAGATAAACACATATACAATACCCAGGGTAACAAAATCAAATACAATGACAACAGGGGATAAACCATAGGGGAAAAAAACATGAAAGATAAAAGAAATCACATAGTACATCAAAAACAATAGCAACATCAAATATAGTGAAAGCAGGGGTTATACTGTGGGGGAGGGACATACAAAGCAACAAAGAGATAATCTTATAAATGCGTTAGAAACACATGCATGAAAGAAAAAAACTTTACAATGTCGGTGTGGGTGGGGGGGGCTGGGGGAGGGAAGGAGAAGGATTGGGATGGGGGGAGGGGGGAGGCTGGGAAGGGATGTGAAGGGTAAACAAAGGAGGAGGCTGCAATGCTTGGTAAGAAATGTACGCATTATCCTGCCCATGTAATTGTAACCCCTCTGTACAGTATGTTCACAAATAAAATAAAATTAAATTTAAAAAAACAATAGCAACAAAGAATAATCTCTATTTCCATGTCTTAGAGTTCATTTCACTTAGCATCATCTTATATGGTCATATGTATATAGCTATTGAGCTATTTTGCTCAACTGCTAGACTACTCTAGACATATACTAAAATTACAAATGAGGGAGACCATAGGATCTATGTTTCTTTGGTCCAATGCCATTCTTTTTGATGCAAGCATAGAATTCATATATATATATATATATATATATATATATATATATATATATATGAAGTTGATCCATTCATCAACTGAGGGGCATCTGGATTTGTTCCATATGTTAGCTATGGTAAATAATGCTGTGATAAACATGGTCATGCTAATAGCTTTAGTATGGCCTTGTTTATGATCATTTGGGTAAATGCCCAGAAGTGGGATTGCTGGGTCATAGGGGAACTCTGTGTTAATCTTTTGAGGAAGTAGGTATGCTTTTAATACAAATTAGAAAATAGGACAGATTGTATAAATTGTTAATAATGATCATGATAAACAGCTGATGTCTCTAAGATTCTTAAAATTTTACAGTAATTTGGTTTGAATATAAATAAATTTATCATAGAGATTCTGGAGTTCCTAGTGTATTGCTATTTTGGGAGTTGAAATCACAGAGATCAGAATAGATTTTGTGGAAAAGTTTTTGCAGATGACAGGATCCAGCATGTGTGGAATTTTCATAGGAGGGAAAAAGCAAGTAGCACTATTGTGTATGTGCAAAGAGGGAGAGCATCACCTTTAAATAGAGAATAGAAGGGGATAACAAGGTGACATGAAGGACATACTAATCACTTCACAATTCAGCTCTAAGTTTTACCAATAAAGAGGATAATCTATCTCTAAAACCATGTTGCTAATAAGAAGCAGAACAGGAATTTCAACTCAGACACATCAGAGTTCATTGTTGATTAAGTAATCAATTTCACTTCAATGATACTCTTTCCCCCAAGTACAATTGCTGTAGTGACACCAGCTAAACTCTGATTTTATACTCAATGAAAAATACAGATGTTATAATGCTTCCAAACATTAGTCTAAAATGGTATTTCTGGACAAAACTAATTGTTTCCCAGTTCATGCTGAGATAAGGAATTTCAGCCAGATGGAAATTAACTGCATCACCAATTTACCTACTTCATGTAGCTCACAGTGTTTTTCATAACAAAGTATACTTTATAAAGGAATCAGTGCATTGATTCACACTATGGTACAGGCCCTTCACCTGATCACCACAAGGAGATGTTCAAGGACAAGCATTAATATTGGTTTATACCAAATCCAATTTGGTTAGAACTTGAAGATAATCTACATATGCATAAAAATTCAAAGTACTGATAGAAAAGTTTCAAAGTCTAGTTACAAATGCATCATTTTTACATAGACATCAAGTAAAGCTGCCCAAACAAGATTTTTGTATCTGGTCTCTTTGACACCAGACATTACAACACAACCTGAGGATGTCCAATAAGTAATCACATAGAAAAGAGGTTTCGAAACATGAGAATTGCATAGATATTAGCTTTTTGTGTTTTTGTGTGTGTGTGAGAGAGAGAAAGAGAGAGAGAGAGAAAGAGAGAGAGGGAGAGAGGGAGAGAGGGAGGGAAGGAGGGAGGGAAGGAGGGAAAGGTGGGTAACTAGGGCTTATATCTCTTAGTTATTTTGACCAAGGATGCTACTCTATGGGGTCATTTGAGTTTGGCCATACTAGGAATTTACTTCAGACTACAAGGTAATCAGTTGTATGACCTGAATTTGTTCTTAGATTTCCAAGCCCAAGACTTTTCATTCAGTCTTTTGCTATTTTATTTTGCTTTCTTCACTAAGGGGTAGAAGATATTCACCCCAGTAAACACCCAATATAAATAAGTCTAAGAGGCAACTGTAGCATTTACTATAAGAGTTGTCATCTAGACAATATTTGTAAAGTTATCACCAAACTTTGAAATCTGCCCAATTATATATATTTAATTTATAAAGCAATCAGTGGAAGCACTATAATACTAAAAATTTCAAAGCCTAACATTTACATAGGGAACAGAGAAAAATATGACTTCAATTATGTTGTAATGAACATCTTGTAACAAACACATTACAGCACAATGCTCTAATAAAAAAATAATTAAAACAAGGAAATAACCTGTCACAAGACCAGAGTGTACCTAAGAGACAACAAAAAAGATGAGGATGACATTTTCCACAGAGACGTGGCTATTTGCTGGCCATTTTCTAGTTAGTGAAGTCTATAAGGGAAGTTTGAATGAGAAGCTGGTTTATAATCAATGATGGAAGGCCATTTGCTAACATTTGCTATTATTTCTCAGAGTATAACAATGTTTATTTCATCAATTACTCATTTTATATACTGCAATGGAAGCAAATGCCTGCTGGACAATGAATGACATTTTTCACTGGTAACAGAATTAGGAATATTAAAACAATTATAAGGATGTTAAATGAACATAGTTTTCATTCTTATCATTTATCATAAATGTTCAGGTTGAAATAAGAAAGGACACAGGAAAGGATGAAAAGTTTGTATTACCATAAACAAGAAACTTCTGACATTCTGGAGAGTGAAGCATCTTGCATCACAGATAAGCTGGAAGCTCAAGGGCATATTTGGGAATTCCTTGCTCAGTATAAATACAGTGCAGTTTGGAGATAATAGGCAGACAAGAAAGATACCATTCTAGTTCATTTGCCAACTGATGGCTTTCTTACACATCTACCAGCTGATTACATTCCTAACTGAAGAGATCACAGATCTCAATTCTTTTATTTTCTGGGTTTTTTGGTCTTTTTAAAAAATCTTTAAGTACTTGTATAAAAGGGTTTCAACTCAACATGTCACCTTATGTATATAACACACCTTAATCAATGTCACCACTGTGGTCATTCTCCTCCATCTCTCCCAAGTCCACCCATCCCCTCAGTTTACTATGTAAGTTGAATATTTTGCCTGCCTTCTCCCACCTTTGCTCTCTCCTGACACCTCAAGTTCCAGCTTCCTGGTATTCATTTTGTCTAATTTATAAATACATAAGTAAATATGCACCAGGTCATATGCACATATACCCAAACTTAGTAACTAAAGTATGCAGGGGAGAATTCTAGTGGCGTCACTCCTTCGAACAGTGAATTTAGAGTCTAACAAAAAATACCTGAGCCAATTCTATATCGGTTTCATCCTCCCTAGAGAAATGATTAAGAAATAGATTTCTACCAGACTGATTCTGATTATATGCACAGTATAGACTCAATCTGCCAAACACAACTCTGAGCCAATAACAATTTGTATCATATAGATGCTTTTCCTGCAGAAAACATTAAGGAAAAAGTTATTCTTCCCCATAGTCTTTCCCATAGAGAATCCACTGTTTTCCTAATTTCCAATTCACTTCTAATTTCCCTCAAGGGAAATTAATGACATTATTTTACTTTTCTAGATGATGAGAGATGGATTGGCCAGGATAAGTGATTCTTTAGACTCCAGTGGGAAGATCTGCATGGGAGAGAAAGACACAACTTTCCAGGGCACCAGTTTTTGAAGAATACCAAATGAGGCACCAGGGAGGAACTGAGGCAGCATCCTAGGGAGGCTTTTGGCTCACTCTCTGCATGAGTTAATTTGCTCTGCTCAATTCTATCTTACAGTCTGGACTTTAACTCTGGCCTTTCATTGCCAAGTCCATTCTGAAAGTCGTAGAACACAGCCAAAAATGCAGAAAAGAGATGTGATGTGTGCCCCAATGTTTAGCCTACAGAACATCTTACGTAAACAGAAAGCTAGCCAGAACAATCAGAAGTAATAAACCATTGGTCTTTTCATACACGTTTCTATTGTCTTGTCTATTAGGACTGCCAGAGTTTCCATATAGATACTGGCACTTCAACGGAAAACCTTACCCCTGCTGACATTACTGGTTTAATAAAGAGGAGAAAATGCAAACTTTGATCATTGGATGGAATTCCATTTTTTAATGCTACTACTTCTCTGGCCTCAGGCCTTCAGTAACAACAAAACAACACTCATGAAAAACGATTGGAACTACCCCAAGCTACCATGCAACTATCCAAAAACTTACCTGAACATGGCAATGTGCTCCATACCATCTATGACTTTAAAGAATTGTGCATTCAGAAAACTGTTGGATTTCATTTTTGCATAGAGTAATTCTAATAATTCATTCTCTGGATGATGTTATCTACCATGACTGCATTTCTATGACTGCTGTTTGTATATGAAATATAGTTTCAGGTAGATGTTAGGTTGTGTTTTTTATTATTTTTTCATAGTTAAACATAAATATGTTTTAGGAAGAAGATACATGTGTTGTACTTCTATATGTTCTAATTAGGTGAACTTAGAAGGTCTGTATATTTAGGGCATCAAATTTCTTATGACCAGATTTCTCTTTAGAACACTATTTTGGCATTATTAATTTTGTTCTGTGGTAGGTTATGTTTCACTTTAAATCTGAGAAAGGATTTGTCTGCATTGGGCATAGTCTGGAGTTCTTCATCTCTACTTTAACATTTTCCCAATCATAATTTAGCAATAGGGAGATCGTACAACTCACTGTGAACACATGTTGGAGAATCTTAACCTTATATCTATGTCTGTTACTTGTAGTAAAAACCCAACTTACAATTGTGCATTCAGTTCATTCACTAACTTCCTTCACTCTGGTTTTGGTAGCTTTTAATTTTTTATTTTGATGACTAATAAAGTTATTTAATCACACAATTTGACTGAGCCTCTATTGCTCAAAATCTACTTAGCTGTTATTCACTGGAAAATATTTCTAGTTGTTTGATGACATCTTCAAATATGACTTCCTTTTTCTTGCCATTGCTATACAATCCCTTCTTAGGCATGCTAATCTCAAAACTTAACACCTAGACAACTTTCTGTGATCATACTAGCAGCTCTAGATGTTTAGATATTATAAATATATCCCTAGCACTGTGTAATTCTTTAGACAATTATGCACAACCGGGAACTGAACCCTCAGATGGTGTGGGACACCTAGCAATATCAACACTGTCTTGTCTGTGGGGCTTATATAATCATGAGCTCTGTTACATGTTAGCAGTGGATTGTTACCAATCTCCTCCCCCAGAATACCGGGTCAGAAAAACTGAAATATTTCTGTAATTCCCAAGAAAATAAAGTCATTATCATCACTATTGTTTATGTTTCTTAGAGGAAAATATCTATGAGCCAAATGGGATATACCTATAATAATGTTTTCTAATTTCAAATTTTGGAAAGCATTCTCAGACTTATTTCAATCATCAAACCCAATTAGGAGGAAGAGAAGTAAAACATGTTATTTAAGTTTGATCCTATCCACTGAGTTGCTTAAATGAATCCTTTGAATCTGATTTGTTGGCCTATTTTGCAATGTCACCTTTTCTTCTGCATAGAAGGTTATAATAGAAAAATCCTGAAGGAATAAAAATAGATAAGTGAAAGTCCCTCTTAATTTCTTGGATCTCATCAATTATTGATAAAAGTACATGATATTATGCATCTACTGTTAATTTGGTTGATTTCCTATATAAGGATTGGTATGGCATAATGTTTTTAAGATGTAGTGACATACAGATGCTCTACATTTCAAAAAAAAATTTGTTTTCATTATATAATGAAACTGAAATCTTGTTTTCTAGCATCGGTGTTTATATATTTTGTATCTTATACACATAATCACAAATATGAGGAACACAATTTGAGACTATAAAGATTCTCATTTATTGTTATTTTTCTAATACACCATCATTTTTATTTTAGATGGCAGGATCTTATGACAAGGAAATGGAAAAATGAACCAAGCTGCATGCTATGAACTAGACAGGCAAAGCACTATTACTGGGACATAATTTGTGAGCAACATGGAGCTAGCACAGAAGGTGATCAGGCTGTTGGTTTAACAAATGGAGCAGCAGGCTGTTACTGGAAATGGGGGTTGGTAAAAGTGTCTGGTAGCTTTCATTGTCCACATGATGGTTTGGATCAAACATGGTTATTGAAAAATTCTTTCTTTTGAAAAATGCTTCTCCTTGAATTTTGTAGGTTAACAAGTGGTTCATTAACCCAGGTTTTATCCAGTAATTCTTATAGTTGGTGTCATTATCTTGCATAAATGCTCTAGCCTTGTGGTTTAACTTGGGTCTTTTAATAAGTCTGAGGGACTCTAGGTTCTAAAGCAACTGAAAGAATACAAGGAGATTGCACACAAACACATATCAGCTCCAAGGGGCGACAAGTCAAGTTAACCTGTTGTATAGTCTTAACACAAAGCATCTTAAAACATGACTAACATGTATATGCACAGCTGAGTAGAATCTGATGGAAGATCAGAATGGGTGGGAGGGGGGCTACCCACAATGGAGACAAGAATGGCTAGCCTAAATTATCCTGTAGCCTCAAGTGATATCAGAGCTTTTAGCAAAACTAGCTTTCAAGTTTTGCAAAGTAACCTAGGCAACTGTTATTATACCTCATGTCACAAGGTTACCTAATAGCAAAGCTTCTGCAAAGCTAATTATTATTTCCCAGCTCTGTGCCCTGTGAGATTTAATCAAAATTAGAAGTTGTGACATATTGAAAAATACTATTAAAGAAATGAAACTACTAGTCACAAAGTAAGAAGAAATAATTTCCCAATACCTATCTGATTTTAGAAGTCACCCAAATTCCCTTATATACTGACCATATTTTAAAAACGTGAAAAACTCAGTAAAAAGTAAACATATAATAAAGCAATGGGCACTCATGGCTCACTCCTGTAATCCTAGCTATTCAGGAGGCTAAGAATTGAGAATTATGATTCAAAGCTAACCCAGACAGACAATTCTATGATACTTATCTCCAATTAGCCAGCAAAACACCTGGAAGTAGAGGTGTATCTCAAGTGGTAGAGTGCTGGCATATAGTGAAAAAGTCATGCAAGAGTGGGAGGCCCCCCGGAGAAATGTACCCTTTATTTGATTTATAGAACTGTACCCCTTTGTACATCACCTTTACAATAAAAGAAAAAAGAAGACTGTGAAGCCCTGAGTTCAAACACCATTTCTGGAACACAAAAAAAAATACAAACAATGTGAAAGAATTTTCAGAAGTTAAAGGAAGGAACGCTATACAGAGAGCACATAAGAACATGAAAAGGTATCTAACATAATTAAGCATTAGGAAGGCAAAATAGTTTCAAATGGAGACACACAATCCACCCATTTAGAATAACTGATAATATCAATTGCTGACAAAGATTTGGAGAAAAGAAGCCTTCACAAATTTTAGATCAGAATGCAAAATGGCAGGTCCACTTGAAAAACACTCAGGTAAATTCTTATAAGAAAAACAGATAAATTCTTATAAGAAAAACTTACAGGAAAGGAGGCGTAAGATTGGTCATGATAAATGAACATTTAATATGAAGCCCCCTTGTTCAACTCATTGGTGCTCCTTAAAAATTAAAATTGCCATACTACTAAAGATTATCTTTCGTAAGTATTCACTCATCCACAATAGTGACTACCATAAAACGATTTAACAGAAATGTTTAGACATTCTTGATATGTACTAACCCTACATTAAAAGTCTTAACAAATTTCATCCCATTGCTTAATGAATAAATAAAGTTTGTTATAACCACACATTTCTATTTAATAATGTACAAGGAAGACTGCTGATACGTATACAGCATTATAGATCAGTCTCAAACGTATCAGAGAAATTAAAGAAGACAGGCTCAAATGGCAACATAATATATTGCTCTATATTAATTTCAAAATGTAATGATGGGGATAGGATATTGATTAAATGTTACCAGCACCTGAAATGTGAAGGGGAAGTTTTCTACATAGGAGCAGGACAGAATTTTCCTGAGGATAGTAAGACCATGACATACCTTCTTATTGAAGCCTGTTGACTTGGTCATTAAAAAAAGGGAACATTTACAGAATGTAATTTTCATGGTATATAATATGTAATATACCTAAACATTTTATTTCTGGTTATCTATGAACTTATATACACACTTATAATCCCAGCACTGGGAAAGATCATGAGTCATATTCCAGGGCAGCCTGTGATGTATAGGCTCAAGAAAAAAAAATTATAAAATAGACAAAATGTTTATGTGATTAGAATACTAGAAATGATAAATGAAGCTACTGGATGAGTATGAGATCTATCAGTTTTCTCATAAAAAAGAATAAAGCAAAGATATATAAGTTCACAATATTCTGATTTTTCCTTATATCTTTGAGAAAAGAAATTCCTAGAATAGATTATTTTATTGGTATTCAGTATGGCCAATTTTACTTGATATGTCAGGTAAATCTCTAGAGATCTTGAATAAATAATGAAAGACCCTAGTCCCCTAGGATACTTTCGTCAACGGGAGGGCGCCCCAGAAAACTCAGACTCCGGGCCGGGAGATGCAATAAGCAAGAGGAGTTTATTTGACGTTTGTGCAAATGGACTCTCTGTCCCGAGCAGACAGGGAGCCCCGAGCAGCAGTTGCAAGCTCTTTTTAAAAGGCAAAAACCACGAGATTAACGCATAACACAAAGCATCCCATGATTGGTCACCATATACACCAACAATCACTTTGCCACGCGGGAAATTTTGTAACACTCTTTGTAAAATGACTGGCCCATGGTGGGTTTAAGGGGGGTTTACATGATTACAGGCCTATGATTGGTTGACATTTGGCTTAGCTTGTGGTCTTGCCAGGTGGTCGTTATCTCAAGGTCCTGTCTGGGGAATTTCTAAATGGGAACTGAGGAACTTTTACTGTCTGTTCTTTATCTACGACCACTGACCTTGTCCTGGGGCCGGCATCTGGTCCCTGAAACTTCTTAACTCATTTCTGGGAAGGGAAGGATCAGTGCCAGCGTAAGCAAGTTTACAGAAGCAGAATCAGCAGTTAGCAAGTTAGTAATGGTAATGGTCAATTTTTAATCTTTCAATACAAATAAGCCAGTTCACTTTATTATCTAGTTAGCATACTTAATTCTGTTTTCTTCACAATTCTTACTATATTTGAGCAAACTTCATTTAAGCTTCATATTGATTTTTACAGTTTCTTTTAAATCAGCTATATGCACTTAACCAGTTCTGCTCTACATGAATTTTAAAAAATGAGCAATTAAAAGTATCAGTGCCTTTTTACCTTGGTCTTTGTATGAATGGGTGGTTTTTGCTTCAGATTTTCAGCAGATAAGGCATGAATGCCCAAGTTATCCTAACATTACTGAATTTTCTATCATACTACAAAAGCTCTACTTTCTAGAAGGTAGAAAATTGTGCTACTAAATGAAACATGAACGAAGCATTGGTGAATTGCCTTGTGGATTTTGAAGCATTGGACACAACTAAGTTAATTGTATAAAAACATATTTAACAATAGTTATGTGTAAAATATCAAAATTGAGCAGCTAGTACTCATGATTTTAACAGAATTACTATTTGTAAAATGTTAGTAGTATGAAAACACTTTTCTTATACATGTGGGACTTGTACCTATGAATGTATTTTTAGTGGAAGACATTATAGCAGAGGAGATTTCAAATTATCTTTATATGAGCAAGGCATCTTGTGTAGCAACAATTTTGTAGCATATTGTTAACCTTGTCTTGATGATTTACAGATAATATCACTATAAAATTCTGATTAGTTATAAATTGCGTTAAAATAAGGAAGAAAACAAGAACATCTGGCTGAACTTCACAATAAGAATAGTGTGACTGTGTTACTGAGTGGGAGTGTGTGTATGCCCATGTGTGATCCAATTATCAGTAATTTGAAATAGTCACTAATGAAAAAAAATGGTTCTTAAATATTAACATAAGCCCTGTGGTAGTGATGACGCTATAATTATCTTCTCGAATTTTGTTTCAAACAAAGAAACAGAGGTGACCATGGATCTCAGAACAATAAACAGGTCAAGATATAGAAAAAATATGTGATTAATTGAAGAGAGGATAATTCTATGTGGTTTAAAAAAGTAGTCTCTCTATAGAGAGCCTGGTGCTGGTGAGTGTTGCCTGTAATCTTATCTATTCAAGTGACTTAGATATGAGGATTACAGTTTGTAGCCAGCTCAAGCAGAAAAGTCCATAATATTCTTATCTCCAATTAAGCAGCAACAAAACAGAAGTGGATATATGGCTTCAGAGGTAGACTTGAGCAAAAATGCTAAGGGAAAATGGGAGGTCTTGAGTTCAAGGACAAGCTCCAAATTAAACAAAAAATACATAAATAGATAAATAAAGTAATGTCAGGAGAAGGGGGAGGTAAATATGTAAGGACAAAATAAAGCTGATAAAATTATGACATGAGTATATTTAGCACAGAACATCCCTTGCATGTTATATGTTAAATATCATTCCACAATAAATAATAAATACATAATATATGATTAAATAAGATTCAAGTTCAATCATAATTGAATGTCTTCTTGAATAGTTGGATAAAAGGGAAAAATTGAGTGAAGTTAGGCATGTATTCTCAGTCCACCTCTAAGTATAACTTTGAATATAGACTGATATACAGAATGTTGAAAGAACTTGAATACTGGAGCCAACTGCTGCAGCAAACGTGAAGTACTTGTATTGGCATTATGCTGACCAGAATAGCAATCCAAGAGGAAGGAGAAAATTCCTTTTTAATCTTTTGCTGATGGTATCTAAGGGAAGGATATATAGTGACAGTTAAATGATAAAATAAAAATGTAACCGATATAAGCTGTAGCCATTCTGGAAGAAAAGGAAAAAAGCTTGACTTTTAGCTCTTGCCTATTTTTATTCTATGAAATCAAGATGATGAAATAGTACAAAGGTATTGGATACATTATAAATAGCTTTGTCTTTTAAAATACCTTAAAGTAAATAATACTGAAGAACTTATGTGGCAGTGTTTTGTGTATGTACTTCTTTTTCAGTTAGTATAAATTAAGTGTGTTAATTTTATCTAATAACAACTGAAAATTAGTTCTCAAAATTCTTTTTTTTTTGCCAGTCTTGGGGACTGAACTCTGGGCTTTAGCTCTTCAGCTCAAGGCTAGTACTTTACCACTTGAACTACAATGTCACTTCCAGGTTTTTCTGCTTATGTGGTGCTGAGGAATTGAACCCCAGCTCTCATGCATGCAAGGCAAGCACTCTACCACTGAACCACCTTCCCAGCCCCCTCTCAAAATTCTTGAAAATTCCACACTAGTTTTCAAGTGCTGATATGAGATAGCTCTGCCTGTAGATGCCATGGATATACACTTATGTGAACAACTTTATGCTTCTCTCATCAACAGGAATCTTTTGTACAAATAAAAATGATTTCAATTTCATTCTTAAAATGGTATATGCAGAATTCCAACCATCAGTGTCTCCATTGGTGGTCAATGATATTATTCTTTTTATTTGGTCATAGTTCTTTCTGTATATCTGAGTGGCAAAAGAATAAATTGTGATATCAGTAATTACTATCCATGTTAGTTTTCTTTTAGTCACTGTGACAGAATGCCACAAACAACGAGGTGGGGAGAGAGTTACTGAGCTCATAGTTTCAAAGGTTTCAATCCATTTTGCAAGATAAGGTACATGGACCAGAATTATTCAGCTCAATTGATCAACCAGAAAAAAAATAGTGAAGATATAGCCTGTACTGCCAAGTTTTTCTTCTTTTATTCTATCCTGTCCCTTTCTTATGGGATGGTACTGTCCACATTTAGGGACAGTCCAACTCAAAGTGCTTTACTAATGCTCTGGGTCCCTGTCAGTCAAATCATATTGAAAATCTGTTGAAAATGGTCAAGAACCTTTATATAAGAAATAATAAGAGGTTAGAGAGAAAGGGGAAATATTTAGTACACAAATAGAAAATGTTATTTGTATATTTGTTATCGTCACTTTCACTAAAAATATCCAGTAAGTTGTAGTTGACACGTATAACTTCATTTCACAAACCACTGGATTTTCTCCCAAGTCACCATTTTATATGATTATGGTCCTGTCATGATTAGCAGAGGATGTGGAATCTCTGTGGGTCCTTTTGCTTCAATGGCTTTTCTGTTAATTCTACTATTTGGTTATTGACAGGATAATTATTCTAGAGCTTCTTTAGTGTTTCAGATAAAATCGATATATAGCAAAAACTCCGTTTATCCCAAATAGTCATGAACAATTAGCTTTGTCACCCTCTTCTCTACTGTCACTTCATTGATATAAAGAGCTCAAAATAGTCAGATGACAACTTTCAAATCAATGCAATATCTTTACCTTCTATAAAGGGGGGTATTCTTCTAAAAATTAAGACCCAACCCTCTCCCACAATTTGTGGGTCAGGAATACAAATTCTCTGTGTCAGTTTGAAGTGCAGGAGCAACAGACACTCCTTCCTAGTTCCTCTGCTTGTAAATTATAATGTGGGAGAAAGTACTACCTACAGGTTTCTGTTTCAATACAGAATCCACATTCTATCAGATAATATCTCAATATATCAGGACACTTTAGTTTTTTGACCAACATCACAACTGAGTCTTTAATAGATTATTTTTATGGCCTTCTTAGGCTATCTTCCTCAGGATAAAGCATTACACGCTTAGACTAGAGATCCTATGAGAAACACCATTGCTCCTGGATTTTGTAGTAAAATGATACCCTTTGCCATGGGAAATATTATGTGGGACAAAATAGAAGACAGCATTCCCTAAGTTCCCAGAGGAAGCATCAGCAGAGAAAGGAATTCCATATCCAAACTGCATGGTTATTCCATTGGTGAATTTAACACACAAAAAGAAAAAATTCTCAAGATTATAAAACTTATGTTAAATGCTTTTTTACCAACAAGGGAAAAATGCAGGAACAAAGCAGGAGGAAACTTTTGGAGGTGATGGATAAGTTTATAGCATTAATAATTTTATAGTATATACATATCTGAAAATACGATCTACTGTTCCCACTTCTTATGGCTCAATTCTATCCAAGTAGTTGAAAATAAAAGGCTGACAGGCAAAATCTGCTTCCCTTCCTCCCAGTTTCCAATTCTCCTTCACTTCTCCTTTTTGGCATGAAGCTAGTTTATAAAAGAAAATTGTGCTTTGCAAAGTCTAACCTCAGCAATAATGGAAAGTCTATATAAGAGGATCTGGATTTGAGGATCTGGATTGAAGCCAGAACATTCTGTTGGCGACTCAGTGTGTATAGTGCACTCTAGCTAAAAACAAAGAAACAAATACAAAAACACCTATTCATTTATCAAGTAGCTGCTGATTATCAGGTATTAGACTTTGTGACAGATGCTATGGATAAATTGGTGGACAAAAGAGGTATATGGGCTCTCATGAAGCTTACATTCTTTTCCTAGATATTAACCAAAAATTATGTGGAAAAAATGGGTTAAAAACTGTTACAAATAACCTGGACATCCTTAGAGAAGTATTTCACCAAGTGTTGGAAGTATTGCTTAGCTAAGAGTTAGAGGAGTATTATTAAGATTTAACAAATGGCCTGGAAAGTGGCTATGCAGTGAAAGTATCATTATATGACCAAAAAGGCCTTCTGGTAGGGGTAAGTGCACACAAGGATGGCTGGAAGGAACTAAGAAGGTCTAATCTGGACACATTAAAAGGCAAATAATGAGAGTAGGAGAAAAAGATACTGACCCAGAGTTTCAGAGGCTTTTGAGTTTATATGTTCAGCAAGAGAAAGAGGCTGAAGAATTTTTAAGAGAGTTATTTTTATTCTGACTACTTAAAAATAAATATTGGACAAGTCAAGCAGGTTAGAGTAAATCAATGAATTGACATATGAGATCAATGAATAAGCAGTCCTATAAATAAAAGTGGTTCTATGGTATTGGCAGTGGAGATGGACAGAAGTATACAGAAAATTCATTTAGAAAATAAAGCTAGCAAAATACCATTGATACATTGTTTATATTATAAATGAATTTCACAAAAATGTCACATTATCATTTACCTAGTTTTAATACTACAGTTTTTTACATTTAATTAAGTACTCAGTTTTGACAAATGTGGTTTATGAAATGAACTTTAGAGATAAAAAATTATCTCACAGGTGATTTAGTAAAATACTGCGATCTGGTGCAAAATCGTAAATGAAGTATTTCACAGACATTTAATGTACCACATGTATGTAAAATATTGCTGGTGTTTCTGAGACTCTTAATTTATTACAGTCATAAATTAAGTGAATAATATACAAGTATGGAATGAATTACAACCAAATATCCAATTATCTCTATGAGTAGGCATTAATGGAATATGGCATAAAGATACCAAAATTCTCCTGAATCAATATTGTACAACAGAGTCATTACTCTTCCTAGGAAATGTAATTTTATTTTAATATAAAACTCTAGAAGAAAAGGAATTACAAGATAAAATGTTAACTTTTGTTTCAAAACAAAAATTAGCACAAAAGATTCTAGCTTCTGAAATTACTATACATCCTTCTTGATGTATAATCTTTGTGTCTTATACTAATATAACATGTATTCTCATAATTATCTCCAATCATCTATCCCTCTCACGTTTGTAATCATATTCTGAAAACATAAATAGTATTATTTCATGAAGAGCCATGTGAAATAGAGGAAAAATTCAAAACCAACATCATATGCTCCTTGTTTCAAAAAATATGGCTGAATACATGTGTGTATGGAGTATTAACTAGTAGGATTTGTTATGTGAAGCATGGCAGAATATTTTAGTAAATGCAAGTGATCATGTGTTAATGCTTAACTTTTACATACAGGTCTGAGAGGACTAAAAATACTATAACAAATACAAAAGATGAGGCAGCTAAGTTTTCAATATTAAGGGAATGAGAACATATGGTTAGTTTTCCAAATCTGAAAATATCCCACTAATGTACAGAGAAAAACATTAAAAATAGTGAAAAAGTACAGCAGTGGAGCTTACTAGTCACTGGTGAATGTAAACGGTACAACTCGTGGGTAGAGTTGGGAGGGAGGGACTGGAAGAGAATGAGGGAACAGAGACACTGTACAAAAGGAAATGTGTTCATTACCTGATTCATGTAATCATAAACCCTCTATACATCACCTCTATAAATATACTACAGTAAATAAAAATTAAAAAAAGAAATAAAAGCACAGAAGAGACTCCAAAGATAAACTTCTTTAAGTATGACATCACTTCTGTGTGTGTTTCTTGCTGGGTAGAACTTCTGTTACTTTCAAATTGAGAGTCATTTCACTAACTAGTAAATCGTTAAGTAACAATAAAAAGGTGTGGGTTTTTTTTAAGTTATATAACTTTTGTACCAAAGAATTCTCTCTCATATATCCAACTCCAAGGTAGAATTCTAAAAATGAAAAATTTGTGTGTAGTAATGGAGGTTAGTAGTGAAAGTTTCATCACAATTAGACTCCAATTTGAATATCGTGGAAGATGGTATTAATGACTTCTTTGACCTTAGCTAGTCAGTTTGGCTGTGTAATTTATTCTACTGAAAGATATTGAACCTTTTCATTGACCTTCCTTGGGTTGGACCACGTATGACATAATTTGACTAATAGGACAGTGTGGCAGGTATAGTGTCAGTTCCTCCAACAGATGTTTACAGAACTTGTGTCACTTTTTCACACATCTGGCATTGACACGAGAATGGCGCTCATTGAAACTTGCTTGAGAGAATCATGGAGCAGACCTTCTCCAGCTCAGCCTAGTTCATGTCATCTCATCTACAAATGATAAGATGAATAGATGAGAATTGAGCTTACTGTTTGCATGGCAATACAATAGCAATTCATGCAAATCTAATGATAGCTTTGTGTTCAAAGTAACCCCATTGGAATATAATATGAAAAAAATGGGGAAAAAAAACAAAGTTAACTTAAGAAAGAAACTGTGTAAGCAAGGACAATACTTAAGTCATCTTAGGGTTACAGATGCCCAGGAAGATGGAATTTCTAAAAGCTCTGGATTAGCTAATAGTCTTTGGCAGTTGTTTTAATCTTTTGTGGATTCAATCTTAATGCATTTCAATTTATGATATTTTCCTAATTTCAAGGAATTTTAAGTGAAAACATTAAAATTCTTATTTTAGAAAGCACTTTTAACTTTGAAAAGAAATTTACTTTAACAGAAAAAAAAGCAAGTAAAGTTCTATTCCAAGATCCTGGAAAACTCTGTGGGTAGTTTGTGAGCTGATATTCAATTTAATTTAGGAAATATTTATTGAAATTGTGTTTTTTGGAAACAATTTTGTCTTGGAATGATAGCTTACAAATGGTGTACTGAGGGCTCTAAGAGACAAAAAGTTGCAAAATAGGTGAGAGAGCTAGAATTTGGATTTAATTTTATGACAACAGTCATTCTTAAACAGCCATTGCAGAGATTAGTGTGCAGAACAGCTTTCTGTATTTATTTCTACGTTCCTTATCATCATTTACCTTCTAGTAATTTTCTTTTAAGAGCAGTTATCTAAGACAGGTACCTGTGGCTTATGCCTATAATCCTAGGTACTCAGGAAGGTGAGATCTAAGGATCACTGTTCAAAGCCAAATGGGGTAGAAAAGTCCATGAGATTCTTATCTTCAATTAACCACTAGAAAACTGGAAGTGGTGCTGTGGCTCAGAGTAGTAGAGTGTTAGCCTTGAGAAAAAAAGATCAGGGACAGCATCCAGGACCAAAGTTCAAGCCTATGATGGCAAATAAATAAATAAATAACACTTATATTGGAAAAAATTTTAAATAGTATTTTATAATTTATTGACACTTAAGGTCTAATCTTAAATAATCACAATGAGCACTTTATGAAAAAATATTATGGTAGCATTCATTGAGAGGAAAAATGTAGGTTTTTTACAGTGTTTTTTAAAATACATATTTTTATTGGAAAGGTACTGTACAGAGGGGTACAGTTATAAGAGCAAGGTAATGAGTCCATTTCCTATTGAGCATTGTTATCCTCTCCTTTGTTTTCCCCTACCATCCCTTTCCTCCCCCCTTCCCAAGTCCTCCCTCCCCCTTGTAACCTCCCAACAAAGTTGTAAAGTTTGTTTTCAACATAGTGTCATTGTTACAATGGATCATCCTGGATCCTTATTTCAGCATTTTGTTATTTCCCTTCCTCTGCCCAAATTAGAAAATTGTATGTACAAGATAAAGGGCACCAGAATCAAATACAGTGACAACAGGGGTTGTACTATGGGGAAAGAACATACAAAGAAACAAAAATTAAGTATAAGTGCATTATATACATTAAAAAGAACAACATGAAAGACAAAATCTCTGTGTCCCTATCTTGGGGTTTATTTCATTTAGCATCAGATTATATGGTGATATGTACATAGCTTTTGACCCCTTCTGCTTATCCTAGATGTTTGCTAGTTATTGCAGATGAGAGAAACCATGGGAACTATGCTTCTTTGGGCTTGGCTTACTTCACTTAATATAATTTTTTCCAAGTCTTTCCATTTTTTAACAAATGGGATGATGTCATTCTTTCTGATGGAGGCATAGAATTCCATTGTATATAGGTATACTATATTTTCTTGATCCATTCATCTACTGAAGGGCATTGGGTTAGTTCCATATCTGCAGTTTGGTGAATAATGTTGCAATAAACATAGTTATGCTGGTAGCTTTAGTATGGCCTTGTTTGTAATCATTTGGGTAAATGCCCAAAAGTGGGATTGCTGGGTCATAGGGGAATTCTATGTGAAGTCTTCTGAGGAACCTCCATACTGCTTTCCAAAGTGGTTGAACAAGTTTACACTCCCACCAACAGTGCAGTAGGGTTCCCTTCTGTCCACATCCCCTCCAGCATCTGTTGTTATTACAGTTCTTGATTATAGCCATTCTAACTGGGGTGAGGTGGAATCTCAATGTTGTTTTGATTTGCATTTCTTTTATGGCTAGAGAAGTTGAGCATTTCTTCATGTATCTATTGGCCATTCTTATTTCCTCTTCAGGGAAGTTTCTCTTTAAGTCTTTTTTTTTGTGGGGGGGCGGGTAATCCGGTTGTGGGGCCTGAACTCTGGGCCTGGGCGCTGTCCCTCAGCTCTTCAGCCCAAGGCTAGCGCTCTACCACTTGAGCCACAGCGCCACTTCCAGCTTTTTTCTTTTTGCTTATGTGGTGCTGAGGAATCGAACCCAGGGCTTCATGCATGCAAGGCAAGTGCTCCACCACTGAGCCACCTTCCCAGCCCTCTCTTAAAGTCTTTAGCCCACTTATTTATTGGGCAGTTGCTTTTTGAGGATTTGTTGTTGGGGGACTTAATTTTTTGATTTCTAAGTGTATTTTAGATATGAGACCCTTGTCTGTTGTATGGCTAGTGAAGATCTTCTCCCAGTCTGTGGGTTTTCTATTGATCTTGTTTGCTATGTCCTTTGCCATGCAGAAGCTAGGCAATTTCATGAGATCCCATTTATCCAACTTTTCTTTGATTCGTTGTGTTTCTGGGTCTATCTATCTATCTATCTATCTATCTATCTAATTTTTTTATTGTGAGGATACCGTACAGAGGAGTTACAATTACTTGGGCAAGATAACGAGTACATTTCTTATCAAGCATTGTTGCCTCCTCTTTGTTTCCCCTTCCCATCCCTTCTCATACTCCCCCCACGTCCTCCCACCTGATCTCCCCCCCACCAAAGTTGTAACGACTTGTACATCTCATTGTTGCAATGGGTCCACCTGTATCCCTAGTTAAACGATTTGTTTTTGCCCTTCTCCTCCACAAATTATACCAACATCAAATACAGTGAAAGCAGGGGTTATATCGTGGGGGAGGGACATACAAAACAACATAGAAATAATCGTATAAATATGTTAGAAACAACTGCATGAAAGAAAAAAAACATTTAAATACTTATCTTGGGGTTCATTCCCCTAACATCAACTTATCTGACCTTTTCTGCTTGACTCAGACATATACTAGTTATTGCAAAGAAGGGAAACCATGGGACCTATGTTTCTTTGGGCCTGGCTTATCTGAGTCTTTATTAAGAAAATTTTGGCCTGTGTCAAGGAGCCCTAGAATTTCTCCTATTCCTTCCTGTAATGTTTTCAGGGTGTCTGCTTTGATTTTGAGTTCTTTGATCCATTTGGAATTGATTCTGGTGCAGGGTGATATATGGGGATCTAGCTTTGGTTTTCTACAGGTGTTTAATCAATTTTGCCAGCACCACTTACTGAAGAGGCTTTCTTTCATTCTATTTTTTTAGCTCCCTTATTGAAGATTAGGTGGCTATAGGTCTGTGGGTTCATTTGTGGTTCTTCAGTTCTATTCCATGGTCCTGAGGTTCTTGTGCCAGTACCAAGCTCTTTTGATTACCATAGCTTTGTAGTAGACTTTGTGGTTTGATATTGATATTCCTCCAGCACTATTCTTTCTGCTAAGGATTATTTTTGCTCTTTGAGGTCTTTTATTGTTCCATATGGATTTTTGGATTGCTTCTTCTATTTTTTTGAAGAATGAGGTTGGGATATTGATAGGTATTGCATAGATAGCCTTTGGTAATACTGCCATTTTCATGATGTTAATCCTCCTGATCCAGGAGCATGGGAGGTTTTTCTACTCCCTTAGTTCAGTATTAATTTCCTTTTTCAGGCTTTTAAAGTTTTCTTTATACATGTCCTTCACTTCTTAAGTTAATTCCTAGGTATTTTATTTTTTGTGGGGCTATTACAAAAGGAGTTGCTTTCCTGATATCAGTTGTGTTCTTCTCATTGTTGGCATACAGAAAAGCCACTGATTTTTTAGGGTTAATTTTAGGGTTAATTTAGGGTTAATTTTCCTGCTACTTTGCCAAAGTTTTGAATCAGCTCTAGTAACTTGGGCATGGAGTCCATGGGGTTCTTTAAATACAAGATCATGTCATCTGCAAAGAGGAGAGTTTTACTTCATCTTTCCTTATTTGGATCCCCTTTATGTTTGCATCTTATCTTATTGCTCTAGATAGGCATTCTAATACTAAATTGAAGGAAGGGTAGAGATTGGGCATCCTTGTCTTGTTCCTGAATTTAGATGAAATGGCTTTAGCTTTTCATCACTAAGTATAATGCTGGCTATAGGTTTGTCATACACAGCCTTAATTATATTGAGGGATGTTCCATGAATTCCTAGTTTTCCCAGAGATTTCATCATAAAGGGATGTGGATTCTTGTCAAATGCTTTTTCTGATTCTATTGAGATAATCTCGTGGTTCTTATCTTTGCTCTTGTTGATGTGATGACTTATATTAATTGATTTACATATATTGAACCAGCTTTGCATCCCTGAAATAAATCCTGTTTGATCATGGTGTATGATTTTTTTTGAAGAGTTGTTCAAGTCAATAGGCCAAAATTTTGTTGAGGAGTTTTGCATCGATGTGCGTTGAAGAAAGAGGTCAATAGTTTTCTTTCTTTGATGAGTCCCTGCCTGGTTTTGGGATGAGGGTTTAGATGGCTTCATAGAAAGAGTTTGGTAGTGAACTTTCACTTTCAATTTCATTGAAGAGTTGGAGGAGTATAGGTGTTAGTGTTGCTTTGAAGGTCTTGTAGAATTCAGCTGTAAATCCATGTGGTCCTAGGCTTTTCTTGGGTGGGATGTCTCTTACTGCTGTTTCTGTTTTGATGCTTGGTATGAGTGTGTTGTTGGTTTAATTCATCTTGGTTCAGTTTGGGCATGTTTATATTACTTGAAATTCGTCCATGTCTTCCAGATTCTCAAGCTTATTAGCATAATGGTTTGAGAAGTATTCCCTTGTAAGGTTCTGAATCTTGGTGTGTCTAACCTACTGGCAATATTTTCTACTTTGTTTTTTTATTTCCTTTTCTTCTAATTGGTCAGCTTTGATGGCTTCAAGTTCTTTTTTTTTTTTTTTTGTTGGTCGTGGGGCTTGAACTCTGAGCCTGGGTGCTGTCCCTCAGCTCTTCAGCTCAAGGCGAGGGCTCTACCACTTGAGCTACAGCGCCACTTCCGGTTTTCTGGTGGTTTATTGGAGATAGGAGTCTCACGGTCTCTCCTGCCTGGGCTGGCTTTGAACCGCGATCTTCAGATCTCAGCCTCCTGAGTAGCTAGGATTACAGGCGTGAGCCACCAGCGCCCGGCTGGCTTCAAGTTCTTTGTTGGAGCTTTGTTTTAGATCTTGTATGGACTTCTTTACTTCCTTAATTTGGTTTTCAGTGTTTCTTCTCTAATCCCTTAGTTGATTGGCTATGGTTCCATTTGATTCCCTTACCTTCATTCAGCATTCCCATTGTGGTCTCCTTGGATTCCTCCAGCTATCTGTTTCTGGATTCCAGGAATGCCTCCATTAATCTTTGAGTATCAAAAACATGTGAGGTGGCTGTTTCCTCTAGCTTGCAGTTGATGAGTGGTGCTAGGTTGTAGGTAGGGCTGTGGCCTGTCAACAATCAGTAGCTTTACCTTGATGGGCTAGCTCCTGAGAGACTCAATGAGCCTAGCCTTGAGCCAATCTCAGGATTTATGTGTAACAAGTTTCCAATTGCTGTAGGGCTGGACTTGCTTCTGTGCAACAGCAGGGTAGGTTAGTCTCTGGCTCTGTTTACCAACTTAGGAGAGTCTGCCCCACCCACTCTGAGCTGCCTCTGGTTGAGAGGGGAAACTTTCCCCAGGGGTGGAGATGAACCCTGCTGCAGGTCAGATCCCTTTGACCTGTTGAATGGCTCCTATTGTTTTGTATCTGCTGTAGCCAGGTTTGTGTCTATATCAAAGATGGAGTTCTTCTATGGTGGTGGGGGGAGGGGCTACCTTCCTGATGCTGCTCTGTGAAAAGAAAGATGTCTTGGGTGTACTCATGCCTTTCCTTTGGTTTCTGGGCTGTCCATGTCTATGGTTTGCAACTGTCTGTGGTCAGGAGGATGAAGATTTCTGCTCCTTGTCAGTTCTTGCTGGTGGTGAGTAGAATCCACTTGAGCACTGCCTCTGGCACCTTTGTCCCAGGCACTCCCTGTTGACATGGCAGCTGCTGCCACTGTTGCCACAAATGGGGTTGCTCGAATCTGTGTCCTTAACTAAGCTGCCTGAGTTTTTCCTCTCTGGCCAAACTCTCTGTAGTATGATGATACACTTGGTGTGACTCTTTAGCCTTAGATTTTCCCCTGGAACATTAAAACTGATTACTCAAGAACTTGCTTAGCCCCCAGCTTCTCCTCAGCCATCTTCCTGCTCTTCCTTTAAGTTTTATACATATAAAAATTACTCAATTTTGAAGAAAGTAAAATTAGCTTTAAAAAGTGATAGATACATAATTTGTGGAGGGGAAGGAGAAAAACAAATCGTTTAAATAGGGATACAGGTGGACCCATTGCAACAATGAGATGTACAAGTTGTTATGTCAAAAAATGAACTTTACAGGGGGAGCGGGGAGGATTGGGTGGGGGTGGGGCAGAGGGAGGGTGGGAAGGGATGGGAAGGGGAAACGAAGGAGGAGGCTACAATGCTTGATAAGAAATGTACTCTTTATCTTGCCCATGTAATTGTAACCCCTCTGTACAGTATTTTCACAATAAAATAAAATTTAAATAAAAATAAATAAATAAATAAAAAAAAGAGAAATGACCATGAAATTTCCAATTTTAGTCACAAATGCCATTCACTTTGATGTGTATTTGCTACTCAGTTTTAGTATTTCTTTGTTTTGTAATTGTTATAGTTATACAGAATTTACATTTGTTATTGTTTTCCTTCTTGGCTCAAACATGACTTAAAGTTAAGGTACAGAAAATCACTTTGTAACTGGATACCTGAATAGTTTCATTGATTTTGACTTTAATTGAATCACTTCTTTGATTACTAGACTGAAAGTATTATAAATAGTTTAAGTATACAAAATTATATTGGACTAAATTCTAAATTAGAAATTTGCCTCATACTTTATAAATCTAAGGAAGAGATTATTATAAAATGATTTATATCAATGAAGCAGATTTCAATTTGGCAGAAATGCACTGATATTTAAAATAAGCTCAATAATGTATTTAAAATTCAAAGAATAAAGTTTCCTCTACTTTTAGTACTCAAAAAAAATAAAAAAATAAAAAAACAGTGAAAATCAAAAAAAGTGATAGATATGACTTTTATATTCATCAAATTAGTATATGCCAGGAGTCAAGCCAAGTATTGTATACATAGTAACCTAAATATATTTCATGACACTTCTAAGTTTATGTCCATCATTTCAATGTCTGTTTGAAAGGTGGAGAAATAAAGATATAATGAGAGAAAGTAAATTGTCCAAATACACAGGGTACATGAAAAGAAAGTCTTTCAATTGAACCATAAAATAAGGATAAGGAATGCATGGCACTTACCATTATGTTACCCTTTAAAGACAGTGTACCTCAGAACCTAGAAGATCTTTTGTTGACTACATGCCCTTGAATGTCTGTTTGACTTCACTGAAATCAAGCCAATTTCTTCTGCATAATAAAATCTATTGGAGATTGAGAATATTAAGAAACCAGAGTGGAAGTTAGTCCAACATAGCCAAAAAATACTAGCATTTTGAGAGAGATGGTATAGAAGGAGAAGAGTGCTGGCCTGTCTGAGAGATTAGTCAATTTGTGCTATTTAGGTTTATATTGAGTATAATCTAAATTTATGGTATTTAGTTTATATTGAGTATATGCTCAAGTTTTCTCTTTCTCCAAGAAGATCTATAGCAACAACCCATGTGTCATCTCTGAACTCTCCCTTAAAGAGAGAAATATGATTTTGGGGGGGAGGCAGTCATAAACAGATATTTACTATATTTTCCAACCAGCTCAATGCCCAGACAAAATGAATAAACATATTTATTGAAATAATGACATAGCTATAATTTAATATGTATTTTTAAAAATAAGATTGTTATCTGGAATGCTTGTCTGCTCTGAGTCTAAGGAAACATCCTTCTCTTGGGCTTTTGAACTATTTTTTTAACTTTTCATCCTAATTAAATTCATCTTCCCTTTCTTAGGTTGACTATATGTTTCAAATTTCCCCTTCCGAAACGGTTCTCTCCATGCTCACCCCCCACCCACATACACAGTATTTCTGGTATCATCCTGCAATCAAAATTAACTTTATGTACTTGACCATGTAGAGGAAAAACAATTGATTTTCTAACACGGTTGAGAAGTTCTAGATTAGTAACAAGTTTTTACTTTGTGGTACAGAAATAACAATATATATTTATGTTTCCTCCAAGTTGTTGTGCTAGCTCACCTGCAAATAATTCCTACATACATAGTGTGTCATAGTGTTGGATGTCATGGCATCTCTCATATCCTAAGAATTTGGCAGATTTATGGGATAGGACAAATTTAGCCAATTCTATCCACCAGAAATTCTATACTTTGCTCCCCACCTACTACAAAGGAATGGCTTTTGTGTTAATCATTTCCTTTCTTTGGGGTCTTATTGAATAACAACATTTCCAGTCTGCTATGACATTTCTTCTTTGGGCTTTTGTCCTTGAGACAGAACTTTAGTAGTAGCAGGCCACAGATATTCTTTTTTCCTTTGGAAAAGTACAGGTAAGTATTAGAATTTTTGACAGACATGAGAGTGTGTTCTGAAGTAGGCAGACCCTACTGACAGCAGGTAATTGAAATTTATTCTTCTGATAAATTTCTTCCAGAGAGCACTTCATTTTTATATTGACTATTTTTGTCTGAATGTGGGCATCAAGTTGACAGATCTGTGGAAGTTATTATTTGCTCAAGAAAATCTGTTGGTGTCAAAATATAACAGAAGTTTAGCCTAGGAGAGATAGAGTTGTAATAGATAAGGTTTCCATTGCGCATTGGAGTCTAGCCAAATTCTTTCCTGAAGTTGATCATCTAGACTGAGATATGTATGTGAATCTATCAGGGAGCCTTTTCTATTCCCAGATGTCTCATTCTCTTGCTCAAATACTATTGTCATCCTCCTCCTTCTATCCTAAGACTTTCCTTATTCATTCCCTGGGATTTTCTACTCACTAACTTGGCTGAATTGGTGATCTTCAAGTTGAGATTTACAGTAGTCTCAAAGCAGGGTCATATCTTTCACTTTCAATTATTTTCCTCCTGTCTGATCTACCTCATGGTAGGAAAATGGAAGAGAATGGAAAAGGAATAGGCTGGTTTCCATGGTCAACAGATGATCACTGTTTATTGAGGAACCATGATGGGCACAGACTTTCCAGCAGGTTTGGAGGTTGTGCCAGGGACTGGATTTTGGGGGTGGACTTATATAGGGATTAACAAGGAAGCAGAAAATGAAAAATGGGTTTTGGTCTCCTGGGGCCCAGGGTGATGTCCTTGGCCAGGCCCACAGTGGAATGCTTCACCTGGGGTGTGGGGGCTATTTTCTCCTGGTGGCCAAAGTCAGAATGATCTTCTGCCGACAAGTACATGAGCACACACCTGGTGATTTGCTTGACCCTGGGGAATAAGGCAGGACTCAATCCTTCACCTCTTGTCCTCTCATTTTATATTTTTCTTATGAAGATATTCCCTAGAATTGAAAATGTGCAAGGGCTTTCCATTATCCTATGAAATAATCCAATGTAAATGCTTTTACCAAGCTCTCTTATGTAATGCCCAAATTTGCTTAAAATAGATATTAAGACATTGTGTTTTATTTTGAAACTTTGCCATAAATACACATTTTAAATATGCTACAGTGAAATATTTCTATTTTCCCATCATTTTCTTATTTTCAACATTTCTTACTTTTTATCCAGTCCTTTGAAATGTACATAAAGTTTAGTTTACAGGGTTGTCAGAATGTAGTCTAAGCTTACTCAAGAGACAAAGCAAAGTTAACATGGTAGAGCACACCAGTTTCTTCCTTGTATAATTTACATTAGACCTAATATAGTCCTATTCCCAAATGTGCTTTTCTGCTAGAGTATGCTGCCTTTGGTGTGTTTTAATGATATACTTAACAAATAATTTCATAACGACTCTGAGTTTATTTTAAAAACCATCTGTCATTAGATTAATTAACCGTAACAAAATTAGGTTGAATGGATTTCTCTTTCAAGCATTTTAGCTTTTCTACTTATGGTTATCAATAGCTAGCCAGTTTTCATTATATTCATTATATTTCTTTTTTATTTTTTGTCTGCTTTCTAGGTAAACATTTTTCTACCAAAATAATAACTCTTGCTCCTTGTGTTTTTATTTTTTCAGATAGGATTTCACATTTTTTGCATGTGCTGTCCTGGACTCTAATTTTCCTATTTGTACCTCTTGTTTATCTGATATGACAAGCTCAGACCATAAGTCTAGCTTTTTTGTTTAAATAGGATCTCACTGCTTCCTGGTCTGTTGTGGAATTATGATCCTCTTATGTATAACTTCTGCTATTTGGGATAACAAGCACAAACTGTATAGTCAGACAATGAGACAGTGGTGTCTCATTAACTTTTGCCTGCGCTGGCTTGAAACCACAATCCTCCCAAGTCATGAGATTGTACACGCAAACTGAAGTAGGCCCTGAGAAGAGACTCAAGCTGGTACAGCTCCATTCCAGGCTTTGCCTTTGTTTTAGGCAAAGACTTCATTTTTGACTGACCTCTAAGGGTGCTAAGAACCTTTAAACAAGGTTCAAACTAGAAAAACAACCTTAATCACAGGGCCACATCTTGGCTCTGAGGAGCCCAGTTCCCAGAATGAAAAAAATGCATCTGGTCCCCCTCCCCTTAACAACTTAACAACCTTGATTGTTCAGTTAAAGACTGACCAATAAAACAGGTAGGTTTTAATCTGGCTCAAATTGGCAACACCACATGCTTATGGTAAACCCTGACTTTTGCCACCAAAAGGTAAACCCTGCATTTTGCCCACTAAATTTGTGAGCCATTTTAAAACGAAGTGATAGGCTGGTTTAAACAGCCCTTAGGAGACAATAACTGTAACATTATTGGCCGCCTGCATGTGGTCTGGTATGATTGTTTGCATGTGTTACAATCCCATTGGTCATCTGCGTGTGACCAGACTTGACCGCATGGATTTTGCCTTTAAAAACCCTAGGTTGTGGGCCATTCAGGGTCTCAGCATCAGCTCCTGAGTCTGTGCTGGGGCTCTGACCAGTCAGTGTAGGAACTTTCTCAATAAAGTTGCTTCTTTGCTAACAACTTTGTTGTGGTGGGCTCTGACACTCCGGGTGACTAGGTAGGCTTGCCTGCCTGAGTAGGGCAGGCAAAACTACAAAACTACTGTGTATAGCCCTCATTATATTTATTAAGAATATTGTATTAAAATATTAGCTAATGAATCCTTAATTAAAAGGCTTCTTCTCCTATGTCCTTTATGCTCAAAGTGCTATATAAATTTACTAATTTGACATGTAACTCTTGTTTCACTTATACAGCATAATTGGATAGTACTATATTGCCTGAAAAAATCTGTAGAACAACTGCAATGATATAATCATGTCCTGTTCATTTTCTGTTCCAACAAAACAAGGTATGAAGAACTTGGTGACTTAATCTAGTAATTGTTTAGCTTTGTCATAAAAAAATCAGACAAATAGGTACTTCAAAGAGGAGAGGTAGAATCAAGGGGAGAGGGGTAGATAAATGAAGAGGAGATTCAGGGGAGAATGCGGTCAAGAATTCCATGTATGTCCTACAAAATTAAGAAGAATGAGGGAAGTGGGTGGGTTGGGAGGAATTAGGGACGGGTAAGAATGTTGAAATGTGATCATAATGTATTGTATTCAAAAATTACTTTGTTAAATGGCAACTCCTTTGTTCAACTACTTAAAGATTTAAAAAATTGAGTCATTTTTGTAGATTAAAAAAAATCGTAAGATAGACTTGTCTGGGTACCCACTCAGAGAATCACATGACTGACATAAAAGTATAGACCAGTCTGAACTTGTACCTGGAGCCTCTAGGGGGAAAAAATCCCCTTGTCAGCTTATCCTGGTTGTTGGAATAAATATTTTTCTTTGGTGTGGGCAAGTTGTAGGACTGAGGCTCCCATTTCCTTGTTCTCATATATTCTAGAAGCTTCCTGCATTCCTTTTCATGTGACTCCCTCCAATGTCCAGCCTGCAAAGATGTGTTAAATCATTTTTGTACTTAAACTGTTCTGACTTCCTTTTATGCCAGGGAGTAGCCAGAAAGAAACTTCTGATTTAAAAGGAGTCATGTGATTCCTTACATTCACCCAAATAATCCAGGTAGTTTTCCTATATGCATTGATTGGCAAACCCAACTTACAAACTAGCATATTTATGATGCAACTTCTCAATTTATTCATAAACTTGAAGATTAAGGGAGAAAATTCTAGGTGTCATAAAAATTCTGCTTCCCACATTTGAATTTCCTCTCTCTGAGTAGAAAAATAAAACTTCTTCCCACATGTGAACTTTCTATTGCTGAATAGAAAAGCAAGGGGTCCCAAATAAACAACCCATGATGAGAGTAAAGAGTTTAGCATCATCTGTCTTCATCATTTGTCTTCTTTCGCAGTTCTGATACTCAAGTTTGGGCTTTATTTCCTCCCACATCATTTTTTAAAAGTCATAGGCTACTTTCTTCTATTTATTTGGGCTTATCTGATTGCATTCATTGTCATCTGGATCATGGAGAATTGACAAGATAAGTGTGTGTGTGTGTGTGTGTGTGTGTGTGTGTGTGTGTGTGTAGAGGTCCCTGTTATAATTTATCTAAGGGACACATCCTTAGATAGGGTGGATCTTGACTTACTTTTAATCATATGGGACAAATCTTATTCCAGATACTTCAAGAGATCATTTCTATTCTTAAAATACATCCTAATGTGCTATTCTCCAGAACAGCTATATCTTAACAGATTAAGCTAGTTCTTCAAAATAGTTGTAAATATTCACTGCTCCATTTGAACATTTATGGGAAAATGCAAACCACCTTTTTCAATGACAGAAGAAGAATTTCATTAAAGGAAGAATTAAAGCTCAAATTTAAATTTTAGAATGGTGGTGAATGTCCATAATTCCAAGCAATTAGAAAGTGAAGACAGAGCAAGGTTAGCAAGGCTCTATCTGAAAAAAAATTATGGAAGAGAAGGAAATGGGGACATGGCTCAAATGGTAGACACTTGCCAAAAAAAGTACTTTAGATTCTAATACACAGTTACTGAAAACAATTTTATTAACTTCATATATTGCAGGTTCAATTTGAACAAAATTGATTTTAGTTCTGGCTAGTTGTTTGAGACTTTTTGGAATATTTAAATCATAAGAATCTTAAAAACATATATAAATATTCTTGATGATAGATTGAGAGAAATGTCTTTCAGACTCACCTCAAGTTAATATTTGGGCTGTATTTCATTCAATTTACATACTTGTTCCATATTGGTACAGCGTAATAAAGAGTTCCTGCAATTATCTCAAGTAATGAGTCATTTCTAACAAGAGATTATAAACCATTTTTTGTACTTCACAGTTGCTGAACATGTCATTTTCCTTTTATTGTAAGCTCCCCCCAATGGTCCTTGTAATGGGCAATGGAGATGAAAAAGGACTATCTAATTATGTCCTCACTACTGTGTTTTCTTTCTTTTCTAGTAAACCATCCTGCTTCACATAGAACTAAGGCATAATATCATTCCCATATCTATTAAGTAGGCTGTTTGTAATAATCTGTCCAGGACTATCATATATAATGTTATATGATGTTGTCTGTGTGTGTCTAGATGGATATAGCTATCATTCTATTTATCTACCATCTTTCTGTCCATTTATCCTTTACTTTGTACCTTTACCTTTTTCCCACCATTTCCTGATGTCTCATTGGTTATAATGTTAACAAATTGTTAAATAAGAAGGAGTCTTTGAAAATTTATTTTTACATTCTATAGTTCTTCCTTTGATGATCACATTTTCATGTATCACTATTTTTTCTGTACTTTATCTATATTGTAGTTACAAACCCACTTCCATCCTTCCAGGTATTATGATCCTTAGTTTGTATCTTTTTTGCTTAGACTCCTGTTTTGCCTTTCATATAGGTACAACTAATTCTAACAGAGTCATTGACAGGCCTGCTAACCTACACTATTCTTTATTCCTCTGCTATTTCAGTCCTCCTGTGCCTATGATTGCTAGGAAAAATGAGTCACGTTTATCATGTGCCTTCTAGAAACCTACTCTTCTTTACTACATGGTTCTTGACACAAACTTTTATTTTTGCTCTGGTATTCAGATATATATTGCTTATCTCTGTATAGGTTTGATAGTAACTTTCATTTTATTTTCTCCCCTGTATTGTGCAATTGCATATTTCCACATGCAAGTGAAACACTGGTATCCTCCAACAATCTAGGAGCTAGTCGTGATGTTAGTGATCTCTTACAGAGCTACTCTGAATAGAATCCTATTAATAGTTTAAAATTATTAATGAAAGAAGAACAGTAATTAGATTTTGATGTACAAATCAATAGAAATTGAACTTTGTTCATAGTCAAATTCTTAATTATAATAAATGCACTGACAAATATTTAGTTCATTTAATTTGAAGAACTATATGTAGACTTCAGAAAATATCATAAAGATGTTTAAATGGAATATGCCTTCCTCTACTTTTAATAATAGCAAAGTGTTCTTTTGGCTCTCGATTCCATATCAATTTGTGAGTCCCAACACCTAGCGTAGCCTAGAAAGAGGGTATCTATATAATGAAAAGCAAATAGTTTAGCAAAAAACAGTGCATACAACTGTGGGATGGTGTTATTGACTCATGAAACCAGCCTGAGAAAAATCGTCTCTTACTTAAACAGTGGTTATGTATTCTTTCCCAGAGAAGGAGGCTTTAATTTTATGTAGCTGGTGTCCTTCAAGTCTGTTGAAATGGCTGGAGAGTCATCTATCTTACTCTTCTGTGTATGTCTTCTGATTGAGGATGGGATTGTTTAGTACAAGTCTGAAAGATGGTTCATGATCATGCATAGAAAATTTGCAAATAGCAATCTCCTAAGATGTATAAACAATTACTGTCATTTTAACGTCTTGTGTAACTTTAAATAAACATCAGATTAACTTTGTCGCTGCATATTTCCATAAGGCATGAGACTTAGATAAGAATTTCAATAATTTTTGGACAGACTGTAATAAGTCAATGAATGTTCTGGAAAGTAAATTCTGGAAAATATATGAAATGAATGTTAGGAAAATAATTTATCTTTCCTGACTTCACATCAAATAAGATTCACATGTAGTCTATCTCTAAGTTATGTGATTTTATTATAATTCAAGGTACAATACCATGAAATTGGTTAAAAACTAGTATATATATATATTTGAGATTATTGACAGGAGATATTCTGATATATAAATTGAAATTCTAAAAAGTATTACACTAAAACTTGGAGACGTTTTCTTGAATAAAATAATTCTTAATGCACATTAAAATATTTACTTTAGGTGAAAGTAGTGATCAATTCAGACTTCCTTATTATAAGATGTGAAGCACTGAGCAAGGTAGCAAACATTTTATGTCATCGAATCTTTGCATATGAATGCACATTCAGAATTTCCCTATTCTCTTTCTTATGATTTTTTTCCTCATATTACTGAATACAGTAGTGTCTTAATTCTGGTAATATGATTAGCATCACATATATATGTGCTTCTGTATATAAATATATCTGTATATATAAGCATATACACACACACACACACACACACACACATATATATATATATATATATATATACACTATTATTTTTAAGATGGGAAAGATTGTACTTCAATGAGTTTAACCTAATCTAGTAGGAGAGATAGTAAGGAAATTAGCCACAGTCATTTATTTTTACACACCTAAGTACATAGGCTTAGTATTACTGTTTCATTATACTTTAGGAGATAAAATTTCTGAGCTGGGCACTTGTGGCATATGCCTGTAATCCTAGCTACTCAGGAGGCTGAGATCTGAGGATTGTGGTTCAAAGCTAGCCTGGGCAAAGAAGTCCATGAGACTTTTAGCTCCAGTTAACCACCAGAAAACCAAAAGTGGCACTGTGGCTCAAGTGGTAGGATGCTTGCCTTGAGCTGAAGAGCTCAGGAACAGTGTGCAGGCCCAGAGTTCAAGCCCCATGACTGACAAAAAATAGTCTGTCACTGAAAATTCCAGTAGGACATTCTGAATGATGACAGCCTCTTAAGTAAATCATTTAGAAGAGATTGTACTTGCAGTAACCAAGAGCAACACTATTTGGTAGACTTCTGACTGCGACCATTTTGGACGTTTTAGCTTGAGCCATGTTTTCAACCAAATGCCATCACATGAATAATGCTCATCACATGAATAACCCTCATCACATGAATAACCCTCATTATATGAGCTGGAGGAAAAAAGTCACTCCATTAAGCTAAACAGTAGGTAGATATTATGAGCCATTTCGTTCATTGTTCTCTTTAGCTACTGGATATTGAGGTTGTTTGTTATTCTGAAATAAAGAATTGAAACAGTATGTATGTGGATACATACTGTGGAAGTGGGCAAGGCTGATATTGAAATATGAATATCCTTCCAGAAATTTCAACTGAGAAGCAAAGATAGTAATGCACCAAGAAATTAGTCTTGGTAATTGGAAGTAGGTTGTATTTAAGAAGCAAGTCTATATTGATAGGATAGATGTCTAAGTATGATTTTCTCAGTGAAATTTAGTCACTAAACTACTGTGTCCTTTCTCTTTGTCTGATAATGAATGTGCAAAGCATAATTTTTTTTAGTTGATAAGTCTGGCAGACAAAGCCCTTATGAATGATGTAGTTTTGATAAACATTTGAGGAAGAGACTCTAACTATTCTTGGATGCAGTATGGAATATTCTTTTCACAAATGAGAAAAAATATGAATATTTTTGTGTTTGAATATAAACAATATTTGACTTAGAGTATTTCTAAGTGTATAGTCATGTTTACACCACCCCATTTTCATTATAGTACATGTCTTTAACACATTGATATTACGTTAAACCCAGGAGTGACTTATCCAAGAGGAAGATGAGCGACAGACACAATGTTTAAACACTGATCTGAAATCTTTGGTGACATCGCATGGTTTTGGCTTTTTCCTCAAGGAGCTCTTAATCTCTACTGTGGGACAAATGTACCCGAGATTGGTACTGTTGAATTATGGCTTACCTGTATCCCATAAGAAACAAGGTCCAGCAACTCTGAAGAAGCATGTGCCAAGGTAGCACAATACTAGCCAGCATGCAGATCAGGTGAGAAATTGCTGTTTATAGCATCTGGGTGCTGCTCAGATTTTGTTATAATTTGTCATAAAATCTTATTGCTAAAATAGTCAACTAGTATATTATACTTCTCTGTATCACTACCCTAAGATAAAAAAAATTCTGAGATTTGATCTTCCTGAAGGAGCTCATAATATAATTAGGATGTGAGTGGCATTTCAGAAGAGCCTGAGTGAAGGAGAACCCAAACAGGTTATGGGTGTATTCCCATATGTGCCAGCATAATTACAACATCTCTTTGAATGTAATAATATATTGTAATGCGCTATCATTTCAGGCTTGATTGACATGCTCATCAAGGCTCATCATTGGATTAGTGCAGTCAAGTAAGGTATAATCTAGACATATAGCAGGCAGAATAATCTGATATTTGGGAAATTGTTTTGCTATGCCATAATGCCATACTGTGCTGACTTAGTGCCCAAAACTACTTCTGAGACTTGTCGTTAGAAATGAGGGATAGATAGAATGTAGACACATCGACCAAGAAAGGAACAGAAAGGTGAGGTTTACATCCAAGGGAGATATTACAATCCCGTAGGGTGAAAGGAAATCTTAAGTATTAAACAGAAATATATACTAATTAAATCTCACCAAGTCTAGCTGCTTATAACTGTTAGTGCCCTATTCTAAACTCCGAGGATTTATTGACTTTGTTCTTTTGCCCAACTTCAGTAGACATTGTATGACCAAGGCTTTGATATGAATGAAAAGAAGTAAAATAATAGAATCAGCCTGCCCCTGAACACTGTACAAGCTAGTTTCTCATAGCCCTTAACTACAAACAGTTATTTCCTTGCCTTTCAAGCCCTCTTATACCTCATCTGAATTTATGTGCAAATAGTATTTCTTTAAGAAGCCTTCATTAGGCCTGAGAGACAATTAGTTTGCACATGGTTATGTCACTAGCTAGGATGGATTACAATTGATGGCTTCTTCCTTTACATTTCATTAGTATGCATCATGGTCCTGGGGTGGTTATTAGAAGCAAAAGCCTAAAAAAGCCAAATGAGAATTTTGTAAACTTGAATGTGTGTGAAACAGCCCCTTTTCCTTTCTACTTGCTGTTTGAAGTTTTACCAAAATGTTGACTCAAAGTTTTTTCAAGAGATATAAAAGAAATGTAAGTTTGTGCACACATGTATGCATACACACATACACACTCACTCACTCATATACACAAAAATGCAAATAAAGATTATATTCTTACTGATAATGTATACCCAGTAATAGCTTTTTAAAAAGACTCATAATCCAAAGATGATATAAATTGGTTCCAGCACATCTCTTCCTTTCTGATGCTGAAATATTTCTACTTATTATTGGAATACGTAGTTATGGTACTCAAGACCCATTCATTTCAAAATGAAAATGAGAACAAGCTGCAGATTGCTCCTGTCTTCCATGGAGAGCAGAAAAAGCATTTGTTATTTGAATTTCATTGATTTCTTTTTTGTGTGTCACATGATGCCTTAATTATGCATTGCTTCTGTCTCCTAAGTAATCATTTCAAATAGCATAGTGGTTTATGTTAAGGAAATGATTCATCTTCATAAATACATTTGAAACTCTGGGTTGCAACTATTTTAGACAGTAGATTATAATTTTATGTTATGCAAAACATTTTCCAGAGGCTAAAATTAATGTTGATAAGCATCTTATGCAATAGGAAAATTGAATACAGGACAAAGGGAAGTGAAAATAACCCCCTCCTTTTTTTTGACTCTTCTGCAATCAATGAGTTTATACTTAACATCTTTACCTACTTCCAGACACTACAAGGTCTTTTGCGAATCAAACAAAGGAAAGCAATCAAACTGAATGTATCAGAGAAGTCTTCTAATTTCTGTTTTCCTTCCCTGGATCCTGCTACAAAGTCTCTACATGATGAAGACATTGTATAAAGATGAAGAAAGAAGACTTGTATGTTAGTTTTCTTAAAAAAATTAGTTTTGACAGTTTTATCAATTCATGTTTCCAAGTCAACAAGAACAAAATATAAAAAATTAATATTCTTGGGAGAGGCTCACAAAGGCTCAATAGCTATGTGCATGTGCTCAGATAAAATAATATTTATTGAGCTGGGTGCTGGTGGCTCACACCTATAATCCTAGCTACTCAGGAGGCTGAGGTCTGAGGATCACAGTTTGAAGGCAGTCCAGGCAAGAAAGTCTGTCAGACTCTTAACTCCAATAAACCATTGAGAAAAGAATAGAAATGGTGCCCGTGGCTCAGGTGGTACTGTGACAGCCTTGAGCAAAAGAAGTTCAGGGACAGTGCCCAGGCCAAGAGTTCAAGCCCCAGGATACCACCACCACAACCCAACAACAAGAAGAGAGGTGAGGGTGGGGAGAGTTTAGTGAAATGAACTCCAAGAAACAAGAAAGGAAAATGAGTTTTTTTCTTTGTTGCTGTTTTTATTTTCCTTACCGTTTGTCTTGTTTTTTGTCTGTTTGGGGGAGGGTAAGAGAGGGACACAGAAAGGATAGGGCAAAGGGTGAACAAATTCAGTGATACTAGATGTTATATTGAAAATGAACTATACAACTTGTATGTATATGTATACATACAATATGTATGTATATGTATATATTATATCCACAGTAAAAATTAATCTAAAAATCTTAGGTCATTGACTACAGAATGCCATATAGTCAATGAATTGCATAGTCCAAAAGAGACAGAAAGTGTACGAATAGCCAGACACTGAAAGAAGTATTAGCACAATAATTGTTTTTGGACTAGGGTAACATCAACATGGTAATAGAAGAAGTCTTCTCCAAAGGAGAGCAGCACCAACTTCCTAGTTATTCACAGAATGACTTTTGGGATTCCAGAGGCAGGTAGTGAAAGCCCTCTGGAGCCCGTGACCTGGCTGGCTAGACGTGATTCCAACTCCAGAGCCAGAGGAAGCTTAAATCTTCATGGATTCAGTACATCCCTATTTGGCCTCAACTGTCTGTCGAAGAGTCTGTGAGGAGGGATGGCTGCTTGTGCCTGGAGTGATAAGGCTACTGACCTCGTTTCCAAGTGTGGTGGACCTGGAAGCAGAACTCCATCTGACATGGAGCGAGCATGCCCTACTCTCCTTTGCCAGGGTCTGGGAGTGTGAGGCATGTACCTGTGCCCCCGCAACAATACCAAGTGAACCCGTGTCCACAAAGGATCCTGAAATGATTCTGTGCCTCGGTTCTGGTGTCCTCTCACCTACGGCTGGAAACTAGACCGAATCACTGGAGTTGGATAAACATGAATGTAATTTTAATTCTTTTCTTTTTTTGAGAGGATGGTGAAGTAGGTTTGAAAAAAAATTCCGTGAGCAAATTTGGGCTTGGAGATACATATCCATCTGTGCCCCTAGAGCCAGTCCTAAACATTAGTTTTTGCCCCAGGACTTAAATCACCATGTGTCTCAGTTCTAACAGTTGGCCTCAGGCCAGGGCCAAAGCTGCATTGCAGGGACTTCCTTGCTGACACAGGGAGAGCCCTCCCAGGGGTCTGGAGGAAGTCAAAGCCCTCTGCAGTATATGGACATGGGCCTGTTACCTGTGAACAGAAAGACAGGCTCTCATTCCAACATTAGCTGTGCTTACTGAGGTCCTGGAGCCAGTAGGATTTACCAAGGAATCAGAGAGGATCCAAACTCATTGAAGTTCTTGGTCACAGGCCTGCCAACCATGAACAAATATTGGTATACTTTGTGGAGGGCAAGGGAAAAAAACAAATTGTTTAAATAGGGATGCAGGTGGACCCATTGCAACAATGAGATGTACAAAAAATGAACTTTATAACTTTGGTGGGGGGGAGAGTGCGGGGCGGGGGTGGAGGAAGATGGGAAGGGGAAACAAAGGAGGAGGCTACAATGCTTGATAAGAAATGTACTCATTACCTTGCCCATGGAATTGTAACCCCTCTGTATGGTATTTTCACAATAAAAACAAAACAAAACTATGCACTCAACAGAAGTCACATGACCTGGCTCTAGCCCCATTTTTGTAATCGTCATGGACTAGCCAGGGACCAAGGCAAGAGGAGAGAGTCATCTACTCAGAACAATCTGTAAAACATGAAAGATTTGTTTGCTTCTGCAAAAGTACCAATACCAGTGCAAGACTCTGTGGATAATGAGGAGGAATCAGATAAAAGTACACCCATGAAAATTAAGACAGTTCAACTAAATGATTCTACAAAGTGAACTCTGACAAAGATTAAAACAGTTAACTTGAAGCTCAATGAAATTCAATGCAAACCATATCAACAGCTAATGAAATTAGGAATACAATGCAGAAACAAAATGAGATACCTTGTTAAGAAATAGGAACCATAAAACTAGAAATCAATAGAATCGTGGGGCCAAAGAATAAAATGCTAGACTTTTAATAGCAGATTCAGCCAACAAGATTAAATAATTAGTACACTCAAGGATCAACTCATTTGAACTTACCAGCTAGAAGAAAATGAAAGAAGAAAGAATAAGAAAGAATGAAGAGGAAGTGACGCTGTGGCTCATGTGGTAGAGCACTTGCCTATGACTTGAAGAGCTCGGGGACAGCGCCCAGGACCAGAATTCAAGCCCTATGACTGAAAAATAAAAGAATGAAGAAACAGGAATGACACCATGGGATACCAGCAAGCATGAGGATGTAAAATGTCATAGAATTTTCTGAAGGAAAAGAGAAAAAAGATAGATTGATTGAGGCAATAATGACTGGAAGGAAGCTTTTCAAACCATGGGAGGAAAACTCAGCATCCAGATCCATGAAGCTCAAAAGCTTCAAAATAAGACAACCTTGGCTATTGCAAGACTCATTCTGATCTGACATAAAGCCAAAGACAGAATGTCTTGAAATTATAAAAAGCCAAAGACAAGGAGAATATCTTGAAATTAGCAAGATTAACTTACACACTATAACAGCACCTCTACAAAGCTATCAGTGGAGATCTTAGGAAGAAATTTATAGCTAGAGGCAGAGGGGTGACATATTTAAAGCCATGGAACAAAGAAACAACAACAAAATCCCAGCCAACTATGAATATAGTACTCAAAGTGGCTCTTCAGAAATAGAGCAATCAGGACAGCACAAGACCTGGTTTAGAAGAAATGCTAAAGAGAGATTTGTTTTCAAGTTGAAACTAAGTCAAAACACAAGGATGAGAGGTAACAACATGAAAATATATGAAAGTTATAAAAACTCCTACTCTGTCCATCACCTTTACAATAGAACAAAATAAAAAATTTGAAAAGTAATAATAATATAAAACTCACTAATAAAGCAAATATAGAGTCAAATTCAAAATGTTCTATTACAGTAATGTTGGTATGTAAGTTAATTTCAACTCTACTATAAAGCTCAGAAGAAGTATTAAAAATCACTATAGCGACCATAATTTGTTAATGGAGACACAATATAAAAATATATAATGATACCAATAAAAGAAAATGAAAGAAAAATGAAAGTGCACAGTAGTTGTGTATGATTGAAGTTGTTACCACCTTAAAATAAAATGTTGTGCCTGCCAGGCATTCTCTGCAAACCACAGAGAATGAAGCTCTAGCAGATAGAATGAGTGTGGTGAAAGCTGGGTGAAGGCCACTCCTGCCTGTATCCCCTCTTGGCTGAGGTAGCAATGGTAGGAATACATGTTGGAGGAAATAAGTGATTGTTTTACTGACTAGGAAGAGCAATCCTGAGTCCTACAATCCCTTTCCAGAGTGTGCCTCAATTAACCCAAAGGCTTCCCACGAGGCTCCATCTTTTAGGGTTTTGACAACCATCGCCCTAAGGAATCTTTGGGGACAACACAAACCATATGCAAAACCTTGTACTTTACACTCTTCATTTTGTGTAGCCACTGAATTTTCTGATTAAATAATTAATTGATTAATATCTGTGTGGTCATTCAGGTTTTTGGTAGAATTCTTTGAATGCCAATAGTTAAGAAAAAAAAGTAAAAAGCAAAACAAAGTCTAGAAGTATGGCTCCAGTGGTATAGTGTGTACTTTCAAAGCTTCAAATCCAAGTACAAAAAAGTAAAAATAAAACAATAACAACAACAACAACAAATCCCTAAACCTCTCCTAGGTTTGAAGATCAGCTCTGCAGAGATTCTTCTAGAGTTATCCTGGCTTGCCTTTAGGCTCCTTAAGGCAGAAGTGAAAGCTTGCTGTCTTTTAACTTCTTTCCTGAGTGGGCATCTTGCCCTGGGCATGCCCATTCCTTTGTAAATACTCTGATACACGTGTTGTTGATTTCTTCCTCCCCCCCCCATTTTTACTAGCACCAATTTGTTTTACAAGGGGGTTTCATTTTGACAAACCATATATACACACAATGCACTTGGTACGTTCACCACCTCTCTCCCCTTCTCAAATACATGTGTATTTTTATGGTGAAGCTGCAGAATATATATGGAATTTCAGAATTTCCATTTGAGAATTATCAGTATAGTAATTATTTACAACAATAGAATTAGACAGGATTGTCTATGTGCAAAATCAGTAGTACAAGACAGAATGCCTTTGGGTATATACCTAGGGGTAGAATAGCTGGATCATATGGTAGTTCTAATTTTCATTTGTTGAAACACCTCTAAACTGATTTCCATAATGCCTGCACTAATTTACATTACTGACAACAGTGTATAAGGGCTTCTTTTTTCCTACACTAGTTGTTTATTTTTTCTTGATAATAGACATTTTGATTGGAGGAAGACAGAATCTCAGTGTAGCTGCTTTATATTTCCTTGATGGCCTACCATGTTGAACATTGTCTCACATATTTATTGAATATACTTCTTCCTTTGAAAGATACCTGTTCAGTTATTTACCCATTTGTTGATTGGATTATTTATTCTTTTGGCATCTAATTGATTTCTTAACATATTCTAAACTATTAATCCCCTCTCAGATGAATAGCTAGTAAATATTTTTCTCTCATTCTGTAGGCTATCTATTTCTTTGGTAATTGTTTTCTTTGCAGGGCAGAAGCTTTTGTTAATTTGATGCAATACTATTCATCAATTATTATTATTTTCTTCTGTTTGACATTCTATTTTTAAAAGATTGCCTATGCTTGTTTCTTGAAGTGTCTTCTGGGTTTTTGATTCATTTTGAGTATAATGTTGCTTCTTTCCTTGTCAGTATAGAAATCCTCCTATTTTGTAATTTGTAAAGTATCACACATATAGAGCTCATTTTGTCTTCCTGTTTGGTTAGTTCAATCAGATTTATATAAAACAATCTTTACTTCCTAGAGAGTTTTGAAGTTTTTTAAAAATCATTTATTGAATCCATATAGCTAAGAGACTAAAGTCATATAAACTTCTACAATTTCACTTGCTTTTATAGTGCTTCTTTCAGTGAAGTCAGTGACCTCTGATGTTTTTAGAGTTGGCAGAGTTAAAAGAAAAGATATAAGCTTTTCTCCAAGGAAAAGAGGAGATTCAGGTAATAGAGACATAACCTGTAGAGGCTATCTGGGAAGATTCATACTTGAGTTTCTTACTGCTCTGAATGTTAATCATTTTGGGGGAATGTTGTGAGCAATCAAAGTTTGAAAAGTTAAAAGGGTAATTTTTGATTTCCTAACATGTTTTGTAAGTACAAGATGGATGGCAGGGTGGCCAGGCTGCCTTTCTGAAAGAAGAATGAGAGTGGGGTCCTCTGCCAGTATCAGGATGGGGTGGCCCTGTTAGATTTAGGTGTAGATGAAAAGTCATTTTAAGAGCCATTTAAGATAGATGCACAATGCCCTGTGGCTAGATTGTACAAATTCTTATCTGAGCAACATTGCATGAGCTAACCAATGAATGTGAATCTCACCACTTGCCTCTCCCACATAGGGAAGACAGTCTCATCACTGTCTCTGGTGTCTTGTGGTCTGTACTTTCTGCCTTTTTCAGGATTTTGTGGTGTTTTTGATGTTCCGTTCTATTACTGCGGTTATTTTAAAAAGGTAAAGAAGGTGAAGAACTACCTGATCAAACTACATACTAATTCATAGTAGGTAACATACATAGGACATTGTAATGACTGAAAGAATAAATAGATTATTAGCTGATACATAATATTTAGAGATCTGATATTTGGTGAACAGTTTGAGCAAAAGGTTGACACCAAAAAGCTATAAAATCACAGTTAAGATCAAGGCATTGAAGATCCCTAAAATTTAAAGTACATATGTTCTGTATTTTTCAAAATCTAGTGATGTGCTATGTGAAAAACACTCAAAATGTGTCTAATCATAAAGTCCAATTATCTAGTTGAGGGGCTGACTGAATCATCACAATGTTATTATCCTAGTGGGTTGCATAGAGAACTGACATCACGAATGACCAAATACCATTACAAACAAGATGAGGGAAAAACAGTTATACTGTAAGGCACTGTGATTTTAGATAGCTTGCTATGCATATTTGTAATAATGACTGTATGACTGCACATTCTCAGGGTCAGAACTCTCTCACCATTTAAGGCTGAGGTTGCAGTTAGTCATTGGATAGGGAACTTGCAGAGGTCAATCCTTCCCATTGACAGGACACAGTCTCGGTGTTTACTAGACTCCACGAGGTTCAAGATATCTCTGCTTATACCTAAATTGGAACGGTCTCCTTCAGTGTGTGCCCTTTATTTTGCATCTCTCTCTCTGTCTTGCTCATCTTTAAATATGGCAATAGGGTCAATAAATAATAAAAATAACGTATACTATTCTGTTGTTGAGAAATATGAAACACATCTCTCACTTCTTCATTTCTGTTAGTTAGGTTACACATTTAAATGATGGCGGTCATAGAGAAAGGAAGGTTTTTATTTGTTTTGTTTTGTTATTGGTGTTTATTTTTTATGGTTGGTTATAGGGCTGGAATTCAGGGCCTGGGCCCTGTCACTGAGCAATTTACTACTTGAACCACAACACTACTTCCAGTTTTCTAATGGATTTTCCTGTCTGGGATGGCTTCAAACTGCAATCCTTAGATCTCTGCCTCCTGAGTAGCTAAGATTACAGGTGTGAGCCACTAGCTCCTGGCAGGATGTTTTTTTAAAAGAATGTTCAGGGGAAGATTCCTTCTTGAGATTTTAAGGACGTCAATCATATACTATATGAGAAAACAGAAGACATTATTTAATTCTTTCTAATGGCTGTGTAAAATGGCTTGTATAAATACCACATTTGGGGATCCACTCTATTGTGGGGCATCTGGACTGTTTCCATATCTTGACTACTGTGAATAGTGTGGCAAGGAACATGGACGGGCAGGTGTCCATATCATATCCTGGCACATGATATTCAGATGCCCAGGAGTAGTAGGACTGGGTCATGGGGAAGGTTTATATTTAGTTTTTTGAGTAACCTCCAGACTGCTTTCCAGAGTGGTTGGACTTAAGTAGGGTTCATTTTTCTCCACATCCCCACTAACATTTGTTGTTCAAATTCACAATGTTGGCCTATCTAACTGGGGTGAGATAGAACCTCAGGGTTGTTTTGATCTGCATTTCCTCGTATGTTTCTTTGCCATTCTTACCTCTTCTTCCGAGAAGTTTCTCCTTAGTTCTTTTGTGTCATTTGCAGGGAAATGGAGAGAACTAGAATAAATCATGTTAAATGAGATAAGCCAAGCTCAGAGAGACAAACAACATATGCTCTTTCTTATATATGGAAATTATATCTAAAATGCACTGGAATATGATAAATTATACGCTATTCTAGATACACACAGCGAGACTAAAAGAGGATACTGTTAGGAGAGAAACACAAAGGCGCAATGCCTAAGCACATCTTCATGTTTATATAAAATAATATACATACTGTAATGAACTCCAAGGTATGGAAACAAGAGACCTCTTTTTTCCCCTTCCTTCCTTTCTTTTTAGCTTTTAGTTTTCGATGATTCTGTCTTCTTTACCTTATGTATAGTATATTCAAGTGTATTCAAGAAGGGTTGGGAATAGAGTGAAAAAGTGCAGTGGAGCTCACTGCTGAAAATGAGCTATACAACTCATGAGTGGAGACAGGAGGGAGAGATTGGGAGAGAATGAGGGAACAGAAGACACTGTATGAAAGGAAATGTAGATATTACCTGACTTATGTGATTGTAATCTCTTTACATCACCTCTATAACAACAATAAAGTAAATTAATAAAAAAGAAACCATGCATTATTACTCTTTTTTAGAGGCATGTGTGTGTGCACTCACATGCGCGTGTGCACTCCCCCCCCACACACACATACACACACACTCACACTTCTCAGTCTTCTTGACCCCTCATCAGAAGCATGCAAAATGCAGAAGTCTCCAATGGCTTTTTAATTCTTTGCATTAATAAATATGTTTTATTTTAATAAGGCTTCATTCCTTATTTGGAATACAAGAGGAATTATGTTAAGTTCAAAATTACATTATTTAAACCCTTGGTATTATTTCTTTGTCCTAATAATAGATATTTTTCATACTCAAAGAGAGTAACTTGGTCAAAACCTCTTGAGAAAGACTCTTTTCTAGCAGGCACAACCTGAGAGGTGGATAGAGGAAACAATCTCTGACAGGAAGCAGTTGAGCTCTTTAATGACAATGACAAGTTGGTATTTTCTGAAGGAGTCCTTCAGTTTCTCCCATTACTACTGTTACTCTGTCAAAAAAACAACAATTCTCTATGATTATTACATTTCTGGGCTGTCAGAAAAAAAAACAGACTCTTCAATATTTTGAAAAGAGATTAAAGTTGTAGCAATAGGCCTTGAAAGAAATCTAGTATCCACTTATAAATTTTTGAAGAAGAATTACTTAGCAACATGGTATGTTCTGATTTCATTCTTGGAACATGGAGAAGGCTTTCTGACTTAAATATTATGAGCGCATGTTGTATGTCTTTCTCTTTTCCGACTTAGCATGGGTATAATTTGAACAAAATTTTAATTCATGCATATTCTTTCTTGTGTTATCTCATCTGCACATGTACATATATAGCTTCAACTAACTATAATGTATAATTTAGTTTTGCTTTATTTTAAAATACTTCATATCTTGTTAAATCAATTTTTGTACATCCGTAGCTGCTACAGTTTGTAGAAGTATCCACCAAAGGTCCATTTGTTAAACGTTTCATTCCCCAGCCATGGTGCTACTGGGAGGTGGTAGGACCTACTTGGAAATATTTCAGCCCTATAGATACAGATATGGAGGGGTCTGGCTTCCCTTCTCCTTTGCCTTTTTTTTTTCTTGATTTCTTAGCTTGCTATGAAGAGAGCAGCTCCTTTTGTCTAATACCTTTGCCATGATTTTCTCTTTTTTTGTCTCACAATAGTCCACAAGGCAATGAGCCAATGGATCATGATCCAAAACCTTTACATCTGAAAGCCTAAATAAATCTCTATTAATTTTAAGTCAATTATCTCAGATATTTTGTTACATTAACAGAATGCTGACTTAATGGTACCCTTTAAAATGGATACCTCTAGTGATTTTTATTTACTTATTTATCTCATAAATAATTTGAAGAAGAATTTGGATGCTTTTAAATCTATTGAATTCTTATTCTAGGTGACGGGAAAGAACTCAGTAGGACAGGCTCAGAGAGAGGGAATAAGCAGCTGCTTGGGTTTGATTTTCGTGGTGGTGGTGTTGTCAGAACCGGGGCTTGAATTTAGGGCCTGGTGACCTTATACTTTTGATCACAGCTAATGCTCTACCACTGGAGCTGCACCTCCAGATCCATATTTTACTAGTTAATAGGTGATAGGAGACTAGAGAAATTATTTCCCTGGCTTGGCTTTGAACAGAGATTCTCAGATCTTAGCCATCTGAGTAACTAGGACTATAGGCTTGAGCCACTGGCACTTAGCTTGGGTCTGGTTTATTTTTAATTTGAGATCCAATGGGAAGGTCTAGTGAGTTTAATATTTGTGTCTAAAATTCAAAGAACTTATAACTTTGTCATGGGAAAGAATTATATAATTTACTAACCAGATTTAGTAAAGGCCTCAAGGTCATCTAGGGGTCATCATCAGGAAATCTTTGTGGCTAAAATCCTAGGTCTGACATGCTTTACCTTTATGACCTTAAAGAATAAGGGATGCTATTTCAACATTTAGATCCTCAGTTTCTTAATCTGGGATTGATACAAAAATGATACCTAACTAAATGAAACTATATGCCTTGGCATGTATAAAATACCAGAGCAATAAATCACTTCATGTATTGTATTTAGATTTTAATTGTAATTTACTTGTTTAAAGGGATGTTGTTGTCTTTTCTCAAGTATAGTTCAATTTATCATTGGATTATTTCCATTAATTTGAATACTGGGAGAATGACTGTTCAAAACTAAGAAATTTTACTCCTATACATTTCTGTCATTAGATTGTGGTAAAAATCCATCAAATCATTATATGTACATATAAGTTTATATATATATATATATATATAAGTATATATGCAAATATAAGTATATACATATATACTTTTATGAAATAACTGACATTTGGCCTAGTTTTTATAGTTAGCCCATTCTCTGGTGAAATAAGCACTTTTACTTTTATACTTTTACTTTTAGATATAATCATTTGTTAAGATTAATTCTGTGCTATAAAGAAGATATGACCTATAACCAGGTGAAAGAAATTATCATTAAAATGTTCTTTTTGGAAAATGAGAGCCTTTTTACATAATTAGAAATATGATTGCCTAGGCTTACAGCTGCAACTGCATCATTCTTCTGAGGATCAATTACCATTACTTAACAATTTTTTCATAATCACAATGATATTTTGTCTTAGCTCATACATACTTACAAATGTGTGTGTTTGTATGTATGCATATACACACACATATTTGCCTGTGAACACAGGTACCTTCTAGGCATATAGAATTGTGGCCTGTAGGCAGAGTAATAATGCACATGTCTTTGTCTCTTTGCACTAGTGCTAATTATATTGAAGAGTAGAGCTTGAAAGAGATAGGCCAGGTAGGGCTTATACTTCCCCCAATCCAGATAAACTTATTTCTCTAGCTTATCCTTTGTAGGCTGTGAGATGTGCCCATTTTCTCCTTTGCCTGACAATGTCAAAGCCATTTTTTTGGCCTTCTTCATCCTTTATGCTATCTAGTTGACATATACTCCATAGTTATCCCTTCCCCATGCAAAGGCCTGTTGTAGTCATTTCACATTCTTTAAGACGAGATTTCAGATAAGTTTATCCCATGAATATTGCCTGGCCTTAGACAATCAAAGAGTTTCTCTATCAGGAAATCAATATACTTAGATATCCCATAACTCAGAATATATTTCAAGTTTACTAACAATAGGTCCTATATGATAATAATTTAGACTATTTTTGTCTCTTGTGTTCTCCATGGTAAATATCTGGCTAACTGAATGTGGAATCTAACATTGATGCTTTCATCCAGTTTTGATGTTCTGTGGCACACAATTGCACTTGGTATTTTGTAGCTACTCTTTAAAAATTGATTTCCCTACTTTAGTTTTAACCTTTCCTTTTTAAATTTTTCATTAAGGAGTTGTACAAAGGGGTTGCTTACAATTCCAGAAATCAGGTATTGAGTACAATGCTCTGGGCATCATACCTTCCGTCATTTTCACTCCCCTATTTCCTCCCTCCCACCCTGGCCATAAGTTGCCAAGTTCATTTTTTCTGTATATATTTTGAATGCCAAGATGGCATTTGTTCACCTTTCCTCCCTGTACTCCTGTGCCCACCATTTACGCTCCCCGAAAAGACAAAAACAATAAAACAAACTATACCGCCAACAATAACAACAAAAGCATGTTTCTGTTTCTTGGAATTTGTTTTTGTAAGTAGTCTTTTAGATGTTCAGAGGAGCGACACCTCCCTAAGCGTATCTTCTTTTAGTCTGTTTGTTTGCAAATGCACAGAGCCCCTTGTAAGTTGTCATATCTAGTTGTGTTTTAGTTTGAGCTTCACATACAAGTGAAAACATGTACTATTTGTCTCTCTGAGCTTGGCTTACCTCACTTAATGTGGTTTGTGTTAGTCTATACATTTCCCTTCAAATGATATAAAGTTATTCTTTCTAAAGGATGAGTATGATTCTGTTGTATACATGCACCATTTTTTTATCCACTCATGTCTTTTAGTTGAGCCTCTTCTCTTTATAAGTAATTATTGGCTTTTGCACTTGGCATCAAAACTGTAGACCTGATGGAGAAAAAATAGACTTGGAAGCATATTTATATGTAAGGATTAATTTTAATTCCAATAATCTATAAAGAGAACTGCTACTATCTGAATACACTAATTAATGTATTTTGAACTGACTACACATATAGAATTTTAGGCACTGGGAGAAAACTATTTAGATAGACTGCAGTAGATTATGGTCCTAAAAGTGTCATCTCTGCCTAAAGCCTGTATTTCAAAATGTACTGCAATTGTGACAGGGGTTTCCCAGAAGCGTACTCAGGTTTGCATATAATTTGTATGTTTTTAGTGACATTGAAATCTAGCCATTGGCACTGTCCTCGTTAGAGAGGAACAGTGGTAGTAACTGCTCTTTTCAAGGTCATCTCTCCATTCTTTTTTCTTTTTGTTTTAAAATCTATTCAGAATGACTGACCTAAATACACAAAGTGATTCTCAAGTTTACTAGATTACTTGTTGAGGTACATCAGCCACCTTAGCTAACTGTTGTGAGAGACAAAGAGAAAGAGAGGGGCGGCGGGACTGCTAGAGTCAGGCAGAGAAAGAGACAGAACTTTAATGTATGCAGAATTTTAAGTTAACTTTAGTCATAGAGTTTGGAGATTACATCTCTCTGAATTTTTAGCTTCTAAATTCAATCTGTGAATGGTAGTCTGACTTACTACTAAGTGATTTTTTTTTTTTGGTCGTTCATGGGGCTTGAACTCTGGGCCTGGGCACTGACTGTCCCTTAGCTCTTCAGCTCAAGGCTAGCGCTCTACCACTTGAGCCACAGCGCCACTTCTGGTTTCTATTGGTTTATTGGAGATAAGAGTCTCATGGCCTTTCTTGCTCGGGCTGGCTTTGAACTGTGATCTTCAGATCTCAGCCCCCTGAGTAGCTAGGATTACAGGCATGAGCCACTGGCAGCCAGCTAGTAAGTGATTTTATATGCATCAATAATATCTTTCCTATTATTTCATTATGAATTCTGCAAAAGTACATAATCTTGGGATTTAATCCTTTGTTTTCTTGTACTCCTTTTTTTCAAATCCCCCACAGTACTTGTGTTATACTTGACAAATATTCATTGTTGAATGAATAAATGTGAATCACATTTGAAGGATGACTAATTTTATGAACGAGCCCATATTTAGCACATCAAAAGTAGCTGGGGAGATTATAAAATCAGATATCCCAGAGTTAAATACCAACTTCACCAGTGTGCCAACTTCACTTGGCAGATTATTTGAGTCAGAGACTTATTGCTTAAGCCGGGACTAAATACAATTACACACTGTAAGATCTTTGTTCTTTCTTTATGTTAATTCTTCCACTAATCAATGTCTTGTTCTTTCTGGAATAATCTCCTATCTTTGGTAAAAGTGGGTTTGCTAAAAAAAAAACAACTTAAAAAAGGTTTGTTGTATTTTCATACCCTCAGTAAAAGATGTGGCTGCCCTTTGTTGTTTACTAAATACTTTTATTTTGAAAGTTATTGTTCAATTGCAGCTCCACTACTAGCTAGATCAACATCAAAGAAAGAAAGCTTAAAAATTACTTGTGAATGAGGTATACAATGCTTTATAAACAATATTAGTTTCTTGAAGGGCAACAGATAAAAATATTATACATTTTACTTGTATAAATAAATTGTTATTGAATTTATTTGTATAGATGTATATATACACATGTATAGGTATAAATGTATATAAAATTATATATTATAAATATATAATGCAATGTAAATGTACATATTTACATTTACACAAATATATATAATTATAGATGAACATATATGCATATGTAAATATATTCACACATATATGTCTATACATACATTATTTTATATATATTATATGGTGATGATCCACCAGGTCATTTTGTGGTAATCAGAAGCTTTCAAAGCAGGTGTTTTTCCTTATTTAAAAAGTATATTCTAGCAACATTCTTTTAATAGTTTTATTTTCCAAAGTGCAAACATTGGGGGTCTATATTTGAAAAATAAAAGACAGTTTCACAGAGTGGTTGAGTCAATGGCTAAAACTACAGAAGTACTGACAGAAGTGGAATTGGAAAAGCCTGAAGTGGGTTATTCTTTGAGAAGAGGCATTACAGGATACAGCCAAAATTGTCATACCCTTCTCATTTGATACTTTTATGTTCTTGATTGTCTTTACTTAAACATTACCTTTTGTAACTCTCAGGACTTGTGAAACTTTGAGCATATTCCAGACTCTGAAAAGTAAGACATTTTCTTCTGGTAGAGAGGTCACTGGGAGTCACAGCACTGGCTTCTACCCTGTGGAGGAAGACAACTGGCAGACAATGCCAGCCTCAGCTACTTGAAACATGATCTTGGTTCCACTTAGGACACCTGACTCATATTCCTTAGCTATCCTTCACTAGGTAATTGGACTAAAAGGACATCTTCCCTGCTTTTCCATATGTCAACTGACCCCTCTGGGTTGACATGGGAAAAAAAGATCCAGTTTTGACAACTGTCCAACTGTAAGGATTAGTGCATAGAATTCTTCAGCCCTGAGAAATTAACATGCAGATCTGAGGTATTTGAAACTGACAGAAGTGCTATATTTTGCCTCAGGAATTTAAAGTTCTTCCTGTAGCCAGGGATGTGACACATTTCTTATAGCAATCTGCTTATGATTCAGATTCTGAGGTGTGAATTTTTTTATTCCTAATGCATAATGTACAGATTGGGGAGTAGGAAGGGATGTATAGAACGTTTTTTTTCCTCCCTCCATAAAGTTATATTTGTTTACTATGATGCTAAGATCAAGGAGTGAGTGAGATAATGGCTTACTCGCAGAGGACAAAATAATCCTTTTTTTTGATACTTAAACAGATGCATTGTAGTTAGGTACAATTGAGCAATTAGCTGGCCATCTTGGTCTAAAAGCACAATTCAATCAGAATAAAAAATATCTGTGACAGGCATTAGGCTTACATTATGAAAGAGGAAAGTGTTTCTAAGATTTCACAAACTTATTTTCCTTCCTAATGTATCCAGCAGTTTAGGCTTCAAAAGTCATTTATTTCCTTTATTTTTTTAATTCCCTCTCATTCTTTCCAAGTTTATTTATATTTTGCTTCAGTTGATTAATAAGAGAGAAGTGAACCATGGAGTGCAATTCTTACCATTGTACAAAGATCCCAGGGCTGTGATTGAGACCCAGGGCTGGTAAGAGGTAGATATATTCTTAAAATGTATCATGAATTTTTTTATCATGTCCTAGTTTTGAGTATATTCAAATTTCTCTACCAAATTTTAATATATATATTCTTTGTTAACTACATTCATCATGATGTTTTATAGAACAACAGAACTTATTTCTTCTGTCACATTATACCTGCTGACTGGTGTATCCTTATCTCTAACTTGTCCCTCCTCCCCAGTCTCCAAGCAAAAAGTAAATCATTAGTATTGAATTGAAGAAGATGATAGCCCTAATTGATACAAGTAACAAAAGCAGTTGGTGTTTTATTTTTTATTTATTATTTTATATTATATATTTTATTTATTATTTAATGGAGAAAATTGTAAACCTCCTCAGGATGAGGACATCTTTGTGACACAGCAAAGTATTTGGTGTACATTCATCATGTCAGCTCACCATTTATGTTCTTTATTTTGTTGTTATTTTTTCCTCTTCATATTTTCTATTACTACTTGTACCAAAAGGTGACAATTCTGTAAGTCAGGTTATTAGTACAAAGTATGTTGATCAATGTAATGTTTCTGCTTTCAGTTGCTCGTCTAAATAGGTAAAACTTCACTCTGGGTTTGTTTTATCTGGTAATGTTTCCAATAGGCAGAAACCATAATATATTTGAGTCTGAGGAAATATGCTATAAAATTCTTCATAGCTAAGTACCAGAATTTTTGCCATGTAAACTTCTTCACTTTCAGTAAGAAAAAATTTGTTTCATAAAATGTAACTTTGATAATAAAAATATAAAATAAAACCCTTTAATTTCATCTTTATGAAAGGAGTGTTTTCATTGTTTAAGTTGCATGGAAATTGCTGGTACTGATTATAATACATGAATGGCCATGTTAAGCACCTTTGGGAATGCAGGACCTTTGGGAATATCTCTACTATGGATTTATTAGGTGGTGGCTCTGGTAGTAACAGAAGGTAGAATCCATTGCCATTGCATTATATTTCCATGTAGGATAGAGAATTGTTTATTCCTTGTTATAAACAAAAATTTTAATCGAAAGTGCTATCATTTAGTAGGGTTATTCAAGATGAAAGGTTTAGACTTTAAGACTAAATTAAAAGTTTTTTTCTCAAAAAATTCTTCACAAAATAAAGATTAGAAAGTGTACATCTGGTATTTGTTTTGTTTAGCCTGGGGGTGGAGATTTTGCTTAGATGAAAAATTATGGCCATGTGGCAACAGTAGGAGTAGATAAAGACAGAGTAGATACACCTGATAGTTTCTATATGCATATAAAATACTTTAAGGAAAATATAAAGCATTTAAATTGAAGCCTTTCATAGCCATGCTATACTATTTGTTAATGGAAATCTGAAATAGACCAGAGACAAGAGAGACAAGAATGGGATATTAGAAGCAATGCTTCATAAATGATTGTTACAAGTATTGGAGACAATATATTTAAGGGACCTTGATAATTTATAACACTAATCAATTGTACAATTTTAGCATGCGATTGATGATCACACCAGATTTCAAACTTATAGCTTGTTTTATTTTTGCCAATATAAATATGATGTAAGCCTTTATTTGCTTTCATGATTCACAAAGATCTAAACTAGAGTAGCTAGAGAATAAGCTATTCTATATCTTTTCTTTCCTTAAGATATTCTGAAATCTGAAATTTTAGTCTTAAGTGCTACAAGATAAATCTACATATCTGATGATCCTTTTAATGGCATAAAACCTAAGAGGAAAGAGTAAACAAAATAGAAGAATCATGCTACCTTCTGTAGAAATGTCATCTGTTGACATTCCATCATATAACACAGTCCCACAATGCACTGCTCTGACACTGAATGAGGTTTTCATATTTATTCAGGTTCCTACTGTTTTCTGCTAAAGGCACTGGTATTAACTATGATCTTTCTGATTATATATAATTTTTTCTTCCACTTAAATATGATCATGTATGTATTAGAAAACATATTATTTTTACAGCCATTACTGTAAGAAGGTCTTGAAATCTATATCTATGTTTACTGAGCATATCTAGGATTTACTACTGACTTTTATTTGACACTGAAAAGACAGCCTTTCGGTGCTTCTCTGTAGGATTTCCTGCATGTAAAATGAAGAGAACAGCTGCCACCCACTCACTCCAAATTAAAGTGATTCATAAGACTCACACATGTGAAGACCTTGTAAGGAGTAGAAAAGTGCTGGCTCAGCCAAACCTATTTGGAAGTGAAGGACAGCGTTCATGCCCTTACTGTCTGCATGAGAATTAAGTCCTCTGTCTCTATACTGAATGCTACCCAAGCCAGGAAAAACAATCTTGGAGATCTTAAAATAAAAACAAAAGTTGTGAGATCATTTAGCAATTAAAAAAATCTAGGAAAGGATGTGATTATCATACCAGATTTTATATAAAAATATATATTCATAGAAAATGTTAATGACAGGTTTCTTTCTTAGACATGCTAATACACGAAAGAAGCAGATATCTAAATTTTTGGCATCTGGCAGGGGCATACTTCCTTTCTTCTTTTTCTTCTCCTAAATGATGCTGTTGGTATGTCTCTTTATGTAGGGCATCGTTTGAAGTTTTTTTCAATAATAGTAATTTCAACTCAGAAAAAGGCACCACATCCTGTCTTCTCCTTTGCCAATATGTTTTGCAAAAATTTCGGCCAAAATACAAACAAAGACATGGCATATTTCCTTGTTCTAAGAGTTTGCAGAAAAGGGAGAGCCTTACTTTGAATTATCTTCAAAGATTATATGAAGAAAAACTGTGAGTTAGCAATTATAATAATGACACTGGTTTAAAATTTAACTCATGACATTATAACATATAGTTACACTGTCTAATATATTAGCACAGAAAAACACACAAAAAGAAAACAATAGGATGCTCCATAATCTCATTCAGAGATTAACACTGTTAATATTTGGGTTATTGCATTTGATTTATGCATGTGTATTATATGTATGCACAGAGTTGAATATAATACATATGTCTCCATTTTCTAATTAATCAACCTTGCCGTTTTCACGACTATTCTAAATGATGTTTCAGAATTCAAATAAACTTTTTTTTTAGTGCATATAGGGTACTGAAGTAGATGGATTCCCTCAGTTCTGAAGAATTCTGATTATTTCACTCCTTGAATGCCAACTCCCAGACTGACCAAATTTTTCAATAAACTCAGAGTACTTCTGAGTTTTTAATCCTGAACTTAATTAACATTGTATCCTAATGGTAGTGATATATATTTTGGACAAAGACATTCAGAAGCCTCAATTTCAAATACCTCACCCATCAATGCTTTCATTTGACCTGATGGAAATATTTAGGGCAAAATGAGATGTAAAACATTCTATGAAAAAGCATCAAGGGCCAAATGGTTGTAAAAGTGGCTTTGTATTTAATGCTGAGTTGTGAAGGCTTTGGGTTACCTAGACTAGCTTTTGAGAGAGGCTCTGTAATCCAAATGGATTAACTGTTGTGTTCCAGCTGCTTGATGCAGCCAGCACCATGGATAGAGCCTTCAGGAATCTGTGGTTAAATCTAAAGGTACAAAGGAGTGAATAGGATGAATCATGGTGGTTCCTTTACTTTCATGCCAGATGCATGTTTTTGTAGTTCTTTTACAGCTGATATCCTAAGGAAGAAGAGTTATGTCCTGGTTGACATTATTAAACCCTTATTCAGGCATCTCCTTGTAATAACTAAATGCTTTTGTTTCATCTTGTGTTTATCCATGACTTAGCTTCTTATGGGTAAAGGGGTTTTTGATACTATATATAATAAAAATATAAATGAAGTATTCTCAACAGGAGCTGCATCTTTTTTAGTCTTAAATATTTTATCACTTAAAATACTGCTTTCCACATCATGAGGAGTTATAAATATATAGTGATTAAAATAGACTGAATATAAGGCAAGGTAAGTGATAATTCAGTACTTTGACATATGTGGAGAAATTTGGTTGAAGTAGACAACAAACAACATCATGTTAGAGATTTTAACTCTTTCTGATTGATGCTACCTATACATGGGTGTGGAAAATGGCAAATAAATAAATAAATAAATTCAAGGTCATGTAACAGATGAGTGTTAGGCCAGGAGCTGAAAGCATTCTTCTCATCTGGGTGCTAACACTATGCATATTGCCATACTAGCATCTCATTCATTAAAAAGAATGTATAACAATTGGTTTGTTCCCTAGTACTTTTTATCCCAAGGTGTTTCTCCATAAGAGGTATATTAATCATCAATATTACAGTAATTTTAGGTAACAGTTTCAGGCTTGAAACCTACCATAGCAGTAAGAGAACATCTCTGATGTCTTTTTCAGAGTGAGGAAACTACTCAGAATTCATAATCATCTCACCTTTAAGTCTCATGGATCAGGTTACCATATATACCTGTTCCTAATCTGATCCATCAGGGTGTTTTTTACTATTATTTTGAATGATTTGGTAGTGAGGAGTTGATTGTAATGACTGGTACATAGGCGTAATGCATTGTCGAATGTGAAATTACCTGGGACGTGATCATCATCTATCTATTTCTCACTTAAAATAATCTCTTATGAACACAATGCACCTTGAGCAATATGATTTCTTTCATACATTCTCCCCCACACCTACCAACCCCATCTATCCCCTCGATTTTCCTAGCATTATCCTTATAAGCTGAAGTGTTGAATTGTAACCCCTTTGGTACAACTACTTAAAGGTAATAAAATTATAATTCAGAATAATGCTTTCCCATCAGCTTTGGCTCCAAAGCTAGTGAGAGCCCAGTCTGGGTTACGTAGAAAGAGAACCTGCCTCAGAAACCAAAAACAAAACATGCTTGCTGTTTATCTGACTAATACTCAGGTATATTAAACAAACCCAATTGCAGAAGTTTAATAGTCTGGCTTCACTTTGTATGTTTAATTCCATCAGCTTTACAATCCAACTCTTTCCTTTCCCTGTTCCTAACCCTGCTCCTGCCTCAAAATGTAAAACAGATAATGTAGCCTGGATATGTTCCCTTTTGGTGCCAGAAGGAAGTTCAGACCAGATAATATCATCTCCATTTTGGGATTACCCCATTTCAGCCTCAAACTCTACTCCAATAAATATCCAATGTTTCATCTTTCCTTGCTTTTTCAATCCATTAAGGAAATCTGAGGAGGCATGCCATCTTCCTTTAAGAAGTCCTCATTATGCAGATAATAAAGCTTATCAGACCCCTCTTGGGTTTGAGTATGATGTTATCAGGGCTAATATCCAAACCAAATATCAGATGGATTTACCCATCTTTACAGAGTAACCACAATAGAATATATGATGACACTAGAACCTTATTCAATATAAACATTTAAACTTAAATTCTCACTTCACTGACAAATACCCTGGGGTATAACATATTTTTAACCTATTTATGACATATGGTTTTAGTTGGACAGTAAAGGCCAATTTACTTGTCTCTTTACTCTGCAATATTCTAACCCTATTGTTATTGAAATTGTTCCAGAAGCAATTTCTGTATGTTAAGCATTGGTCTCTGCTCCTAATGCTTTTGCAAATCATCCCAGAAGAATGTATGTTTAAAGACCCCAATGGCTCTAAATACATTTTTCAAATGTTTTTACTTGATAAAATAGGCCTAAGCCAATTCTCTGTTGGATAGAGTCAAAATAGGATAACAGACACAGAAAGAAAACAAAGTAGAGAATAGTAAAAAAAAAAAAGTAAAAGAGAGAAGCTCTACATTCATATGAGAAATTGACTCATTTTTATGAAACAGAGTAAGCAAGGGATGGAAATGAGGCTTAAGGCTTAAACTGGCTGTTTTCTTTAAGACTCCTAGAGATATTAACTAGTAATAGACCTCATTAAGCTTACAGTTAAACTCTAAGAGTCCATTTAACCAATGGACATCTCAAACAATAAAGTGCTGAGTTCCCACATTGGAAAGCCACCTCCTCCCCATCCAGTCCTTAGATATCTCCAGCACCCCTGATCTTTCAATGAGACACCAAACTTTCATTGTATCGCATAACTTTGTGCTCAATATTTTCATATACTTTTTAATGTTGTTTTAGAAACAGAAGATGTAGAATGTTGCATTAATGAGATTCCCCATTGGGAGAAGAAAGCTGTACATATTTCAAAAAGGGTTTTGAACCTGGTGCTGGTGGCTGACACCTGTAATCCTAGCTGCTCAGGAGGCTGAGCTCTGAGGATTGCCATTTGAAGCCAGCCCAGGCAAAAAAGCCCCCCTGAGACTCATCTCCAAACAACCACTCAGCACACTGAGAATTCATAGTGTTCTTGAAAAATAAGGACAGGTACAGGTGAGTGAGAAAGGACAGCAGCAATAGGGGAGACCATTAGAGTTAGTGGAAATGCACGTAGTGGGTGACATGACCATCTAATTATCACTTTGAATTGTCACCAAGCTACAATCGCTTATGATGCAACTGAAGATGGATATTTTGTAGGGGCAAGAGGAAGAGAAGGAGAGGTGTGGGGAGAGAGAAACAGAAAGACCAAGAGACAGAGAGGAAAAGAGAGAGAGAAAAAAACACAGAGAAAGAAGCTTTGTTACTGAGTTTGAATAAAAGGAAGGTACCAGTGGTCCCTGGAAGCTACAGGCATGAAGCATTCATTATGGTGCTGTTCTTCCAAACAGTTCATAGTTTTTGTTTTTGATTAAGTTTTTTATTGTGAAAATACTCTACAAAGGGGTCACAATTACATGAGCAAGGTAATGAGTACATTTCTTATCCAGCATTGTTGCCTCCTCTTTTGTTTTTCCCCTACAATACTATCCCCTCCCTCCCACCTCCTCAGCTACACCCCTCCAAGCCCTCCTCAAATTGTAAAGTTTGTTTTTCGACAAAGTGTCTTGTACAACTCAACATCTCATTTGTTGCAAAGGGTCAATCTGTATCCCTATTTAAACAATTTGTTTTTTCCCTTCCCCTCCCTAAATTATACCAACATCAAAAACAGGGGTCATACTGTGGGGGAGGAACATACAAAGCAACAAAAAAGTCAGGGGTCCTGACATACTTTTATCAACATAATGTGGGAGGATCAGACATTTTAAATATATTTTTGTTTGTTTGTTTGTTTGTTTTGTTTTGTTTTTGTCGGTCATGGAGCCTGAACTCTGGGCCTGGGTGCTGTCCCTGAGCTCTTCAGCTCAAGGCTAGTGCTCTACCATTTGAGCCATAACACTACTTCCGGCTTTTTCTGTTTATGTGGTGCTGAGGAATCAAATGCAGCGCCTCATGCATGCAAGGCAAGCACTTTACCACTGAGCCATCTTCCCAGCCCCCAAACATTTAAACTTTTAAAGAAAACCCAAGAGTTTCTGAAAATCAAAATTAATGTTTGGGTTTGGATCTGGATGTAGTGGAAAAATGACAAAGGAGAATGGACTGCTATTGTGCGACCATCAGTTGTGAGGGTTGCTTCTTGCTCAGGATTTCCATTGCATCGGCAGCCCCACTTTTCTGCCTTTCTGGTATTGATGTTCCTTTGTTCAGAGCCAGCCCTGCTGGATGTGATTACCACTACGAGGAACAGTGTGCCTCAGGAGAGCAGTGTGTGGTTGTGGTTGTCTGTGCCTTGTGGTTGGAGGGATTGGCTCTGTGCTACCTGTCAAAATGCATAATCTTGTGGAGCAGAAAGGTCACAGCCATTTCCTGTGTGGATATTGCAATGCCACTGAATGAATTCCTGACCAGAAAATGCCCTTTGTCAATATACACCAGGGGGAAAACCCTGTGCTAGAATGGGATTTATTTTCAAGGACTTTGCACTTCCAGGAGAAATGAATAATCAACTCTGACAAAATGTACTGCGCAAGAAGAGGCCATGCTGCTCATTATATTAACACTTGCTGCTAATAGTTAACTGTGTCATTATATTGTGAAACCCCTCTGAATTGAGATATTTTTATTATTGTTATTTAGGGTTTTTTTCCCTATTGAATTTCTCCATGACATTTCCATTGAAACCCCACTGGTAGCCAACTCTCTTTGTTTTCCCAAGACATTTTACTCAAGCTTCAAGTATGGTGATATTTCACCAGTCTGGGTTTCAGATTCTCTCGAAAATATAGATTTTTTTTCTGACTCATCAACAAAGTTTAGAGTCACAGTCTCTGGAAGTCAAGGCCTAATTTCATGAGTGCTTTATAGATGATTTGGATGATGAATTAGTGTACTGGATCTTTATTAAAAGCAGCATGTCCTGGCTACTCTAACTCAGCAAAGTTAGACTATGGCAAGTCTCTAAAATCTCCTTTCTAACAGGAATTCCTGGGGGTTCTATAGGCCATCTTTGATAACGTCTAAGTAAAAGACATAAAACATACCAAATAATTTCTGTGTTTTATAGAATTACAACCAAACTACTTTGTATTTTTACTGATGCTATTAGTCTCGATGACAGTGGAACTCTCTCTATTCAACGTTATCTAAAGCCTACACCCAAACTAGGATTGTTTAAGCATTATCTGGTATAATCAGTGTTGCATAGTAAAATGAAAAAAAGTGAGAATTATGAGACTTGACTTTATGACAACGGAGTTCCAAGGGAAGAGGTGACACTGTTCAAAAAGAAATGTACTCATTACCTGACTTACATAACTATAACCCCTCTGTACATCATATTTACAATATCAATAACATAAAATAAATAACACTGGAGTCCATCACTAAGCTCTTTGTCTCTGAGAAATTTCTAAGATGGACACAGTAATTCCTCTTCTGATTACTGAAATGGGCTCTGAAGCACTCTATTTTTCATTCATTTAAAATTATTTATTAATTAAATATTTACTAATTAAATGAATGAATTATTGATAATTCATTGTCTTCCAGGAACTAAGAATATAGGAATAATGATGTCATAAGAACTAGTTTGGAACACAGTAAAACCGTAAAAGATAGCCTCATTAGAGATATCCACCACATTTTTAGATACTGGGTATGTGCATAATGGGAGGGAATAAAGTTTCTGGAAATAACTCAAAGTGTGTGACACATATGAAATCTGTGTGTGTGTGTGTGTGTGTGTGTGTGTGTGTGTGTGTGTGCATGCATGCATGTATGTTGGTAATAGAAGTTATCTGGAAAAACTTGGAACATGTACTTCTTCCACACATTCACTTCATGGCTTATCTACAACTCTATATCAATTACTGGTAAAAACACAGATGGATTACAATTCAGTTTCGCATAACTTGGTACCGGGAAGATCTGTAAAGCTACTGATAAGTATGCAATTGCTGCAACTTCAAGAATCTTAAAAGGTCATAGCTATAAGTAGAGAGGAATTTTTCTGGGAGAGAAGCTCTTACTATATCCACTGTAATATCCTCCTTCCATTCCTTCTTTTGATTCTGTCTCTCCATCTTTCAATCCTTTGATAAAGGTTCTTTTGATTGCTTTAGGACAGAAGGGGTCTCTTACCTTTGACTCTTAAAGAAATATATTTGTGTTTCACTTAGACACCTATCAAAGATACACCAGTATTATTGTTTGTGTAAACACCAGGACCTTGATGGGATATTTGTCTATATATAATCCATCATAAATATTTATTTCAAATTATATGCTGAGTAGGAAATTGATTTTCATAATGTTCCTGTTTGCTCATGTTGTGAATATGCCCCACAAATTTGACATATAAATCCTGCAAGTTCTTGTTTTAAAAATAATGTCACTTTAAAACTAATCTTGTCTGGGGGAATGAAGGAACAATAAGCAAAAGACAGACTGTCTTCCTAGACAAATTGTCATTTTGTATGTTTTCTTTGGAGACTTAAAGGCTTTTACAATGGACTCTTCCATTGGAGCTATTACTAAACTCCCAATTTAGATGTGACAAACTGCCTACCACTCTGGGAGGAGGAAGTTAACTTTCCTTAAAAGATAAGGAGGTACAAATCCTTAAGTAAGTAAGTGGTAGATTAAAGACTATTTTTCTTCTTTCTCAAAAATAAGTACAAGCAAGCCTATGGTCTACATATTGTTTTTAAAATGTTAGTATTGAGAGCTTGAACTCAGTGTCTGGAAATGGTCACTTAGCTTTTTACATTCAAAGCTAGTACTTCAGCAGTTGAGCCACACCTTCACTTTCAGGTTTTCTGGCACATTTGTTTGTTTTGTAATTGAGAGTCTCTCAGACTTTCCTGCCTAGGCTAGCTTCAAACTATGATTCCCCTGACCACAATCTCCTGAGTAGCTTGGATTACAGATATACCAGTACCTGAAAAGTTACTCTGCCTTAAATCTGAGAGTCTGTGAAGGAGCAGGAGATTTGTGGGGAAACGGAAACATTAGAAAAATGAAACTACCAAAACAAGAGAAAAGTAAAAGTGAGTCTACAAAGCTAAAAAGGATGCTGAAGAATGCTTAGTAAAACTCATTGCTAGGTCCTTGGTCTTTGAATCTCAAGGATGTGATAACACATGTGCTGAGACAGAAGAGCAAGTCACAGATATGGGAAAAATCAAGCTGGTCTCAGATTTCTTCACAATAACCCACAGTTCCTGAGGCCAGATACCCTTCTTCTCAAAAGAAAGCAGGAAGACACTCCAAAGTACAGTCTGTAAGAAGAAGATACATTTTTACCTTTAAACCAATAAGACTACTAGATACAAAAGGGAACATTATACAGGAGCTGAATCCATATGAAAGGGTCAATAATAGTTGTTCTTTGCAGGATGAGTTGTTTAACCCATCTAAACGAAAAAAAAAACAGTTTCTAATGGCTCTTATATTTTCATATTAAATGGTTATCCCCCTAGGTTGATACTTCAGAAAATAATATACCCGTGATCAAGAAGCATTTTCTAAAAGGAACCAATATTTTAGTTCTACTTTAGTTTCTCCTTTCAAATCTGAGTGAATAGTTTCATATGTTCTGGTAAAAATAATGTGATAGTTTAAATCAGGTTTCGTATCTTTTGTATTTCTGCTTGGTCTGATTTTCATCTTTGTCCTTAGGCATCTGTGGCCAGGTCCTGTACCATTTGTGAATACTCCAAGTTTACAATAGGGTCGCTCTGAGAGGACAAAAAGAACCTGGCGAGGGGCAATCAGGACTAAGTTTCCTCTCCCATAGAAGTCCTGCATCTCCACCATGGCCTTGTTCAGTGGCCAGTGAAGGGCTTCTAAGCATTGGTCACTTCCCCATTTCCTGTGGGAAGACTTGCCCATGAACAGTGGGTTGACAGGAACAAAGAGATGTGAGCCAAATAGGGAACTGAACAATGTGTGGAGCCTTTTGATTGGGTCTGGGAACTGATATAGTCCACAGGCTGTCCAATGATCTTGAGAGTGACAATAGCTTTCTCCTGAAGAATCACTCTATTTATTCCAACACAATCCACCTCAGATGGCGATCCTCCTATCTTGGGACTTTTCTTGTGAATCAGGAGCCCTGCTTATCTTCCTCTTGAACAAATATTGGCATTTTATTTCTCCCTCTTTGTCCACAGATTCATTCTTCAAAAACAATGAGGCAGAGAATCTGATTCAGGTGTTGTGTTTTTTTGGTATTATAATAATATAAATTATTTTAAAACAGTACTTGATGTTCAGTAGTGCTTAATGCTTTTATGTTAACTATGTACCATTTTTGTAGTCACAAAAGTCTTTAAAATACCAACTTGTCAGTTTCTTGTTTTTACCTTGAAAGGATAATCTTGTAAGTCTAAATCAGTTTTTACTAAAAGGAAGGCAGAGTTCTATTTAGTATACCAGGTAATTTTGACAATAAAGCTTGTACATTTTCGGAATTTAAAAAATTTCTTAAATTAAATCATCTATCTGGTTGGTTTCTTGTGTCTGTACAATAAAGATTTTTCTCTAAAGGAAAAATTCTCTAAGTGCTATGAGCTCCATCTTACAATGTTTTAACCTAAATGTTAAGGAGGTTTTGCCACAAATGGAAACACAGAACCATCTCTCTTCCACATGAATATATTTGACTTAATTTTCATATGCAAAATTATAGTTAGGTAATATATTTGTATATATTTTTAATACAGAAAAAAGTTTGAGAAATAACTGCTATTGGTCTATTATAAACCCTAACATTTAAATTGTATGGCTCTGAGTTCTGATGTAAATATTTTCACAGAAAGCCTGGTGCCTCACTCCTGTAATCCAACTACCTAGGATTGTGAGGTGTGAGGATCACAATTCAAAGCCAGACCAGGCAGACAAGTCCAAGAGATTCTTATCTGCAGTTAAGCAACAGCTTGAACTGGGTGTGGCACCAACCTTGTGCATAAAAACCAAGAGAGAATGGGAGGCACAGTATCAGCCTCAGTACCAACACACACACACACACACACACACACACACACACTCTTCACAGATAGCAATCACCACAATTACCATAAATGATACATTGATTTCTAGAAATAAAAAATCCTGAGGTTAAGAAATATACTTAAAGTCACATTGCTACTAAGTGTTTACATCATGACGAATTCAGGAAGTTTGTTTCAGAGCTTATACTTGTTATCCAAAGCCATAGGAGGTAAATTGCATAGGTAATGAATAATCATATTACTGGTTTCATAATAGTGTCAATGGAACCTATGCATAATATTATCATGAAGAATACATTTTAAGTTTTACATCCCTGAAAACTGGGACTGTTCCCAAACGGGAAAGCACTTAGAACTCAGTAGTATATGCACATATGTAGAATGTTCACTATTTACAGGTATGTGTATACAGGTGGATGGGATTAGTAATTAAGTATCAGAAGGGATAGAGAAGTAGATGGTATGACTGGAGTCTCCTTTCGGATCACTTTTGCAGGTTTTTTAAATTCTCTAATAGTCATGAGGATATTCTCCTGAGGCAAGGAAGCAAGCAGACAAGGAGATGAATAAATATCTAACCAATAAAAATATTACCAGTAAGAGCTATGCCAGTGTAGATAAAGAAATAATAGACACTATAAAGATCAGGACATGAATATTTGTTTTTATTGAGTTACATTTAGGATTATTATGGAACAGAGCAATTTATGTTTCTGTGGCCAACAACGTTTGTAAAATTGACAGTTTTACAGGAGTGATTGTGAGCAGCTATAAAAATATTATTTCCCTATAGATAAAAGTTCATTCTCATTTCCATCAACTCATGAAAAATGATCTAGGGGGTTGATCAAAATAGTGAGGGACCACAGAGTCTGGATTCCCATCTTACTATTGACTCCAGAAGGACATACAGGTGTTGAACTATGCATTCTTTGACCCCCGTTCCATCTTTGAGTGTCAGCTAAGAACTTGGAGATTATTTATTCTTTTGACCATTTAGAGAGCCATTTATATCATTCACATGCCCATAAAATTTAAATACTGGAATAGCAAAATATAACATTTTATAGCAGATATTTTGGAGGTAACAATATTAGATTTCAATGTCTGACCAAAAAATTCGATCCTAAAAGTCAACATAATATGTATATTTTGTGTCTGCCTAATTGATATTGATCATGTTTTATAAGAACAAGTCAACTCTCTTAGATAGAAAAGCTTTTGGATAAAACTCAAGGTATGCTGCTGTTTATGTTACATTATTTAAAAGGATTTAAGGGATTTGGAAGAAAACCATCAAGAGAACAATAAGAGGGCACAGAGCAGTAAAAGTTGTGTGCATATTTGATAAACACACATTCTTTTTGTCAACTAAAAAAGAGATGTGGGTGAAAAATTCAAAATAAAAATCAGTACTATAGTTTGTCAAGGAGGATCAGGTAATATGGTAGGGGGAGAGAGAAAGAAAAGAAGAGAAGGTATTATGATTGTATTTAAAAGGATTGTATTGGTTAATTGATTTAGAAAAGGGATACAGTGGTCTTAAAATCGATGGGATAAAGCACATATAATTATAGCCTTTGAGGAGTAAACATTTTTGTCACGAAAAGAGCAAAAAGATAGAGTGAACATTAGAAGATAATACATTGTATGGGAACATATAGCAAGGCAAAACTGAATGAGAGACTCGGGAAATTCAGTATTTAACTGCTTATTCTAGGCCACATGACATATTATTAAGTGAATAAAAAATTGAAGAGGACTACTCATTATATGTTAACATTTATATAAAAATGGGAAGGTGAAAACCTATACATATTTGTTCATATTAAAAGTAAAAATATAACATATAAAAGCCAGGTGGGAAGCTGGGGGCTGCTGGCTCATGCATGTAATCTTTGCTACTTAGAAGGCTGAGATTTTAGGGTGGTGATTCAACGCTAGAGCAAGCAAAAAAGTCCTTCAGACTCTTCTTTCTTTTTTGGGGGTGGGAGGAGCAGAGACAAATAATTTTCTTGGTTATTAGTGTTTTAAAAATGCACTGAAGAATCATGCAATGCTGCCTGCATCAGACACAATCCTGCACCACACACAAGTCTACACAATCTAGACTAATTAACTAACAAAATGACAGAAGTGGGGCTGTGTGGTTCAAGAGGCAGAGTGTCAAGGCTAGCATACACCCTCACCCTGCAAAAAAGTAGGGTAGGAGTAGAAGAGTTGTATAGCCATAGAGCCAGTTACTTTTTAATATATATTACCTTTTAGATTGGACTTTGAAGTTATATGAAATGCTTATGTAATTACAAAATACAATAAGCATTTTAAAGCAAGCACTAAAATTCTAAATAAAACAAAACAAACCAAAATTATGCCCAGCTCGTGACATAACAGCATTCTAAGAACAACTCTTCCATGTGACTTACTGTGGTTATTTGCCTGCAAATCACTTGTGGGAAAAACAGAACTGTAAAAATTTGTTTCCACAATTGTTATTGGTAGTTGCATGGGTATTATTATTCCGAGAGTGTTGTTTTTGTTCTCTGTCTCAACGTAAATGAGCCAGTACATTGATATCTTTGGGAGTGGAATGTTTGGCATGGGGAAAATTTAGATGGAACTATAGCATTAATGAGGCTAAGTGAAAAAAAATCTGTAATACTGAGTGCATAAAATAATCATTGGGGATTCATGATGCATTTTATCTTTTATAAACATAAGCATTTCTGACCATGTTAAAAGGCACAGAAACAATATCAAATCTAGTAGTAATCCGCTAAACCACCATCCAGTGTGAAGGACAGGATATTTGATGAAGCAAAATATGATAATAAATAAATACTTACTGATAGAAGAGATTTCTGACATGGACCCTTTGATGAGATTGAAACTTGAATGAAAATTGTAATAAACTCAAACATTTCTAATTGTTTTCAAATAACAAATTAAAAAATGAAACAAGGAAAAAATAAAAACATATCAACTATGTTCTACAAGGCTAAGACTATCACTTATTCCTTGCTTGCCTCTCTTTTGTGAATATTACATGATTAACTTTTAATATCAGCAAATATGAGACCAACTAGCTCTTTCTCTAATGATGTCCTTTGGAGGAGAGTAAAAGAGTTCAGAGGCAAGTGTTTCTATCTATTTATAGTAGTCATAGGAAGAAGGTCTTACTCTGGGATCCATTCTATACACATCAATATTTTGAATGAAGTGTTGTGTGACTGTAATGATAGCAGTGGATTCAATCATTTGGAACACAGAAAATGAAACTTGGCAGTTTGTATGGACCCCAATCCCAAATGCTTGGCACTGGATTAACAAATAACTCTACCAACTCACTTATTTACTTGTTCAGTGACAGGTAAAAGACGTTAACCTTCTATTCAGGGAGATACTGTTTGGATATTGTTGGTCTTACATGAAACTAAAGTTTTCCATCTATGATATAGTGGTTATTACAGAAATTCTCTAGATCAAAAACAAATAAATCCTAAACATGACTTGCTGGTGGTTTACAGCACTATCATCATCAATACTAAAATCATGAATACTTTGAGATTCTTGTTAGTTGCAGGTTTCACTGCTGTTATGTTGGTCTTTTATTTTAAAGTTTTTTTTATTGTGAAAATACTGTACAGAGGGGTTACAGTTACATGAGCAAGGTAATGAGTACATTTCTTATCAAGCATGGTTGCCTCCTCCTTTGTTTTTCCCCTACCATCCCTTCCCTCCCACCTCCACAACTAGATTCCCCCCCCCTTCCTAAATTGTAAGGTTTGTTTTTCAACATAGCGTCTTGTACATCTCATTGCTACAATGGGTCAATCTGTATCTCTATTTAAACATCTTGTTTTTTCCGTTCCCCTCCCCTAATTATACCGACATCAAATACAGTGAAACGGGTTACACTATGGGGGAGGAACATACAAAGCAACAGAAAAATCACATGGTACCTTATAAATACATTAGAAACAATAGCAAGAAAGAAAAAAAAACACTGTGGCCCTATCTTGGGGTTCATTTCACGTTACTTCATCTTATCTGGTCATATGTACATAGATTTTGACCTTTTTAATAGCTTCAGATATATACTAGTTATTGCAAATAAGGGAAACCATGGGACCTATGTTTCTTTGGGCCCGGCTTACTAGTAAATATTGCTGGCAAAATTGGTTAATCACCTGTAGAAAACTAAAGCTAGATCCTTATATGTCACCCTGCACCAGATCAACTCCAAATCCATCAAAGACCTAGGAGTCAAAGCAGACACCCTGAAAACATTACAGGATGGAATAGGAGAAATCCTTGGTCTCCTTGGCACAGGCCAAAATTTTCTTAATAGAGACCTAGAAACACAACAAATCAAAGGAAGGTTGGACAAATGAGATTGCATGAAGCTGCAGAGCTTCTGCATGGCAAAGGATATAGCTAGCAAGATCAATAGAAAAGCCATGGATTGGGAGAAAATCTTCACTAGCCATACAATGGATAAGGGTCTCATATCTAAAATATACTTAGAACTCAAAAAATTAAGTCCCCCAACAACAAATCCTCAAAGAAACAACTGTCTGATAAATAAATGGGCTAAAGACTTAAAGAGAAACTTCTCTGAAAAGGAAATAAGAATGGCCAATAGACACATGAAGAAATGCTCAACCTCTCTAGCCATAAAAGAAATGCAATTCAAACAGCATTGAGATTCCACTTCACCCCAGTTAGAAAGGCTGTAATTAAGAACTCTAATAACAACAGATGCTGGAGGGGATGAGGCCAAAAGGGAACCTTACTTCATTGTTGGTGGGAGTATAAACTTGTTCAACCACTTTGGAAAGTAGTATGGAGGTTCCTCAAAAGACTCCACCTAGAGCTCCCTATGACCCAGCAAACCCACTTCTGGGCATTTACCCAAATGATCACAAACAAGACCATACTAAAGCTACCAGTACAACTATGTTTATCGCAGCATTACTTACCATAGCTGAGATATGGAACCAACCCAGATGCCCCTCAGTAGATAAATGGATCAAGAATATGTATATATATATATATATATATATATATATATATATATATATACATACAATGGGATTCTATGCCTCCATCAGAAAAAAATGACATTGCCCCATTTGTTAGGAAGTAGAAAGACTTGGAAAAAATATTTGGTCTTCTTAAATGTTGGTCTTGTTGTATATGAGCCACAATCTATTAGGTGGTATAGGGGCAGAGTATCTTTCCTGCAAGCCTGTTTCCAACATCAAGACAATTTAAAGCAAGTCCTTCTCTGTTCTGATATTATTTGAATATTTCCCCATCTTAACCTTAAGAATATGTTCTCTGTGTGTTTGATAAGGAAATTCCTGTTCCCAGAGAGTTCAGAAGCTCTGATAGAAGCTTAAAATTAACACAATGAACTACTGCTCTGAATTCAGGGATATTCACACTGAGCCAATGTTCAAGTAATTCCTCAGGAATGCCTAAGACATTTCAGGAATAAAAACAGGCTTGATTTTGAGCAAATGACTGTCACTTGGTCAGGTCTAAAGTAATTTGCTAAGTAGTAACCTGCTGTAGAAACCTGACATCAAAAAGTAATTTTGCTCATAAATTCCCTGTATTCCTCTCAAAAGAATATTTACGGAGTCTTAACTAAAGTTAATAGTCCAATAACCTTCCATGGGGTCATCCTGTTTAGTTCTCTCTAACCTATAAATAAATGTCTTTTCAGAAATAATTATGCATATTTAAAAATAGTGTATAAAATTTCAGAACAAGCTCATTCTCTACAAGATAACATTTTACTTTCTTCCATGTTAGGAGTCATCCTAATTAATCAATGATTATTATCCATTTTGAGGTCTGTGACCACTGCTTTTGCCATGATTGTCCACTAATTACAAGATCCAATGTTATATTCTGAAAGCCAGGTTCATTTTGTGAATGTTCTCAGTTTGTGTCATTACTCAGCAAATAATAGAATTTTATAGAGCCAAAAGTTTATAGTCATTGTTTTAGCCAGAGATGAAAACTTAGAAGACAAAACAGTTTAATCTGATATTATAGTTAATTAGCTTTATAAAAGGATGTAATGCAGGAAATTCAGGAAGTGTATACCCATCTTATTAGAGGATTTGAGAAGTACCTATTTATGTCTCTTCAGGTATACAAATATGGCTATATGGTTAGGGACCCCCTTATCCCACTCAATCTATTTCCTCTCCAATATACCTACTCACATTTCCTCCAACACAATGCATTGCTACAAACCAAGGAGACATAAGGAACCTTTTTCATTTATCAGAACTACTGTTTCTGAAGAAAACTTTTCAGTCAGTACAGACTTGCTGTCACATCTTTTTTCATGCTGACCTTTGACCTCCAAGAGATTCCAATGTTTGACTGGCTTGCTAGTATGTTTCAGTGCCAAAACACCAGGCTTAATTTCACAGGAATGTATAATGCAAGTTATTCAAAGTATTTATAGTAAAATATAGAAGGCATTCAATGGTATAAAAGATTTCTAAATCAGGTACAGAAGTTTTATTCTGCTGAGGTTGAGTAGATATAATTTCACTTATTTGAAGAACATAGCATTTCATTGGGACTCATACAAGGGGCTCAATTGGTCTGATTTGTAAACCATTTGAAGAGGTATAGCATTTTAATAGAAAAGTTGTCTTTTTACTTATTAATGTGGAAATAAATCAGTCCTATACAAGTCTCTTAAAATATCTGATCTAATATGAAATTTATAGGGATTTCAATATGTCTCAGATGTGAAATACCCATGTAGGTTATTTTTTTTATGTAAGACATTGAAAAGAAAACTAACATTTCTTGTGACCCGGTGCTTAAATGATTCACTCATGATACTATAATTATTTCTAACTGTTTCTCCATTTGACATGGAGCAATTGAGACTCAGGGCCATTAAATCATCAGTCCAATCACTCATATCTGGTAACCATCAGAGGTGGGATATTAACTGAATTCAATTAAAAGGAATTTTCTTTTTTTTTAATTTTATTTTATTTTATTTGTGAACATACTGTACAGAGGGGTTACAATTGCATGGGCAGGATACTGCGTACATTTCTTACCAAGCATTGCAGCCTCCTCCTTTGTTTACCCTTC